>NC_135313.1:113936239-114306353 GCF_048772815.1 Callospermophilus lateralis | reverse complement strand
TGGCTCACAAAATTTTGTTCTTCTAGGTTGAAGCGTTCGTTCACAGTGGGAGTTTTTATTTTTAGGTTTCACTCTGTTCTCTTCTATATAGATAGATGAATTTGGAACACTGTTTTTTAGTAGTTCTTTGAAAATTGACAAAATAAAGAGAGTTCTCAGTTTTTGTCTCTAAAAGATTGTTTCCTCTTCAACTAGCCCTAGGCAAACTAGTGGAAAAGCACTTTTCATTGAGAGGGGTTGCCAAGCTTCTAAGAAATTAACGAGTTTCTGAAATATCAGCAAATATTTTTTCACCCAATCTTGATGATACTTTGGTGGTAATGATCAGTACATAAATCCCACTGGCTCACCAAATTTTGTTCTTTTAGGTTGAAGAGTTCGTTTACAGTAGCAGTTTATAATATTAGGTTTCACTCTGTTCTCTCCTATATTGATAGATGAATTTGGAACTCTAAATCCAACATGGTTTGTAGAAACTCTTTGAAACTTGACAAAATAAAGTAGTTCTCAGTTTTGTCTCTATGGTTTCTTTCCACTTCAGGTAGCCCTAAACAGAAACTGTGGAATGGCACTTTCATTGAAAGGGGTTGCCAAGATTCCAAGTAGTAACGAGTTTCCGAAATACCAGCAAATATTTTTTCACCAAATCTTGATGATATTATGGAGGTAATGATCAGGACACAAATCCCACTTGGCTCACTAAATTTTGTCCTTCTAAGTTGAAGCGTTCGTTTACAGTAGCAGTTTTTATTTTTAGGTTTCACTCTGTTCTCTCCTATATAGATAGATGAATTTGGAACTCGAAATCCAACATGGTTTGTAATAGCTCTTTGAAACTTCACACAAAAAGTAGTTCTCAGTTTGGTCTCTATGGTTTGTTTCCTGTTCAAGTAGCCCCTAATAAGAGAATGGCGAAAAGCACTTTCATTGAAAGGGGTTGCCAAGCTTCCAAGAAATTCGGAGTTTCCGAAATACCAGCAAATACTTTTTCACCCAATCTTCTTCATACTTGGTGGTAAAGATCAGTACACGAATCCCACTTGGCTCACCAAATTTTGTTCTTCTAGGTTGAAGCTTTCATTTACAGTAGCAGTTTTTATTTTTAGGTTTCACTCTGTTCTCTCCTATATAGATAGATGAATTTGGAACTCGAAATCCAACATGGTTTGTAGTAGCTCTTTGAAACTTGACAAAAATAAAGTAGTTCTGACTTTTGTCTCTATGGTGTTGTTTCCTCTTGAAGTAGCCCTAAGCAGCAACTGTGGAAAAGCACTTTCATTGAAAGGGGTTGCCAAGCTTCCAAGAAATTACGAGTTTCCAAATATCAGCAAATATTTTTTTACCCAATCATGATGATACTTGGTGGTAATGATCAGTACACAAATCCCACTTGGCTCACCAAATTTTGTTCTTCTACGTAGAAGAGTTCTTTTACAGTAGCTGTATTTATTTTAGGTTTCCATCTGTTCTCTCTATACAAATAGATGAATTTGGAACTCGAAATCCAACATGGTTTGTAATAGCTCTTTGAAATTGACAAAAAAAAGTAGTTCTCAGTTTTGTCTCTATGGTTTGTTTCCTCTTCAAGTAGCCCTAATCAGAGAATGGCGAAAAGCACTTTCATTGAAATGGGTTGCCAAGCTTCCAAGAAATAACGAGTTTCTGAAATACCAGCAAATTTTTTTTCAACCAATCTTGATGATACTTGGTGATAATGATCAGTACACAAATCCCACTTGGCTCACGAAATTTTGTTTTTCTAAGTTGAAGGGTTCGTTTACATTAGCCGTTTTCTATTTTTAGGGTTTCTTCTGTTCTCTCCAATATAGTTTGATGAATTTGGAACTCTAAATCCAACATGGTTTGTAGTAGCTCTTTGAAAGTTGACCAAAATAAAGTAGTTCTCAGTTTTGTCTCTATGGTTTGTTTCCTCTTACAGTAGCCCTAGTCACAGACTGTGGAAAAGCACTTTCATTGAAATGGGTTGCCAAGCTTCCAAGAAATAACGAGTTTCCGAAATACCAGCAAATTTTTTTTCAACCAATCTTGATGATACTTGGTGATAATGAGCAGTACACAAATCCCACTTGGCTCACGAAATTTTGTTTTTCTAAGTTGAAGGGTTCGTTTACATTAGCTGTTTCTATTTTTAGGGTTTCTTCTGTTCTCTCCAATATAGTTTGATGAATTTGGAACTCTAAATCCAACATGGTTTGTAGTACCTCTTTGAAACTTGACAAAATAAAGTAGTTCTCAGTTTTGTCTCTATGGTTTGTTTCCTCTTCAAGTAACCCTAAACAGAGAATGGTAAAAAGCACTTTCATTGAAAGGGGTTGCCAAGCTTCCAAAAAATTCCGAGATCCCGAATTACCAGCAAATATTTTTTACCCAATCTTGATTATACTTGGTGGTAATGATCACTACACAAATCCCACTTGGCTCACCAAATTTTGTTGTTCTAGGTTGAAGCGTTCATTTACAGTAGCAAATTTTATTTTTAGGTTTCACTCTGGTCTCTCCGATATTGATAGATGAATTTGGATCTATAAATCAAACATGGTTTGTAGTAGTTCTTTGAATCTTGACAAAATAAAGTAGTTCTCAGTTTTGTCTCTATGGTTTGTTTCCTCTTGAAGTAGCCCTAAGCAGAAACTGTGGAAAA
Source organism: Callospermophilus lateralis (assembly GCF_048772815.1). Classification (NCBI taxonomy): domain Eukaryota; kingdom Metazoa; phylum Chordata; class Mammalia; order Rodentia; family Sciuridae; genus Callospermophilus; species Callospermophilus lateralis. The sequence continues at coordinate 114,303,691 of NC_135313.1, read as the reverse complement.
GCACTTTCATTGAAAGGGGTTGCCAAGCTTCCAAGAAATTACGAGTTTCCAAATACCAGCAAATATTTTTTTACGCAATCATGATGATACTTGGTGGTAATGATCAGTACACAAATCCCACTTGGCTCACCAAATTTTGTTCTTCTACATAGAAGCGTTCGTTTACATAGCTGTTTTTATTTTTAGGTTTCACTCTGTTCTCTCCTATATAGATAGATGAATTTGGAGCTCGAAATCCAACATGGTTTGTAGAAGCTCTTTGAAACTTGACAAAAAAGTAATTCTCAGTTTTGTCTCAATGGTTTGTTTCCTCTTCAAGTAGCCCTAATCAGAGAATGGCAAAAAGCACTTTCATTGAAATGGGTTGCCAAGCTTCCAAGAAATTCAGAGTTTCCCAAATACCAGCAAATATTTTTTCACCCAATCTTCTTGATACTTGGTGGTAATGATCAGTACATAAATCCCACTTGGCTCACCAAATTTTGTTGTTCTAGGTTGAAGAGTTCGTTTACATTAGCAGTTTTTATTTTTAGGTTTCCCTCTGTTCTCTCCTATATAGATTGATGAATTTGGAACTCTAAATCCAACATGGATTGTAGTAGCTCTTTGAAACTTCACAAAAAAAAAGTAGTTCTCAGTTTTGTCTGTATGGTTTGTTTCCTCTTTAAGTAGCCCTAATCAGAGAATGGCGAAAAGCACATTCATTGAAAGGGGTTGCCAAGCTTCCAAGAAATTCCGAGTTTCCGAAAAATATTTTTTCACCCAATCTTGATTATACATGGTGGGGATGATCACTCCACAAATCCCATTTGGCTCACCAAATTTTGTTGTTCAAGGTTGAAGCGTGAATTTACAGTAGCGAATTTTATTTTTAGGTTTCACTCTTTTCTCTCCAATATTGATAGATGTATTTGGAACTCTAAATCAAACATGGATTGTAGTAGCTCTTTGACACTTGACAAAAGAAAGTAGTTCTCAGTTTTGTCTCTATGATTTCTTTCCTCTTGAAGTATCCCTAAGCAGAATCTGTGGAAAAGCACTTTCATTGAAAGGGGTTGCCAAGCTTCCAAAAAATTACGAGTTTCCAAATACCAGCAAATATTTTTTTACCCAATCATGATGATACTTGGTGGTAACGATCAGTACACAAATCCCACTTGGCTCACCAAATTTTGTTCTTCTACGTAGAAGCGTTTGTTTACAGTAGCTGTTTTTATTTTTAGGTTTCACTCTGTTCTCTCCAATATAGATAATGAATTTGGAACTCGAAATCCAACATGGTTTGTAGTAGCTCTTTGAAAATTGACAAAATAAAGAAGTTCTCAGTTTTGTCTCTATGGATTGTTTCCTCTTACAGTAGCCCTAATCAGAGAATGGCGAAAAGCACTTTCATTGAAAGGGTTTGCCAAGTTTCCAAGAATTTCCGAGTTTCCGAAAAACAGCAAATATTTTTTCACCCAATCTTCTTGATACTTGGTGGTAATGATCGGTATATAAATCCCACTTGGCTCACCAAATTTTGTTGTTCTAGGTTGAAGAGTTTGTTTACAGTAGCAGTTTTTATTTTTAGGTTTCACTCTGTTCTCTCCTATCTTGATAGATGAATTTGGAACTCTAAATCCAACTTGGTTTGTAGTAGCTCTTTGAAACTTGACAAAATAAAGTAGTCCTCAGTTTTGTCCCTATGGTTTGTTTCCTCTTGAAGTAGCCCTAAGCAGCAACTGTGGAAAAGCACTTTCATTGAAAGGGGTTTCCAAGCTTCCAAGAAATAACGAGTTTCCAAATACCAGCAAATATTTTTTTACCCAATCATGATGATACTTGGTGGTAATGATCAGTACACAAATCCCACTTGGCTCACCAAATTTTGTTCTTCTACATAGAAGCGTTCTTTTACAGTAGCTGTTTTTATTTTAGCTTTCCCTCTGTTCTCTCCTATATAGATAGATGACTTTGGAACTCAAAATCCAACAGGGTTTGTAATATCTCTTTGAAATTGACAAAAAAAAGTAGTTCTCAGTTTTGTCTCTATGGTTTGTTTCCTCTTCAAGTAGCCCTAATCAGAGAATGGCGAAAAGCACTTTCATTGAAAGGGGTTGCCAAGCTTCCAAGAAATTCTGAGTTTCCGATATACTAGCAAATATTTATTCACCCAAACTTCTTGATACTTGGTGGTAATGATCAGTACATAAATCCCACTTGGCTCACCAAATTTTGTTGTTCTAGGTTGAAGAGTTCGTTTACATTAGCAGTTTTTATTTTTAGGTTTCCCTCTGTTCTCTCCAATATTGATAGATGAATTTGGAACTCTAAATCAAACATAGTTTGTAGCAGCTCTTTGATACTTGACAAAATGAAGTAGTTCTCAGTTTTGTCTCTATGGTTTCTTTCCTCTTGAAGTAGCCCTAAGCAGAAACTGTGGAAAAACACTTTCATTGAAAGGGGTTGCCAAGCTTCCAAGAAATTACGAGTTTCCAAATACGAGCAAATATTTTTTTTAAACAATCAAGATGATACTTGGTGGTAACGACCAGTACACAAATCCCACTTGGCTCACCAAATTTTGTTCTTCTAGGTTGAAGCGTTCGTTCACAGTGGGAGTTTTTATTTTTAGGTTTCACTCTGTTCTCTTCTATATAGATAGATGAATTTGGAACACTAAATTCAACATGATTTGTAGTAGATCTTTGAAACTTGACAAAATAAAGTAGTTCTCAGTTTTGTCTCTATGGTTTGTTTCCTCTTGAAGTAGCCCTAATCAGTAACTGTAGAAAAGCACTTTAATTGAAAGGGGTTGCCAAGCTTCCAAGAAATTACGAGTTTCTGAAATATCAGCAAATATTTTTTCACCCAATCTTCTTGATATTTGTGGTAATGATCAGTACATAAATCCCACTTGGCTCACCAAATTTTGTTCTTTTAGGTTGAAGAGTTCGTTTACAGTAGCAGTTTATAATATTAGGTTTCACTCTGTTCTCTCCTATATTGATAGATGAATTTGGAACTCTAAATCCAACATGGTTTGTAGAAACTCTTTGAAACTTGACAAAATAAAGTAGTTCTCAGTTTTGTCTCTATGGTTTCTTTCCACTTCAGGTAGCCCTAAACAGAAACTGTGGAATGGCACTTTCATTGAAAGGGGTTGCCAAGATTCCAAGTAGTAACGAGTTTCCGAAATACCAGCAAATATTTTTTCACCAAATCTTGATGATATTTGGAGGTAATGATCAGGACACAAATCCCACTTGGCTCACTAAATTTTGTCCTTCTAAGTTGAAGCGTTCGTTTACAGTAGCAGTTTTTATTTTTAGGTTTCACTCTGTTCTCTCCTATATAGATAGATGAATTTGGAACTCGAAATCCAACATGGTTTGTAATAGCTCTTTGAAACTTCACACAAAAAAGTAGTTCTCAGTTTGGTCTCTATGGTTTGTTTCCTGTTCAAGTAGCCCTAATAAGAGAATGGCGAAAAGCACTTTCATTGAAAGGGGTTGCCAAGCTTCCAAGAAATTCGGAGTTTCCGAAATACCAGCAAATACTTTTTCACCCAATCTTCTTCATACTTGGTGGTAAAGATCAGTACACGAATCCCACTTGGCTCACCAAATTTTGTTCTTCTAGGTTGAAGCTTTCATTTACAGTAGCAGTTTTTATTTTTAGGTTTCACTCTGTTCTCTCCTATATAGATAGATGAATTTGGAACTCGAAATCCAACATGGTTTGTAGTAGCTCTTTGAAACTTGACAAAATAAAGTAGTTCTGACTTTTGTCTCTATGGTTTGTTTCCTCTTGAAGTAGCCCTAAGCAGCAACTGTGGAAAAGCACTTTCATTGAAAGGGGTTGCCAAGCTTCCAAGAAATTACGAGTTTCCAAATATCAGCAAATATTTTTTTACCCAATCATGATGATACTTGGTGGTAATGATCAGTACACAAATCCCACTTGGCTCACCAAATTTTGTTCTTCTACGTAGAAGAGTTCTTTTACAGTAGCTGTATTTATTTTAGGTTTCCATCTGTTCTCTCCTATACAAATAGATGAATTTGGAACTCGAAATCCAACATGGTTTGTAATAGCTCTTTGAAATTGACAAAAAAAAGTAGTTCTCAGTTTTGTCTCTATGGTTTGTTTCCTCTTCAAGTAGCCCTAATCAGAGAATGGCGAAAAGCACTTTCATTGAAATGGGTTGCCAAGCTTCCAAGAAATAACGAGTTTCTGAAATACCAGCAAATTTTTTTTCAACCAATCTTGATGATACTTGGTGATAATGATCAGTACACAAATCCCACTTGGCTCACGAAATTTTGTTTTTCTAAGTTGAAGGGTTCGTTTACATTAGCCGTTTCTATTTTTAGGGTTTCTTCTGTTCTCTCCAATATAGTTTGATGAATTTGGAACTCTAAATCCAACATGGTTTGTAGTAGCTCTTTGAAAGTTGACAAAATAAAGTAGTTCTCAGTTTTGTCTCTATGGTTTGTTTCCTCTTACAGTAGCCCTAGTCACAGACTGTGGAAAAGCACTTTCATTGAAATGGGTTGCCAAGCTTCCAAGAAATAACGAGTTTCCGAAATACCAGCAAATTTTTTTTCAACCAATCTTGATGATACTTGGTGATAATGAGCAGTACACAAATCCCACTTGGCTCACGAAATTTTGTTTTTCTAAGTTGAAGGGTTCGTTTACATTAGCTGTTTCTATTTTTAGGGTTTCTTCTGTTCTCTCCAATATAGTTTGATGAATTTGGAACTCTAAATCCAACATGGTTTGTAGTACCTCTTTGAAACTTGACAAAATAAAGTAGTTCTCAGTTTTGTCTCTATGGTTTGTTTCCTCTTCAAGTAACCCTAAACAGAGAATGGTAAAAAGCACTTTCATTGAAAGGGGTTGCCAAGCTTCCAAAAAATTCCGAGATCCCGAATTACCAGCAAATATTTTTTTACCCAATCTTGATTATACTTGGTGGTAATGATCACTACACAAATCCCACTTGGCTCACCAAATTTTGTTGTTCTAGGTTGAAGCGTTCATTTACAGTAGCAAATTTTATTTTTAGGTTTCACTCTGGTCTCTCCGATATTGATAGATGAATTTGGATCTATAAATCAAACATGGTTTGTAGTAGTTCTTTGAATCTTGACAAAATAAAGTAGTTCTCAGTTTTGTCTCTATGGTTTGTTTCCTCTTGAAGTAGCCCTAAGCAGAAACTGTGGAAAAGCACTTTCATTGAAAGGGGTTGCCAAGCTTCCAAGAAATTACGAGTTTCCAAATACCAGCAAATATTTTTTTACGCAATCATGATGATACTTGGTGGTAACGATCAGTACACAAATCCCACTTGGCTCACCAAATTTTGTTCTTCTACATAGAAGCGTTCGTTTACATAGCTGTTTTTATTTTTAGGTTTCACTCTGTTCTCTCCTATATAGATAGATGAATTTGGAGCTCGAAATCCAACATGGTTTGTAGAAGCTCTTTGAAACTTGACAAAAAAGTAATTCTCAGTTTTGTCTCAATGGTTTGTTTCCTCTTCAAGTAGCCCTAATCAGAGAATGGCAAAAAGCACTTTCATTGAAATGGGTTGCCAAGCTTCCAAGAAATTCAGAGTTTCCCAAATACCAGCAAATATTTTTTCACCCAATCTTCTTGATACTTGGTGGTAATGATCAGTACATAAATCCCACTTGGCTCACCAAATTTTGTTGTTCTAAGTTGAAGAGTTCGTTTACATTAGCAGTTTTTATTTTTAGGTTTCCCTCTGTTCTCTCCTATATAGATTGATGAATTTGGAACTCTAAATCCAACATGGATTGTAGTAGCTCTTTGAAACTTCACAAAAAAAAAGTAGTTCTCAGTTTTGTCTGTATGGTTTGTTTCCTCTTTAAGTAGCCCTAATCAGAGAATGGCGAAAAGCACATTCATTGAAAGGGGTTGCCAAGCTTCCAAGAAATTCCGAGTTTCCGAAAAATATTTTTTCACCCAATCTTGATTATACATGGTGGGGATGATCACTCCACAAATCCCATTTGGCTCACCAAATTTTGTTGTTCAAGGTTGAAGCGTGAATTTACAGTAGCGAATTTATTTTTAGGTTTCACTCTTTTCTCTCCAATATTGATAGATGTATTTGGAACTCTAAATCAAACATGGATTGTAGTAGCTCTTTGACACTTGACAAAAGAAAGTAGTTCTCAGTTTTGTCTCTATGATTTCTTTCCTCTTGAAGTTTCCCTAAGCAGAATCTGTGGAAAAGCACTTTCATTGAAAGGGGTTGCCAAGCTTCCAAAAAATTACGAGTTTCCAAATACCAGCAAATATTTTTTTACCCAATCATGATGATACTTGGTGGTAACGATCAGTACACAAATCCCACTTGGCTCACCAAATTTTGTTCTTCTACGTAGAAGCGTTTGTTTACAGTAGCTGTTTTTATTTTTAGGTTTCACTCTGTTCTCTCCAATATAGATAATGAATTTGGAACTCGAAATCCAACATGGTTTGTAGTAGCTCTTTGAAAATTGACAAAATAAAGAAGTTCTCAGTTTTGTCTCTATGGATTGTTTCCTCTTCAAGTAGCCCTAATCAGAGAATGGCGAAAAGCACTTTCATTGAAAGGGTTTGCCAAGTTTCCAAGAATTTCCGAGTTTCCGAAAAACAGCAAATATTTTTTCACCCAATCTTCTTGATACTTGGTGGTAATGATCGGTATATAAATCCCACTTGGCTCACCAAATTTTGTTGTTCTAGGTTGAAGAGTTTGTTTACAGTAGCAGTTTTTATTTTTAGGTTTCACTCTGTTCTCTCCTATCTTGATAGATGAATTTGGAACTCTAAATCCAACTTGGTTTGTAGTAGCTCTTTGAAACTTGACAAAATAAAGTAGTCCTCAGTTTTGTCCCTATGGTTTGTTTCCTCTTGAAGTAGCCCTAAGCAGCAACTGTGGAAAAGCACTTTCATTGAAAGGGGTTTCCAAGCTTCCAAGAAATAACGAGTTTCCAAATACCAGCAAATATTTTTTTACCCAATCATGATGATACTTGGTGGTAATGATCAGTACACAAATCCCACTTGGCTCACCAAATTTTGTTCTTCTACATAGAAGCGTTCTTTTACAGTATCTGTTTTTATTTTAGCTTTCCCTCTGTTCTCTCCTATATAGATAGATGAATTTGGAACTCAAAATCCAACAGGGTTTGTAATATCTCTTTGAAATTGACAAAAAAAAAGTAGTTCTCAGTTTTGTCTCTATGGTTTGTTTCCTCTTCAAGTAGCCCTAATCAGAGAATGGCGAAAAGCACTTTCATTGAAAGGGGTTGCCAAGCTTCCAAGAAATTCTGAGTTTCCGATATACTAGCAAATATTTATTCACCAAAACTTCTTGATACTTGGTGGTAATGATCAGTACATAAATCCCACTTGGCTCACCAAATTTTGTTGTTCTAGGTTGAAGAGTTCGTTTACATTAGCAGTTTTTATTTTTAGGTTTCCCTCTGTTCTCTCCAATATTGATAGATGAATTTGGAACTCTAAATCAAACATAGTTTGTAGCAGCTCTTTGATACTTGACAAAATGAAGTAGTTCTCAGTTTTGTCTCTATGGTTTCTTTCCTCTTGAAGTAGCCCTAAGCAGAAACTGTGGAAAAACACTTTCATTGAAAGGGGTTGCCAAGCTTCCAAGAAATTACGAGTTTCCAAATACGAGCAAATATTTTTTTTAAACAATCAAGATGATACTTGGTGGTAACGACCAGTACACAAATCCCACTTGGCTCACCAAATTTTGTTCTTCTAGGTTGAAGCGTTCGTTCACAGTGGGAGTTTTTATTTTTAGGTTTCACTCTGTTCTCTTCTATATAGATAGATGAATTTGGAACACTAAATTCAACATGATTTGTAGTAGATCTTTGAAACTTGACAAAATAAAGTAGTTCTCAGTTTTGTCTCTATGGTTTGTTTCCTCTTGAAGTAGCCCTAATCAGTAACTGTAGAAAAGCACTTTAATTGAAAGGGGTTGCCAAGCTTCCAAGAAATTACGAGTTTCTGAAATACCAGCAAATATTTTTTCACCCAATCTTCTTGATATTTGTGGTAATGATCAGTACATAAATCCCACTTGGCTCACCAAATTTTGTTCTTTTAGGTTGAAGAGTTCGTTTACAGTAGCAGTTTATAATATTAGGTTTCACTCTGTTCTCTCCTATATTGATAGATGAATTTGGAACTCTAAATCCAACATGGTTTGTAGAAACTCTTTGAAACTTGACAAAATAAAGTAGTTCTCAGTTTTGTCTCTATGGTTTCTTTCCACTTCAGGTAGCCCTAAACAGAAACTGTGGAATGGCACTTTCATTGAAAGGGGTTGCCAAGATTCCAAGTAGTAACGAGTTTCCGAAATACCAGCAAATATTTTTTCACCAAATCTTGATGATATTTGGAGGTAATGATCAGGACACAAATCCCACTTGGCTCACTAAATTTTGTTCTTCTAAGTTGAAGCGTTCGTTTACAGTAGCAGTTTTTATTTTTAGGTTTCACTCTGTTCTCTCCTATATAGATAGATGAATTTGGAACTCGAAATCCAAAATGGTTTGTAATAGCTCTTTGAAACTTCACACAAAAAAGTAGTTCTCAGTTTGGTCTCTATGGTTTGTTTCCTGTTCAAGTAGCCCTAATAAGAGAATGGCGAAAAGCACTTTCTTTGAAAGGGGTTGCCAAGCTTCCAAGAAATTCGGAGTTTCCGAAATACCAGCAAATACTTTTTCACCCAATCTTCTTCATACTTGGTGGTAAAGATCAGTACACGAATCCCACTTGGCTCACTAAATTTTGTTCTTCTAGGTTGAAGCTTTCATTTACAGTAGCAGTTTTTATTTTTAGGTTTCACTCTGTTCTCTCCTATATAGATAGATGAATTTGGAACTCGAAATCCAACATGGTTTGTAGTAGCTCTTTGAATCTTGACAAAATAAAGTAGTTCTCAGTTTTGTCTCTATGGTTTGTTTCCTCTTACAGTAGCCCTTGCCACAGACTGTGGAAAAGCACTTTCATTTAAAAAGGTTGCCAAGCTTCCAAGAAATAACGAGTTTCCAAAATACCAGCAAATATTTTTTCACCAAATCTTGATAATACTTGGTGGTAATGATCAGTACACAAATCCCATTGGCTCACAAAATTTTGTTCTTCTAAGTTGAAGGGTTCATTTACATTAGCAGTTTTTATTTTTAGGTTTCCTTCTGTTCTCTCCAATATAGATTGATGAATTTGGAACTCTAAATCCAACATGGTTTTTAGTAGCTCTTTGAAACTTGACAAAATAAAGTAGTTCTCAGTTTTGTCTCTATGGTTTGTTTCCTCTTCAAGTAGCCCTAATCAGAGATTGGCAAAAAGCACTTTCATTGAAACAGGTTGCCAAGCTTCCAAAAAATTCCTTGTTCCCGAAATACAAGCAAATATTTCTTCACCCAATCTTGATTATACTTGGTGGTAATGATCAGTACACGAATCCCACTTGGCTCACCAAATTTTGTTGTTCTATATTGAACCGTTCATTTACAGTAGCAAATTTTATTTTTAGGTTTCAATCTGTTCTCTCCGATATTGATAGATGAATTTGGAACTCTAAATCAAACATGGTTTGTAGCAGCTCTTTGACACTTGACAAAATAAAGTAGTTCTCAGTTTTGTCTCTATGGTTACTTTCCTCTTCAAGTAGCCCTAATCAGAGAATGGCGAAAAGCACATTCATTGAAAGGGGTTGCCAAGCTTCGAAGAAATTAGGAGTTTCCAAATACCAGCAAATATTTTTTTACCCAATCATGATGATACTTGGTGGTAAAGATCAGAACACCAATCCCACTTGGCTCACCTAATTTTGTTCTTCTACGTAGAAGTGTTCGTTTACAGTAGCTGTTAATATTTTTAGGTTTTACTCTGTTCTCTCCTATATAGATAGATGAATTTGGAACTCGAAATCCAACATGGTTTGTAGTAGCTCTTTGAAAATTGACAAAATAAAGTAGTTCTCAGTTTTGTCTCTATGGTTTGTTTTCTCTTCAAGTAGCCCTACTCAGAGAATGGGGAAAAGAACTTTCACTGAAAGGGGTTGCCAAGCTTCCAAGAAATTCCGAGTTTCCGAAATACCAGCAAATATTTCTTCACCCAATCTTCTTGATAATTGGTGGTAATGATCAGTACATAAGTCCCACTTGGCTCACCAAATTTTGTTGTTCTAGGTTGAAGAGTTCTTTTACAGTAGCAGTATTTATTTTTAGTTTTCACTTTGTTCTCTCCTATATTGATAGATGATTTTGGAACTCTAAATCCAACATGTTTTGTAGTAACTCCTTGAAACTTGACAAAATAAAGTAGTTCTCAGTTTTGTCTCTATGGTTTCTTTCCACTTCAGGTAGTCCTAAGCAGAAACTGTGGAATGGCACTTTCATTGAACGGGTTTGCCAAGCTTCCAAGAAATAACGAGTTTCTGAAATACCAGCAAATATTTTTTCACCCAAACTTAATGATACTTGGTGGTAATGATCAGGACACAAGTCCCACTTGGCTCACTAAATTTTGTCCTTCTAGGTTGAGGCGTTGTTTACAGTAGAAGTTTTTATTTTTAGGATTCACTCTGTTCTCCTATATAGATAGATGAATTTGGAACTCTAATTTCAACATGGTTTGTAGTAGCTCTTTGAAACTTGACAAAATAAAGTAGTTCTCAGTTTTGTCTCTATGGTTTGTTTTCTCTTGAAGTAGCCCTAAGCAGAAACTGTGGAAAAGCACTTTCATTGAAAGGGGTTTCCAAACTTCCAAGAAATAAGGAGTTTCCGAAATACCAGCAAATATTTTTTCACCTAATCTTGATGATACTTGGTGGTAATGATCAGTACACAACTCCCACTTGGCTCACAAAATTTTATTCTTCTATGTTGAAGCGTCCGTTTCCATTAGCAGTTTTTTTTTAGGTTTCCCACTGTTCTCTCCTATATAGATTGATGAATTTGGAACTCTAAATCCAACATGGTTTGTAGTAGCTCTTTGAAACTTGACAAAATAAACTAGTTCTAAGTATTGTCTCTACGGTTTGTTTCCTCTAACAGTAGCCCCAGGCACAGACTGTGAAAAAGCACTTTCATTGAAAGGGGTTGACAAGCTTCCAAGAAATTCTGAGTTTCTGAAATACCAGCAAATATTTTTTCACCCAATCTTGATGTTACTTGGTGGTAATGATCAGTACACATTTCCCACTATGATCCCTAAATTTTGTTCTTCTAGGTTGAAGGGTTCGTTTCCATTAGCAGGTTTTATTTTTAGGTTTACCACTGTTCTCTCCTATATAGATTGATGAATTTGGAACTCTAAATCCAACATGGTTTGTAGTAGCTCTTTGAAACTTGACAAAATAAAGTAGTTCTCAGTTTTGTCTCTGTGGTTTCTTTCCTCTTCATGTAGCCCTAAGCAGAGACTGTGGAAAAGCACTTCCATTGAAAGTAGTTGTCAAGCTTCCAAGAAATTACGAGTTTCCGAAATAAAATCAAATATTTTTTCACCCAATCTTGATGATACTTGGTGGTAATGATCAGTACACAAATCCCACTTGGTTTACCGAATTTTGTTTTTCTAGGTTTAAGTGTTCATTTACAGTAGCAGTTTGTATTTCTAGGTTTCACTCTTTTCTCTCCTATATAGATAGATGAATCTGGAACTCTAAATCCAACATGGCTCCTAGTAACTCTTTGAAACTTGACAAAATAATGTAGTTCTCAGTTTTGTGTCTATGGTTTGTTTCCACTTCATGTAGCCCTAAGCAGAGACTGTGGAAAAGCACTTTCATTTAAAGGGGTTGCCAAGCGATCAAGAATCTATGGGATTACAAAATACGAGCAAATATTTTTTCGCCCAATCTTGATCATACTTGTTTGTAATGATCAGTATACAAATCCCACTTGGCTCCCCAAATTTTGTTCTTCTACGTTGTAGCGTTCGTTTGCAGTAGCAGTTTTATTTTTAGGTTTCACTCTGTTCTCTTCTATATAGATAGATGAATTTGGAACTCTAAATCCAACATGGTTGGTAGTAGCTCCTTGAAACTTGACAAAATAAAGGAGCTCTCATTTTTGTCTCTATGGTTTGTTACCTCTTCAAGTAGTTCTAAGCAGAGACTGGCGAATAGAACTTTTATTGAAAGGGGTTGCCAAAGCGTCTATGAATCTAAGTTTCTCCGAAATACCAGCAAATATTTTTTGTCCTATCTTGATGATACTTGGTGGTAATAATCAGTATACAAATCCCACTTGGCTCACCAAATTTTGTTCTTCTAGGTTGAAGAGCTCGTTTACAGTAGCATTTTTATTTTTTAGGTTTCACTCTGTTCTCTTCTATATAGATAGATGAATTTGGAACTCTAAATCCAACATGGTTGGTAGTAGCTCCTTGAAACTTGACAAAATAAAGGAGTTCTCATTTTTGTCACTATGTTTTGTTTCCTCTTCAAGTAGCCCTAAGCAGAGACTGTGAAAAAGCACGTTCATTGAAAGGGGTTGCCAGCCTTCCAAGAAATTACTAGTTTCCAAAATACCAGCAAATATTTTTTCTCCCAATCTTGTTGATTCTTGGTGGTAATGATCAGTCCACAAATCCCTCTTGGCTCACCAAATTTTGTTCTTCTAGGTTGAACCGTTCGTTTTTCAGTAGCAGTTTTTTTTTTTTTTTTTTAGGTTTCACTCTGTTGTCTCCTATATAGATAGATGAATTTGGAACTCTAAGTCCAACATGGTTTGTAGAAGCTCTTTGAAACTTGACAAAATAAAGTAGTTCTCAGTTTTGTCTCTATGGTTTTTTTCCACTTTAAGTAGCCCTAATCAGAGACTGGCGAAAAGCACTTTCATTGAAAGGGATTGCAAAGCTTCCAAGAAATTCCGAGTTTCCGAAATACCAGCAAATATTTTGTCAACCAATATTGATGATACATGGTGGTAATGACAAGTACACAAATCCCACATTGCTCACCAAATTTTGTTTTCTAGGTTGAAGCGTTCGTTTAACGTAGCAGTTTTTATTTTCAGGTTTCCCTCGGTTCTCTCCTATATAGATAGATGAATTTGGAACCCTAAATCCAACATGGTTTGTAGTAACTCTTTGAAACTTGACAAAAAAAGTAGTTCTCATTTTTGTCTCCATGGTTTCTTTCCTCTTCATGTAGCCCTAATCAGAGACTGGCGAATAGCACTTTCATTTAAAGGGGTTGCCAAGCGTCCAAGAATCTACGAGTTTCCGAAATACCACCAAATATTTTTTCGCCGAATCTTGAAGATACTTGGTGGTAATGATCAGTACACAAATCTCACCTTACTCACCAAATTTTGTTCTTCTTTGTTGAAGGGTTCGTTTACAGTAGCAGTTTGTATTTATAGGTTTCCCTCTGTACTCTTTATATAGATAGATGAATTTGGAACTCTAAATCCAACATGGTTTGTAGGAACTCTTTAAAACTTGCAAAAATGAAGTATTTCTCAGTTTTGTCTCTATAGTTTCTTTCCTCTTCAAGTAGCTGTAAACCGAGACTGTGGAAAAGCAGTTTCATTGAAAGGGGTTGCCAAGCGTCCTAGAATCTACGAGTTTCCGAAATACCAGCAAATATTCTTTCGCCCAATGTTGATGATACTTGGTGGTAATGATCAGTCCACTAATCCCACTTTACTCTCCAAATTTTGTTCTTCTAGGTTGAACCGTTCGTTTACTGTAGCAGTTTATATTTTTAGGTTTCCTTCCATTATCTCCTATATAGATAGACGAATTTGGAACTCCAAATCCAACATGGTTTGTAGTAGATCTTTGAAAGATGACAAAATAAAGTAGTACTCAGTTTTGTTTCTATGGTTTCTTTCCTCTTCAAGTAGCCCTAAGCAGAGACTGTGGAAAAGCACTTTCATTGAAAGGGGTTTCCAAGTTTCCAAGAAATTACGAGTTTCCAAAATACCAGCAAATATTTTTTCACCCAATCTTGATGATACTTGGTGGTAATGATCAGTACACAAATCCCACTTGGCTCTCCAAATTTTGTTTTTCTAGTTTGAACCGTTCGTTTACAGTAGCAGTTTTTATTTTTAGGTTTCACTCTGTTGTCTACTATATAGATAGATTAATTTGGAACTCTAAATCCAACATGGTTTGTAGTAGCTCTTTGAAACTTGTCAAAATAAAGTAGTTCTCAGTTTTGTCTCTATGATTTGTATCCTCTTCAAGTAGCCCTAATCAGAGTCTGGCATAAAGCACTTTCATTGAAAGGGGTAGCCAAGCTTCCAAGATTCTACGAGTTTCCGAAATACCCGCAAATATTTTTTCACACAATCTTGATGATACTTTGTGGTATCAATCAGTACAAAAATCAAACTTGGCTCAAAAAATTCTGTTCTTTTAGGTTTAAGCGTTTGTTTACAGAAGCAGTTTTTATTTTTAGGTTTCCCTCTTTTCTCTCCTATACAAATAGATGAATTTGGAACTCTAAATCCAACATGGTTTGTAGTAGCTCTTTGAAACTTGAAAAAATAAAGTAGTTCTCATTTTAGTCTCTATGGTTTGTTTCTTCTTCAAGTAGCCCTAATCAGACAAATTTGAATATCACTTTCATTGAAAGGCGTTGCCAAGAGTCCAAGAATCTACGGGTTTCCGAAATACCAGCAAATATTTTTTCACAAAATCTTGATGATTCTTGGTGGTAATGATCAGTACACAAATCCCACATTGATCACCAAATTTTGTTCTTCTAAGTTGAAGCATTCGTTTTTTAGTAGCAGTTTTAATTTTTAGATTTCACACTGTTCTCTCCTTTATAGATAGATGAATTTGGAACTCTAAATCCAAAATGGTTTGTATTACCTCTTTGAAACTTGACAAAATAAAGTAGTTCCCATTTTTGTCTCTATGGTTTGTTTCCTCTTTAAGTAGGCCTAATCAGAGACTGGCGAAAAGCACTTTTATTGAAAGGGGTTGCAAAGCGTAAAAGAATCTTAGGGTTGCCGAAATACCAGCAAATATTTTTTCGCCCATTCTTGATGATACTTGGTGGTAATGATCAGTATACAAATCCCACTAGGCTCACCAAATTTTGTTATTCTAGGTTGAAGCGTTCGTTTACAGTAGCAGTTTTTATTTTTAGGTTTCCCTCTGTTCTCTGCTATATAGACAGATGAATTTGGAACTCTAAATCGAACTTGGTTTGTAGTAGCTCTTTGAAACTTGACAATATAAAGTAGTTCTCAGTTTTGTTTCTATGGTTTGTTTCCTCTTCATGTAGCCCTAAGCAGAGATGTGGAAAAGCACTTTCATTGAAATGGATAGCCAAGCTTCCAAAAAATTACGATTTTCTGAAATACCAGCTAATATTTTTTGACCCAATCTTGATGATACTTGGTGGTAATGATCAGTACACAAATCCCACTTGGTTCACCAAAATTTGTTCTTCAAGGTTGAAGCGTTCATTTACAGTATCAGTGTTTGTTTTTAGGTTTCACTCTGTTCTCTCCTATATGGATAGATGAATTTGGAATTCTAAATCTAACATGGTTTGTAGTAGCACTTTGAAACTTGACAAAATAAAGAAGTTCTCAGTTTTGTCTCTATGGTTTGTTTCCCATTAAGTAGCACTAAGCAGAGACTGGCGAAAAGCACATTCATTGAAAAGGGTTGCCAAGCGTCCAAGATTCTACGAGTTTCCGAAATACCAGCAAATATTTTTTCACCCAAACATGATGATACGGAGTGGTAATGATCAGTACACAAGTCCCACTTGGTTCACCAAATTTTGTTCTTCTAGGTTGAAGCGTTCGTTTACAGTAGCAGTTTTAATTTCTAGGTTTCCCTCTGTTCTCTCCTATATAGATATATGAATTTGGAAGTATAAATCCAACATTTTTTGTAGTATCTCTTTGAAACTTGAAAAAATAAAGTAGTTCTCATTTTTGTCTCTATGGTGTGTTTCCTCTTCAAGTAGCCCTAATCAGAGACTTGTGAATAGCACTTTCATTGAAAGCGGTTGCAAAGCGTCCAAGAATCTACGGGTTCCGGAAATACCAGCATATAATTCTTAGACCAATCTTGATGATACTTGGTTGTAATGATCTGTATACAAATCCCACTTGGCTCAAGAAATTTTGTTCTTCTTGGTTGAAGCGTTCGATTACAGTAGCAGTTTTTATTTTTAGGTTTCACTCTGTTCTCTCTTATATAGATAGAGGAATTTGGAACTCTAAATCCAACATGGTTTGTTGTAGCTCTTTGAAACTTGACGAAATAAAGTAGTTCTCAGTTTTGTGTCTATTGTTTGTTTCCACTTCAAGTAGCCCTAAGCAGATCTGTGGAAAAGCTCTTTCATTGAAAGGGGAAGCCAAGCTTCCAAGAAATACCGAGTTTCCAAAATACTAGCAAATATTTTCTCACCCACACGTGATGATACTTGCTGGTAATGATCAGTACACAAATCCCACTTCGCTCACCATATTTTGTTCTTCTAAGTTGAAGCGTTCGTTTACAGTAGCAGTTTTTAACTTTAGGTTTCACTCTCTTCTCTCCTATATAAATAGATGAATTTGGAACTCTGAATCCAACAGGTTTGTAGTAACTCTTTGAAACTTGAAAAAATAAAGTAGTTCTCAGTTTTGTCTCTGTGGTTTCTTTCCTCTTTATGTAGCCCTAAGCAGAGATTGTGGAAAAGCACTTTCATTGAAAGGAGTTGTCAAGCTTCCAAGAAATTACGAGTTTCCGAAATAAAATCAAATATTTTTTCACCCAATCTTGATGATACTTGGTGGTAATGATCAGTACACAAATCCCATTTGGTTTACCGAATCTTGTTTTTCTAGGTCTAAGTGTTCATTTACAGTAGCAGTTTTGATTTCTAGGTTTCACTCTTTTCTCTCCTATATAGATAGATGAATCTGGAACTCAACATCCAACATGGCTCGTAGTAACTCTTTGAAACTTGACAAAATAATGTAGTTCTCAGTTTTGTGTCTATGGTTTGTTTCCACTTCAAGTAGCCCTAAGCAGAGACTGTGGAAAATCACTTTCATTGAAAGGGGTGGCCAAGCGTTCAAGAATCTATGGGATTACAAAATACCAGCAAATATTTTTTCACCCAATCTTGATCATACTTGGTTGTAATGATCAGTATACAAATCCCACTTGGCTCACCAAATTTTGTTCTTCTACGTTGAAGTGTTCGTTTGCAGTAGCAGTTTTATTTTTAGGTTTCACTCTGTTCTCTTCTATATAGATAGATGAATTTGGAACTCTAAATCCAACATGGTTGGTAGTAGCTCTTTGAAACTTGACAAAATAAAGGAGTTCTCATTTTTGTCTCTACGGTTTGTTTCCTCTTCAAGTAGTTCTAAGCAGAGACTGGCGAATAGCACTTTCATTCAAAGGGGTTGCCAAAGCGTCCATGAATCTAATTTTTTCCGAAATACCAGCAAATATTTTTTGTCCTATCTTGAAGATACTTGGTGGTAATGATCAGTATACAAATCCCACTTGGCTCACCAAATTTTGTTCTTCTTCTAGGTTGAAGAGCTTGTTTACAGTAGCATTTTTTTTTTAGGTTTCACTCTGTTGTCTCCTATATAGATAAATGAATTTGGAATTCTAAATCCAACATGGTTTGTAGTAGCTCTTTGAAACTTGACAAAATAAAGTAGTTCTCATTTTTGTCACTATGGTTTGTTTCCTCTTCAAGTAGCCCTAAGCAGAGACTGTGAAAAAGCACTTTCATTGAAAGGCGTTGCCAACTTTCCAAGAAATTCCTAGTTTCCAAAATACCAGCAAATATTTTTTCTCCCAATCTTGATGATTCTTGGTGGTAATGATCAGTCCACAAATCTCTATTGGCTCACCAAATTTTGTTCTTCTAGGTTGAAGCGTTCGTTTTTCAGCAGCAGTATTTTTTTTTTTAGGTTTCACTCTGTTGTCTCCTATATAGATAGATGAATTTGGAACTCTAAGTCCAACATGGTTTGTAGTAGCTCTTTGAAACTTGACAAAATAAAGTAGTTCTCAGTTTTGTCTCTATGGTTTGTTTTCACTTCAAGTAGCCCTAATCAGAGACTGGCGAAAAGCACTTTCATTGAAAGGGATTGCCAAGCTTCCAAGAAATTCCGAGTTTCCGAAATACCAGCAAATATTTTGTCACCCAATATCGATGATACTTGGTGGTAATGACAAGTACACAAATCCCACATTACTCACCAAATTTTGTTTTCTAGGTTGAAGCCTTCGTTTACAGTAGCAGTTTTTATTTTCAGGTTTCCCTCAGTTCTCTCCTATATAGATAGATGAATATGGAACTCTAAATCCAACATGGTTTGTAGTAGCTCTTTGAAACTTGACAAAAAAAGTAGTTCTCATTTTTGTCTCTATGGTTTCTTTCCTCTTCATGTAGCCCTAATCAGAGACTGGCAAATAGAACTTTCATGTAAAGGGGTTGGCAAGCGTCCAAGAATCTACGGGTTTCTGAAATACCGTCAAATAGTTTTTCACCGAATCTTGAAGATACTTGGTGGTAATGATCAGTACACAAATCTCACCTTACTCAACAAATTTTGTTCTTCTTTTTTGAAGCGTTCGTTTACAGTAGCAGTTTTTATTTATAGGTTTCCCTCTGTTCTCTTTATATAGATAGATGAATTTGGAACTCTAAATCCAAAATGGTTTGTAGTAGCTCTGTGAAACTTGAGAAAATAAAGTAGTTCTCAGTTTTGTCTCTAAGGTTTCTTTCCTCTTCAAGTAGCCCTAATCAGAGTCTGGCAAAAAGCACTTTCATTGAAAGGGTTAGCCAAGCTTCCAAGATTCTATGAGTTTCGGAAATACCAGCAAGTATTTTTTCACCCAATCTTGATGATACTTGGTGGTAGTTATCAGTATACAAATCCCAGTTGGCTCACCAAATTGTTTTCTTCTAGTTAGAAGCGTTCGTTTACAGTAGCAGATTTTATTTTTAGGTTTTACTCTGGTGTCTCCTATATAGATAGATGAAATTGGAACTCTAAATCCAACATGGTTTGTAGTAGCTACTTGAAACTTGACAAAATAATGTAGTTCTCAGTTTTTTCTCTATGGTTGGTTTCCTCTTCAAGTAGCCCTAAGCAGAGACTGTGGAAAAGCACTTTCATTGAAAGGGGTTGCCAAGATTCCAAGAAATTACGAGTTTCCAACATACCAGCAAATATTTTATTCGCCCAATCTTGATGATACTTGGTGATAATGATCACTACACAAATCCTACTTGGCTCACCAAATTTTGTTTTTCTAGGTTGAAGCGTTCGATTACACTAGCGGTTTTTATTTTTAGGTTTCACTCTGTTCTCTTTTATATAGATAGATAAATTCGGAACTGTAAATCCAACATGGTTTGTAGTAGCTCTTTGAAACTTGAAAAAATAAAGTAGTACTCAGTTTTGTGTCTGTGGTATGTTTCCACTTCAAGTAGCCCAAACAAATTCTGTGGAAAAGCACTTTCATTGAAAGGGGTTGCCAAGCTTCCAAGAAATTACGAGCTTCCGAAATACCAGCAAATATTTTTTTTCACCCAATCTTGATGATACTTGGTGGTAATGTTCAGTCAAAAATCTCACTTGGCTCACTAAATTTTGTTCTTCTAGGTTGAAGCGTTCATTTACAGTAGCAGTTTTTATTTTTAGGATTCACTCTGTTCTCTCTTATTCTGATAGATGAATTTGGAACTCTATATCCAACATGGTTTGTAGTAGTTCTTTGAAACTTGACTAAATAAAATAGTTCTCAGTTTTATGTCTATGATTTGTTTCCTCTTCAAGTAGCCCTAAGCTGATACTGTGGAAAAGCAATTTCATTGAAAGGGGTTGGCAAGCTTCCAAGAAATTACGAGTTCTCAAATTTCAGCAAATATTTTTTCACCCAATCTTGATGATCCTTTGTGGTAATGATCAGTACACAAATCCCACTTGGCTAACCAAATTTTGTTTTTTATGTTGAGGCGTTCGTTTCCAGTAGCAGTTTTTTTTTTAGGTTTCTCCCTCTTCTCTCGTATATAGATAGATGAATTTGGAACTCTAAATCCAACATGGTTTGTAGTAGCTTTTTGAAACTTGACAAAATAAAATAGTTTTCATTTTTGTCTCTATGGTTTGTTTCCTCTTAAAGTGGCCCTAAGCAGAGACTGTGGAAAAGCACTTTCATTGAAAAGGGTTCCCAAGCTTCCAAGAAATTACGAGATTTCAAAAACCAGCAAATATTATTTCACCCAATCTTGATGATACTTGGTGGTAATGATCAATATACAAATACCACTCGGCTCACAAATTTTGTTCTTCTAGGTTGAATCGCTTGTTTACAGTAGCAGTTTAAATTTTTAGGTTTCACTCTGTTCTCTCCTACATAGATAGATGAATTTGGAAGTCTAATTCCAACATGGTTTGTAGTAGCTCTTTGAAACTTGAAATATAAAGTAGTTCTCATTTTTGTCTCTATGGGTTCTTTAGTCTTCAAGTAGCCCTAATCAGAGACTGGCGAATATCACTTTCATTGAAAGGGGTTGCCAAGCATCCAAGAATATACGGGTTTTCTAAATACCAGCAAATATTTTTTTCGCCCAATCTTGATGATACTTGGTCGTAATGATCAGTATAGAAATCTCACTTGGCTCACCAAATTTTGTTCTTCTAGGTTGAAGCGTTCGTTTACAGTAGCAGTTTTTATTTTTAGGTTTCTCTCTGTTCTCTCCTATATACATAGATGAATTTGGAACTCTAAATCCAACATGGTTTGTAGTAGCTCTTTGAAAGTTGACAAGAAAAAGTAATTCTCAGTTTTGTCTCTATGGTTTGTTTTCTCTTCAAATAGCCCTAAGCAGAGATTGTGGAAAAGCACTTTCATTGAAAGGGGTGGCCAAGCTTTTATGACATTACCAGTTTCTGAAACACCAGCAAATATTTTTTCACCCAATCTTGATGATACTTGGTGGTAATAATCAGTACACAAATCCCACTTGGTTTTCCAATATTTGTTCTTCTAGGTTGAAGCGTGCGTTTACATTAGCAGTTTTTATTTCTAGTTTTCACTCTGTTCTATTCCTATATAGATAGAAAAATTTGGAACTCTAAATCCAACATGGTTTGTAGTAGCTCTTTGAAACTTGAAAAAATTAAGTTATTTTCAGTTTTGTGTCTATGATTTGTTCCCACTTCAAGTAGCCCTAAGCAGAGACTGTGGAAAACCACATTCATTGAATGGGGTTGCCAAGCTTCCAAGAAATTACGAGTTTCTGAAATACCACCAAATATTTTTTCACCCAAACTTGATGATACTTGGTGGTAATGATCAGTACACAAATCCCACTTGGCTCACCAAATTTTGTAATTCTAGGTTGAAGCGTTCGTTTACAGTAGCAGTATTTATTTTTAGGTTTCACTCAGTTCTCTCCTATATTGAAAGATGAATTTGGAACTCTAAATCCAGCCTGGTTTGTAGTAGCTCTTTGTAACTTGAGAAAATAAAGTAGTTCTTTGTTTTGTCTCTATGGTTTGTTTCCTCTTCAAGTAGCACTAATTAGAGACTATCCAAAAGCACTTTCATTGAAAGGGGTTTCCAAGCTTCCAAGAAATTCCGAGTTTCCGAAATACCAGAAAATATTTTTTCACCCAATCTTAGTGATACTTGGTGGTACTGATCAGTACACAAATCCCACTTGGCTCTCCAAATTTTGTTTTTCTAGGTTGAACCGTTCGTTTACAGTAGCAGTTTTTATTTTTCGGTTTCACTCTGTTGTCTCCTACATAGATAGATGAATTTGGAACTCTAAATCCAACATGGTTTGTAGTAGTTCTTTGAAACTTGACTAAATTATGTAGTTCTCAGTTTTGTCTCTATGGTTTGTTTCCTCTTCAAGTAGCCCTAATCAGAGTCTGGCAAAAAGCACTTTCATTGAAAGGTGTAGCCAAGCTTCCAAGATTCTACGAGTTTCCGAAATACCAGCAAATATTTTTTCACCCAATCTTGATGATACTTAGTGGTAGTTATCAGTATACAAATCCCAGTTGGCTCACCAAATTTTGTTCTTCTAGGTAGAAGCGTTCGTTTACAGTAGCAGATTTTATTTTTACGTTTTACTCTGGTGTCTCATATATAGATAGATGAATTTGGAACTCTAAATCCAACATGGTTTGTAGTAGCTATTTGAAACTTGACAAAATAATGTAGTTCTCAGTTTTTTCTCTGTGGTTTGTTTCCTCTTCAAGTAACCCTAAGCAGACACTTTGGAAAAGCACATTCATTGAAAGCGGTTGCCAACCTTCCAAAAAATTACGATTTTCCGAAATATAAGCAAATATTTTTTTCACCCAATCTTGATGATACTTGGTGGTAATGTTCAGTACACAAATCTCACTTGGCTCACTAAATTCTGCTCTTCTAGGTTGAAGCGTTCATTTACAGAAGCAGTTTTTATTTCTAGGTTTCACTCTGTTCTATTCCTATATAGATAGAAAAATTTGGAACTCTAAATCCAACATGGTTTGTAGTAGCTCTTTGAAACTTGAGAAAATAAGGAAGTTCTCTTTTTTGTCTCTATGTTTGGTTTCCTCTTCAAGTAGCCCTAATCAGAGACTGGCGAGTAGCACTTTCATTGAAAGGGGTTGCCAAGCGTCCAAGAATATAAGGTTTCCGAAATACCAGCAAATATTTTTTCACCCAATCTTGATGATACTTGGTGGTAATGATCACTATACAAATCCCACTTGGCTCACCAAATTTTGTTCTTCTAGGTTGATGAATTCGTTTACAGTAGCATTATTATTTTTAGGTTTTCCTCTGTTCTCTCCTATACAGAGAAATGAATTTGGAACTCTAAATCCAACATGGTTTGTAGTAGCTCTTTGAAACTTGACAAAATGAAGTAGATCTCAGTTTTGTCTTTATGGTTTGTTTCCTCTTCAAGTAGCCCTAAGCAGAGACTGTGGAAAAGCACTTTCATTTAATGGGGTTGCCAAGCTTCCAAGAAATTACGAGTTTCCGAAATACCAGAAAATATTTTTTCACCCAATCTTGATGATAGTTTGTGGTAATGATCAGTACACAAATACCACTTGGTTCACCAAAATTTGTACTTCTAGGTCGAAGCGTTCGTTTACTGTAGCAGTTTTTATTTTTAGGTTTCACTCTGTTCTCTCATAAATAGAGCGATGAATTTGGAACACTAAATCCAACATGGTTTATAGTAGCTCTTAGAAACTTGACAAAATAAAGTAGTTTTCAGTTTTGTCTCTCTCGTTTGTTTCCTCTTCAGGTAGCCCTAAGCAGAGACTGTGGAAAAGCACTTTCATTGAATGGGGTTGCCAAGATTCCAAGAAATTACGAGTTTCGAAAAACCAGTAATTTTTTTTTCACCCAATCTTGATGATTCTTGGTTGTAATGATCAGCATACAAATCCCACTTGGATTACCAAATTTTGTTCTTCTCTGTTGAAACGGTCATTTACAGTAGTCTTTTTATTTTTAGGTTTTACTGTTTTCTTTCCTATACAGAGAGAGGAATTTGGAACTCTAAATCCAACATGGTTTGTAGTAGCTCTTTGAAACTTGACAAAATAAAGTAGTTCTCAGTTTTGTCTCTTTGGTTTGTTTACTCTTGAAGCAGCTCCAAGCAGAGACTGTGGAAAAGCACTTAAACTTAAAGGGGTAGCCAAGCTTCCAAGAAATTACGAGTTTCGAAAAACCAGCAATTTTTTTTCACCCAATGTTGATGATACTTCGTCGTAATGATCAGTACACAATTCCCACTTGGCTCACCAAACTTTGTTCTTCTAGGTTGAAGCGTTCATTTACAGTAGCAGTTTTTATTTTTAGGTTTCACTCTGTTCTCTCCTATATAGGTGGATGAATATCTAACTACAAATCCAACATGGTTTGTAGTAGTTCTTTGAAACTAGACAAAATAAAGTTGTTCCCTGTTTTGTCTCTATGGTTTGTTTCCTCTTCAAGTGGCCCTAAGCAGAGACTGTGGAAAAGCACTTTCATTGAAAGGGGTTGCCAAGCTTCCAAAATTACGAGTTTCCGAAATACCAGCAAATATTTTTTCAACCAATCTTGATGATACCTGGTGGTAATGATCAGTACACAATTCACACTTGGCTCACCAAATTTTGTTTTTCTAGGTCGAAGCGTTCATTTACAGTAGCAGTTTATATTTTTAGGTTTCACTCTCTTCTCTCCTATATAGATAGATGAATTTCTAATTCTAAATCCAACATGGTTTGTAGTAGTTCTTTGAACCTTGACAAAATAAAGTAGTTCTCTGTTTTATCTCTATGATTTGTTTCCTCTTCAAGTAGCCCTAAGCAGAGACTGTGGAAAAGCACTTTCATTGAAGGGGTTGCCAAGCTTCCAAATTACGAGTTTCCGAAATACCATCAAATATTTTTTCACCCAATCTTGATGATACTTGGTGGAAATGATCAGTACACAAAACCCACTTGGCTCACCAAATTTTGTTCTTCTATGTTGAAGCATTTATTTACAGTAGCAGTTTATATTTTTAGGCTTCACCCTCTTCTCTCCTATATAGATAGATGAATTTGGAATTCTAAATCCAACATGGTTTGTAGTAGCTCTTTGAAACATGACAAAATAAAGGAGTTCTCAGTTGTGTGTCCTTGGTTTGTTTCCACTTTAAGTAGCCCTAAGCAGAGACTGTGGAAAAGCACTTTCATTGAAAGGGTTGCCAAGCTTCCAAGAAATTACGAGTTTCCGAAATACCAGCAAATATTTTTTCACCCAACTTGGTGATACTTTGTGGTAATGATCAGTTCACAAATCCATCTTGGCTCACCAAATTGTGTTCTTCTAGGTTGAAGCGTTCATTGACAGTAGCAGTTTTTATTTTTAGATTTGCCTCTGTTCTCTCCTATATAGATACAGGAATTTGGAACTCTAAATCCAACATAGTTTGTAGTAGCTCTTTAAAACTTGACAAAATAAAGTTGCTCCCATTTTTGTCTCTATGGAATGTTTCCTCTTCAAGTAACCCTAATCAGAGACTGGCGAATAGCACTTTCATTGAAAGGGGTTGCCAAGCGTCCAAGAATCTACTTGTTTCCAAAATACCAGCAAATTTTTTTTCACGCAATCTTGATGATACTAGGTGGTAATGACAAGTACACAAATCCCACTTGGCTCACCAAATTTTGATCTTCTAGGTTGAAGCGTACGTTTACAGTAGCAGTTTTTATTTTTAGGTTTCACTCTGTTCTCTCCTATATGGATAGATGAATTTGGAACAGTAAATCCAACATGGTTTGTACTAGCTCTTTGAAACTTGATAAAATAAAGTAGTTTTCAGTTTTGTCTCTCTGGTTTCTTTCCTCTTCAAGTAGCCCTAAGCAGAGACTGTGGAAAAGCACTTTCATTGAATGGGGTTGCCAAGCTTCCAAGAAATTACGAGTTTCGAAAAACCAGCAAATTTTTTTCACCCGAACGTGATGATTCTTGGTGGTAATGATCAGCATACAAATCCCACTTGGATTACCAAATTTTGTTCTTCTATGTTGAAACGGTTGTTTACAGTAGCCTTTTTATTTTTAGGTTTTACTCTGTTGTTTCCTATACAGAGAGAGGAATTTGGAACTCTAAATCCAAGATGGTTTGTAGTAGCTCTTTGAAACTTGACAAAATAAAGTAGTTCTTTGTTATGTGTCTATGGTTTGTTTCCTCTTCAAGTAGCCCTAAACAGAGACTGTGGAGAAGCACTGTCATTGAAAGGGGTTGCCAAGCTTCCAAAATTAGGAGTTTCCGAAATACCAGCAATTATTTTTTCACCCAAACTTGATGATACTTGGTGGTAATGATCAGTACCCAAATCCCACTTGGCTCACCAAATTTTGTTCTTCTACGTTGAAGCGTTCATAAACAGTAGCAGTTTATATTTTTAGGATTCACTCCCTTCTCTCCTATATAGATAGATGAACTTGGAATTCTAAATCCAACATGGTTTGTAGTAGCTCTTTGAAACTTGACAAAATAAAGTATTTCTCAGTTGTGTGTCCTTGGTTTGTTTCCACTTCAAGTAGCCCTAAGCAGAGACTGTGGAAAAGCACTTTCATTGAAAGGGTTGCCAAGCTTCCAAGAAATTATGAGTTTCGAAAAACCAGCAAATTTTTTTTAACCCAACCTTGATGATTCTTGGTGGTAATGATCAGCATACAAATCCCACTTGGATTACCAAATTTTGTTCTTCTATGTTGAAACCGTCGTTTACAGTAGCCTTTTTATTTTTAGGTTTTACTCTGTTCTTTCCTATACAGAGAGAGGAATTTGGAACTCTAAATCCAACATGGTTTGAAGTAGCTCTATGAAACTTGACAAAATAAAGTAGTTCTCAGTTTTGTCTCTATGGTTTGTTTACTCTTCAAGTAGCCCTAAGCAGAGACGGTGGAAAAGCACTTTCATTGAAATGGGTTGCCAAGCTCCAAGAAATTACGAGTTTCTGAATTACCAGTAAATATTTTTTTCACCCAATCTTGATGATACTTGGTGGTAATGATCAGTACACAAATCCCACTTGGGTCACCAAATTTTGTTCTTCTATGTTGAAGCGTTTGTTGACATTAGCAGTTTTTATTTTTAGGTTTCCCTCTGTTCTCTCCTATATAGATAGAGAAATTTGGAACTCTAAATCCAACATGGTTTGTAGTAGCTCTTTGAAACTTGACAAAATAAAGTATATCTCATTTTTGTCTCTACGGATTGTTTCTTCTTCAAGTAGCCCTAATCAGAGACTGGCGAATAGAACTTTCATTGAAAGGGGTTGTCAAGGGTCCAAGAATCTTCGTGTTTCCGAAATACCAGCAAGTATTTTTTCGCCCAATTTTGATGATACTTGGTGGTAATGATCAGTATACAAATCCCACATGGCTCTCCAAATTTTGTTCATCTAGGTTAAACCATTCGTTTACAGTAGCAGTTTTAATTTTTAATTTTTACTCTGTTATTTCCTATACAGATAGATAAATTTGGATCTGTAAATCGAAAATGGTTTGTAGTAGCTCTTTGAAACTTGACAAAATAAAGTAGTTCTCAGTTTTGTCTCTATGGTTTGTTTTCTCTTCAAGCAGTTCCAAGAAGAGACTGTGGAAAAGCGCTTTCACTGGAAGGGGTTGCCAAGCTTCCAAGAAATTACGAGTTTCCGAAATACCAGCAAATATTTTTTCACTCAATCTTGATGATACTTCGTGGTAATGATCAGTACACAAATCCCACTTGGCTCACCAAACTTTGTGCTTCTAGGTTGAAGCGTTCGTTTACAATAGCAGTTTTTATCTTTAGGTTTCACTCTGTACTCTCCTATATAGATAGATGAATTTGGAACTCTAAATCCAACATGGTTTGTAGTAGTTCTTTGAAACTTGACAAAATAAAGTAGTTCTCAGTTTTGTCTCTATGCTTTGTTTCCTCTTCAAGCAGCTCTAGCAGAGACTGTCTAAAAGCAGTTTCATTGAAAGGGGTTGCCAAGCTTCCAGGAATATACGAGTTTCCTAAATGCCAGCAAATATTTTTTCTCCCAATCTTGATGATACTTGGTGGTAATGATCAGCACACAAATCCCACTTGACTCACCAAACTTGTTCTTCCTGGTTGAAGCGTTCGTTGACAGTAGCAGTTTTTATTTTTAGGTTTCACTCTCGTCTCTCCTATATAGATAGAGGAATTTGAACTCTAAATCCAACATGGTTTGAAGTAGCCCTTTGAAACTTGACAAAATAGAGTCGCTTTCATTTTTGTCTCTATGGATTGTTTCCTCTTCAAATAACCCTAATCAGAGACTGGCGAATAGCCCTTTCATTGAAAGTTGTTGCCAAGCGTCCAAGAATCTACGTGTTTCCGAAATACCATATAATATTTTTTCGCCCAATCTTGATGATATTCGGTGGTAATGAACAGAATGCAAATCCCACTTGGCTCACCAAATTTTGTTCTTCTAGGTTGAAGCGTTCGTTTACAGTAGCCTTTTGGTTTTTAGGTATTACTCTGTTGTTTCCTATACAGATAGAGTAATTTGGAACTCTAAATCCAACAAGGTTTGCATTAGCTCTTTGAAACTTGACAAAATAAAGTAGTTCTCAGTTTTCTCTCTATGGTTTGTTTCCTCTTCAAGTAGCCCTAAGCAGAGACTGTGAAAAAGAAGATTCATTGAAAGGTGTTGCCGAGCTTCCAGGAATTTATGAGTTTCTGAAAAAACAGCAAATATTTTCTCACCCAATCTTGATAATACTTTGTGGTAATGATCAGTACACAAATCATACGTGGCTCTCCAAGTTTTGTTCTTCTAGGTTGAAGCGTTCGTTTACAATAGCCTTTTTATTTTTAGGTTTCACTCTCTTCTTTCCTATACAGATATAGGAATTTGGAACTCTAAATACAACATGGTTTGTAGTATCTCTTTGAAAGATGACAAAAAAACAGTAGTTCTCAGTTTTCACTCTATGTTTTTTTTCCTCTTCAAGTAGCCCTAAACAGAGACTGTGGAAAAGCACTTTCAATGAAAGGGGTTGCCAAGCTTCCAAGAAATTACGGGTTTCCGAAATACCCGCAAATATTTTTTTCACCAATCTTGATGATACTTGGTAGTAATGATCAGTACACAAATCCCACTTGGCTCACCAAATTTTGATCTTCTTGGTTGAAGCGTTCGTTTACAGTAGCAGTTTTTATTTTTAGGTTTTACTCTGTTCTCACCTTTATAGATAGATGAATTTGGAACTCTAAATCCAACATGGTTTGTAGTAGCTCTTTGAAACTTGACAAATTAAAGCAGTTCTTAGTTTTGTCTCTAAGGTTTGTTTACTCTTCAAGTAGCCCTAAGCAGAGACTGGCGAAAAGCACTTTCATTGATAGGGGTTGCCAAACGTCCAAGAAATTACGTGTTTCCGAAATACCAGCAAATATTTTTTTACCCAATCTTGATGATACTTTGTGGTAATGATCGGGACACACATCCCTCTTAGCTCACCAAATTTTGTTCTTCTAGGTTAAAGCGTTAGTTTACAGTAGCAGATTTTATTTTTAGGTTTCACTCTCTTTTCTCCTATATAGATAGATGAATTTGGAACTCTAAATACTTCATGGTTTGTAGTAGCTATTTGAAACTTGACAAAATAAAGTAGTTCTCAGTTGTGTGTCCTTGGTTTGTTTCCATTTCAAGTAGCCCTAAGCAGAGACTGTGGAAAATCACTGTCATTGAAAGAAGTTGCCAAGCTTCCAAGAAATTACGAGTTTTTGAAATACCAGCAAATATTTTTTCACCCAATCTTGATGATACTTGGTGGTAATGATCAGTACACCCATTCCACTTGGGTCACCAAATTTTGTTCTTCTAGGTTGAAGCGTTCGTTTACAGTAGCAAATTTAATTTCTAGGTTTCCCTCTGTTCTCTCCTATATGGATAGAGGAATTTGGAACTCTAAATACAACATGGTTTGTAGTAGCTCTTTGAAACTTGACAACATAAAGTAGCTCTCATTTTTGTCTCTAGGGATTGCTTCCTCTTCAAGTAGCCCTAATCAGAGCCTGGCGAATAGCAGTTTCATTGAAAGGGGTTGCCAAGCGTCCAAGAATGTACGTGTTTCCGAAATACCAGCATATATTTTTTCACCCAATCGTGATGATGCTTGGTGTTAATGATCATTATACAAATTCCACTTGTCTCACCAAATTTTGTTTTTCTAGGTTGAAGCGTTCGTTTACAGTAGCAGTTTTTATTTTTAGATTTTACTCTGTTATTTCCTATACAGATAGATGAATTTGGAGCTCTAAATCCAACATGGTTTGTAGTAGCTCTTTGAAACTTGACAAAATAAAGTAGTTCTCAGTTTTGTCTCTACGGTTCTTTCCTCTTCAAGTAGCCCTAAGCAGAGACTGTGGAAAAGCACTTTCATTGAAAGGCGTTGCCAAGCTTCCAAGATATTCCGAGTTTCCGAAATAACAGCAAATATTTTTTCACCCACTATTGATGATACTTGGTGGTAATGACAAGTTTACAAATTTCACTGGGCTCACCACATTTTGATTTTTAGGTTGAAGCGTTCGTTTACAGTAGCAGTTTTTATTTTTAGGTTTCACTCTGTTCTCTCCAATATACATAGATGAATATGGAACTCTAAATCCAACTTGGTTTGTAATAGCTCTTTGAACCTGGACAAAATAAAATAGTTCTCAGTTGTGTGTCCTTGGTTTGTTTCCACTTCAAGTAGCCCTAAGCAGAGACTGTGGAAAAGCAGTTTCATTGAAAGGGGTTGACAAGCTTCCAAGAAATTACATGTTTCAGAAATACCAGCAAATATTTTTTCACCCAATCTTGATGAAACTTGGTGGTAATGATCAGTACAGAAATCCCACTTTGCTCACCAAATTTTGTTCTTCTAGGCTGAACCGGTCGTTTACAGTAGCCTTTTTATTTTTAGGTTTTACTCTGTTCTTTCCTATACAGATAGAGGAAATTGGAACTCTAAATCCAACATGGTTTGTAGTTGCTCTTTGAAACTTGAACAAATAATGTAGCTCCCATTTTTGTCTATATGGATTCTTTCCTCTTCAAGTAGCCCTAATCAGAGACTGGCGAATAGCACTTTCATTGAAAGGGGTTTCCAAGCATCCAAGAATCTACGAGTTTCTGAAATACCAGCATATATTTTTTCGCCCAATCTTGATGATACTTGGTGGTAATGAGCAGTATACAAATCCCACTTGGCTCACCAAATTTTGTTGTTCTAGGTAGAAGCGTTCGTTTAAAGTAGCCTTTTTATTTTTAGGTTTTACTCTGTTTTTTTTTTTTTTTTTTTTAATAAAGATGGAGGAATTTGGAACTATAAATCCAACATAGTTTGTAGTAGCTCTTTGAAACTTGATAAAATAAAGTAGTTCTCAGTTGTGTTTCCTTGGTAGGTTTCCACTTCAAGTAGCCCTAAGCAGAGACTGTGGAAAAGCACTTTCATTGAAAGTGGTTGCCAAGCATCCAAGCAATTATGGGTTTCCGAAATACCTGCAAATATTTTTTTACCCAATCTTGAAGATACTTGGTGTTAATGATCAGTATTAAATTCCCACTTGGCTCACCAAAGTTAGTTCTTCTAATTTGAAGCGTTCATTTACAGTAGCAGTTTTTTTTTTAGGTTTTAATCTGTTCTCTCCTGTATAGATAGATGAATTTGGAACTCTAAATCCAACATTTTTTGTAGTAGCTCTTTGAAACTTGACAAAATAAAGTACTTCTCAGTTTTGTCTCTTTTGTTTGTTCCCTCTTCAAGTATCCCTAAGCAGAGACTGTGGAGAAGCACTGTCATTGAAAAAAGATGCCAAGCTTCCAAGAAATTACGAGTTTCCAAAATACCAGCAAATATTTTTTTACCCACTCTTGATGATACTTGGTGGTAATGATAAGTACACACATCCCACTTGGGTCACAAAATTTGTTCTTCTAGGTTGAAGTGTTCGATTACAGTAGAAGATTTTTTTTTTAGGTTTTACTCTGTTCTCTCCTATATAGATAGAGGAATTTGGAACTCTAAATCCCACATGGTTTGTAGTAGCTCTTTGAAACTTGATAAAATCAAGTAGCTCTCATTTTTGTCTCTAGGGATTGTTTACTCCTCAATTCGCCCTAATCA
This sequence comes from Callospermophilus lateralis, assembly GCF_048772815.1. NCBI lineage: Eukaryota > Metazoa > Chordata > Mammalia > Rodentia > Sciuridae > Callospermophilus > Callospermophilus lateralis. The sequence goes on along the minus strand of NC_135313.1, from coordinate 114,272,012 downwards.
GAGACTGGCGAATAGCACTTTCATTGAAAGGGGTTGCCACACTTCCAAGAATCTACGGTTTTCCGATATACCAGCATATATTTTTTTGCTCAATCTTGATGATACTTGGTGGTAATGATCAGTATGCAAATTCCACTTGGATCACCAAATTTTATTCTTTAGGTTGAAGCGTTCGTTTACAGTAGCAGTTTTTATTTTTAGGTTATACTCTTTTCTTTCCTATACAGATAGATGAATTTGGAACTCTAAATCCAACATGGTTTGTAGTAGCTCTTTGAAACTTGACAAAAAAAAGTAGTTCTCAGTTTTGTCTCAACGGTTTGTTTCCTCTTCAAGTAGCCCTAAGCAGAGACTGTGGAAAGCACTTTCATTGAAAGGGGTTGCCAAGCTTCCAAGAAATTACGAGTTTTCGAAATACCAGCAAATATTTTTTGGCCCAATCTTGATGATACTTGGTGGTAATAATCAGTATACAAATGCCAGTTGGCTCACCAAATTTTGTTCTTCTAGGTTGAAGCGTTTGTTGACAGTAGCAGTTTTTATTTTTAGGTTTCCCTCTGTTCTCTCCTATATAGATAGAGAAATTTGGAACTCTAAATACAACATGGTTTGCAGTAGCTCTTTGAAACTTGACAAAATAAAGTATTTCACATTTTTGTCTCTATGGAATGTTCCTTCTTCAAGTAGCCCTAATCAGAGACTGTCGAAGGAACTTTCATTGAAAGGGGTTGCCAAGGGTCCAAGAATCTTCGTGTTTCTGAAATACCAGCAAGTATTTTTTAGCCCAATTTTGATGATACTTGGTTGTAATGATCAGTATACAAATCCCATTTGTCTCTCCAAATTTTGTTCATCTAGGTTAAACCATTCGTTTACAATAGCAGTTTTTATTTTTAATTTTTACTCTGTTATTTCCTATACAGATAGATGAATTTGGAACTCTAAAGCGAACATGGTTTGTAGTAGCTCTTTGAAACTTGACAAAATAAAGTAGTTCTCAGTTTTTTCTCTATGGTTTGTTTCCTCTTCAAGCAGCTCCAAGCAGAGACTGTGGAAAAGCGCTTTCACTGAAAGGGGTTGCCAAGCTTCCAAGAAATTACGAGTTTCCGAAATACCAGCAAATATTTTTTCACTCAATCTTGATGATATATAGTGGTAATGATGAGTACACAAATCCCACTTGGCTCACCAAACTTTGTACTTCTAGTTTGAAGCGTTCGTTTACAATAGCAGTTTTTATTTTTAGGGTTCACTCTGTACTCTCCTATATAGATAGATGAATTTTGAACTCTAAATCCAACATGGTTTGTAGTATTTCTTTGAAACTTGACAAAATAAAGTAGTTCTCAGTTTTCTCTCTATGCTTTGTTTCCTCTTCAAGCAGCTCTAGCAGAGTCTGTCTAAAAGCAGTTTCATTGAAAGGGGTTGCCATACTTCCAGGAATATACGAGTTTCCGAAATACCAGCAAATATTTTTTCTCCCAATCTTGATGATACTTGGTGGTAATGATCAGCACACAAATCCTACTTGACTCACCAAACTTGTTCTTCCTCGTTGAAGCGTTCGTTGACAGTAGCAGTTTTTATTTTTAGGTTTCACTCTCATCTCTCCTATATAGATAGAGGAATTTGGAACTTTAAATCCAACATGGTTTGTAGTAGCCCTTTGAAACTTGACAAAATAAAGTCCCTTTCATTTTTGTCTCTATGCATTGTTTCCTTTCAAATAACCCTAATCAGAGATTGGCGAATAGCCCTTTCATTGAAAGGGGTTGCCAAGCGTTCAAGAAATTACGAGTTTCCAAAATACCAGCAAATATTTTTTCACCCAATCTTGATGATACTTGGTAGTAATGATCAGTACACAAATCCCACTTGGCTCACCAAATTTTGTTCTTTTAGGTTGAAGCGTTCGTTTACAGTAGCACTTTTTATTTTTAGGTTTCACTCTCTTCTCTCCTATATAGATAGATGAATTTGGAACTCTATATACAACATGGTTTGTAGTAGTTCTTTGAAACATGACAAAATAAAGTAGTTCTCAGTTTTGTCTCTATGGTTTGTTTCGTCTTCAAGCAGATCTAAGCACAGACTGTGGAAAAGCAATTTCATTGAAAGGGGTTGCAAAACTTCCAAGAATTTACGAGTTTCCGAAATACCAGCAAATATTTTTTCACCCAATCTTGATGATACTTGGTGGTAATGATCAGTACACAAATCCCACTTGGCTCACCAAATTTTGTTCTGCTAGGTTGAAGCGTTCGTTTACAGTAGCACTTTTTATTTTCAGGTTTCCCTCTGTTCTCTCCTATATAGATAGAGGAATTTGGAACTCTAAATCCAACATGGTTTGTAGTAGCTCTTTGAAACTTGACAAATTAAAGTAGTTCTCAGTTGTGTGTCCTTGGTTTGTTTCCACTTCAAGTAGCCCTAAACAGAGACTGTGGAAAAGCACTGTCATTGAAAGTAGTTGCCAAGCTTCCTAGAAATTATGAGTTTCCAAAATACCAGCATATATTTTTTCAACCACTATTGATGATACTTGGTGGTAATGATCATTACACACATCCCACTTGGGTCAACAAATTTTGTTCTTCTAGGTTGATGCGTTCGTTTATAGTAGCAGATTTTATTTTTAGGTTTCCATCTGTTCTCTCCTATACAGATAGAAGAATTTGGAACTCTAAATCCAACATGGTTTCTTGTAGCTCTTTAAAGCTTGACAAAATAAAGTAGCTCTCATTTTTGTCTCTAGGGATTGTTTCCTCTTCAAGTAACCCTAATCTGAGCCTGGCGAATAGCACTTTCATTGAAAGGGGTTGCCAAGCGTCCAAGAATCAACCTTTTTTTGAAATACCGGCATATATTTTTCCCCCAATCTTGATGATACTTGGTGGTAATGATCAGTATACAAATTCCACTTGGCTCACCAAATTTTGTTCTTCTAGGTTGAAGCGTTCGTGTACAGTAGGTTTTTTATTTTTAGGCTTTACTCTGTTCTTTCCTATACAGAGAGAGGAATTTGGAACTCTAAATCCAACATGGTTTGTAGTAGCTTTTGAAACTTGACAAAATAAAGTAGTTCTCAGTTTTGACTATATGGTTTGTATCCTCTTCAAGTGGCCGTAAGCAGAAACAGTGGAAAAGCACTTTCATTGAAAGGGGTTGCAACGCTTCCAATAAATTACGGGTACCGAAATACCCGCAAATATTTTTTCACCCAATCTTGATGGTACTTGGTGGTAATGATCAGTACACAAATTCCTCAAATCCCACTTGGCTCACCAAATTTTGTTCTTCTAGGTTGAAGCGTTTGTTTACAGTAGCAGTTTTTATTTTTAGGTTTTACTCGGTTCTATCCTATACAGATAGATCAATTTGGAACTCTAAATCCAACATGGTTTGTAGTAGCTCTTTGAAACTTGACAAAGTAAAGTAGTTCTCAGTTGTGTGTCCTTGGTTTGTTTCAAATTCAAATAGCCCTAAGCAGACACTGTGGAAAAGCACTTTCATTGCAAGGTGTTGCCGAGCTTCCAAGAAATTACGAGTTTCCGAAATACCAGCAAATATTTTTTCACCCAATCTTGATGATACTTTGTGGTAATGACAATTATACAAATCCCACTTGGCTCACCAAATTTTGATTTTCTATATTGAAGCGTTCGTTTACAGTAGCAGTTTTTATTTTTAGGTTTCACTCTGTTCTCTCCTATATACATAGATGAATTTGGAACTCTAAATCCAACATGGTTTGTAGTAGCTCTTGGAAACATGACAAAATAAAATAACTCTCATTTTTGTCTCTATGGATTGTTTCCTCTTCAAGTAGCCCTAAGCAGAGACTGTGGAAAAGCACTTTTATTGAAAGGGGTTGCCAAGCGTCCAAGAATCTACGGGTTTCTGAAATACCAGGAAATATTTTTTTCACCCAATCTTGATGATACTTGGTGGTAATGATCAGTATACAAATCCCACTTGGCTCACCAAATTTTGTTCTTCTAGGTTGAAGCGTTCGTTTACAGTAGCCTTTTAATTTTTCGGTTTTACTGTGTTCTTTCATATACAGAAAAAGGAATTTGGAATTCTAAATCCAACATGGTTTGTAGCAGCACTTTGAAACTTGACAAAAAAAGTAGTTCTCAGTTTTGACTATATCGTTTCTTTCCTCTTCAAGTAGCCCTAAGCAGAGACTAAGGAAGAGCACTTTCATTGAAAGGGATTACCAAGCGTCCAAGAAGTTAGGAGTTTCCGAGATACCAGCAAATGTTTTTTCACCCAATCTTGATGATACTTGCTGGTAATGATCAGTACACAAATCGCACTTGGCTCAGCAAATTTTGTTCTTCTCCGTTGAAGCGTTCGTTTACAGTAGCTGTTTTTATTTTTTGGTTTCACTCTCTTCTCTCCATATAGATAGATGAATTTGGAACTCTAAATCCTACATGGTTTGTAGTAGCTCTTTGAAACTTGACATATTAAAGCAGTTCTCAGTTGCGTGTCCTTGGTTTGTTTCCACTTCAAGTAGCCCTAAGCAGAAACTGTGGAAAAGCACTTTTATTGAAAGGGGTTGCCAAGCGTCCAAGAATCTACGTGTTTCCAAAATACCAGAAAATATTTTTTCGCCCAATCTTGATGATGCTTGGTAGTAATGATCAGTATAAAAATCCCACTTGGCTCAACAAATTCTGTTCTTCTAGGTTGAAGCGTTCGTTTACAGTAGCTGTTTTTATTTTTAGGTTTTACTCTGTTCTTTCCTTTAAAAATAGATGAATTTGGAACCCTAATAGACCATGGTTTGTAGTAGCTCTTTATATCTTCACAAAAGAAAGTAGTTCTCAGTTTTGTCTCTAGGGTGTGTTTCCTCTTCAAGTAGCCCTAAACAGAGAGTGTGTAAAAGAACTTTCATTGAAAGGGATTGAAAAGCTTCCAAGAAATTACGAGTTTCCGAAATACCAGCAAATATTTTTTTCACCCAATCTTGATGATACTTGGTGGTAATGATCAGTACGCACATCTCACTTGGGTCACCAAATTTTGTTCTTCTAGGTTGAAGCGTTCGTTTACAGTAGCACTTTTTATTTTTAGGTTTCACTCTGTTCTCTCCTATATAGATAGAAGAATTTGGAACTGTACAACCAACATGGTTTGTAGTAGCTCTTTGAAACATGACAAAATAAAGTAGCTCTCATTATTGTCTCTATGGATTGTTTCCCCTTCAAGTAGCCCTAAAAAGAGACTGGCGAATAGCACTTTCATTGAAAGGGGTTGCCAAGCGTCCAAGAATCTACGTGTTTCCGAAATACCCGCAAATATTTTTTCGCCCAATCTTGATGATACTTGGTGGTAAGGATCATTCCACAAATCCCACTTGGCTCACCACATTTTATTCTTCTAGGTTGAAGCGTTCGTTTACAGTAGCAGTTTTATTTTTATGATTTACTCTGTTCTCTCCTTTATAGATAGGTGAATTTGGAACTCTAAATCCAACATGGTTTGTAGTAGCTCTTTAAAACTTGACAAAATATAGTAGTTCTCAGTTTTGTCTCTATGGTTTCTTTCCTCTGCAAGTAGCCCTAAGCAGTGACAGTGGAAAAGCACTTTCTTTGAAAGGGGTTGCCAAGCGTCCATGAATTTACGAGTTTCCGAAATACCAGCAAATATTTTTTTTCCCAATCTTGATGATACTTGGTGGTAATGATCAGTACACAAATCCCACTTGGCTCACTATATTTTTTTTTCAAGGTTGAAGCGTTCGTTTACAGTAGCAATTTTTATTTTTAGGTTTCACTCTCTTTACTCCTATATAGATATAGGAATTTGTAACTCTAAATCCAACATGGTTTGTAGTAGCTCTTTGAAACTTGACAAAATAAAGTAGTTCCCTTTTGTGTGTCCTTGGTTTGTTTCAACTTCAAGTAGCCCTTAGCAGATACTGTGGAAAAGCACTTTAATTGAAAGGGGTTGCCAAGCTTCCAAGAAATTACGAGTTTCCGAAAGTACCAGCAAATATTTTTTCACCCAATCTTGATGATACTTGGTGCTAATGATCAGTACACAAATCCTACTTGGCCCACCAAATTTTGTTCTTCTAGGTTGAAGCATTCGTTTACAGTAGCAGTTTTTATTTTTAGGTTTCCCTTGGTTCTCTCCTATACAGATAGATAATTTTGGAACTCTAAATCCAACATGGTTTGCAGTAGCTCCTTGAAAGTTGACAAAATAAACTAGTTCTCAGGTTTCTTTCTATGGTTTGTTTCCTCTTCAAGTAGTCTTAACAAAGACTGTGGAAAAGCACTTTCATTGAAAGGTGTTGCCGAGCTTCCAAGAAATTAGGAGTTTCCGAAATACCAGCAAATTTTCTTTCACCCAAACTTGATGATACTTTGTGGTAATGAACAGTAAAGAAATCACACTTGGCTCTCCAAATTTTATTCTTCTAGGTTGTAGCGTTCATTTCCAGTAGCTGTTTTTATTTTTAGGTTTCCCTCTGTTCTCTCCTATATAGATAGATAAATTTGGAACTTTAAATCCAACATGGTTTGTAGTAGCTCTTTGAAACATGACAAAATAAAGTAGCGCTCATTATTGTCTCTAGGGATTGTTTGCTCTTAAAGTAGCCCTAATCAGAGACTGCCGAATAGCGCATTCATTGAAAGGGGTTGCCAAGCTTCCAAGAATCTACGTTTTTCCGAAATACCAGCAAATATTTTTTCGCCCAAACTTGATGATGCTTGGTTGTAATGATCAGTATTAAAATCCCACTTGCCTCACCAAATTTTGTTCTTCTAGGTTGAAGCCATCATTTACAGGAGCCTTTTTATTTTTAGGTTTTACTCTGTTCTTTTCTAAACAGATAGAGGAATTTGGAACTCTAAATCCAACATGGTTTGTAGCAGCTCTTTGAAACTTGACAAAATAAAGTAGTTCTCAGTTGTGTGTCCTTGGTTTGTTTCCACTTGAAGGAGGCCTTAGCAGAGACTGCGGAAAAGCACTTTCATTGAAAGGTGTTGCCGAGCTTCAAAGAAATTACGAGGTTTTGAAATACCAGCAAATATTTTTTCTTCCAATCTTGATGATACTTGGTGGTAATGATCAGTACACAAATCCCACTTGGCTCACCAAATTTTGTTCTTCTAGGTTGAAGCGTTCGTTTTCAGTAGCACTTTTTATTTTTAGGTCACTCTGTTCTCTCCTATATAGATAGAGAAATTTGGAACTCTAAATCCAACATGGTTCCTAGTAGCTCTTTGAAACTTGACAAAATAATGTAGTTCCCAGTTGTGTGTCCTTGGTTTGTTTCCACTTCAAGTAGCCATATGCAGAGACTGTGGAAAAGCACTGTAATTGAAAGTAGTTGCGAAGCTTCCAAGAAATTACGAGTTTCCAAATTTCCAGCAAATATTTTTTCATCCACTCTTGATGATACTTGGTGGTAATGATCATTACACACATCCCACTTGGGTCACCAAATTTTGTTCTTCTAGGTTGAAGCGTTCGTTTACAGTAGCAGATTTTATTTTTAGGTTTCCCTGTGTTCTCTCCTATATAGATAGAAGAATTTGGAACTCTAAATCCAACATGGTTTCTAGTAGCTCTTTGAAACTTGACAAAATCAAGTAGCTCTCATTTTTGTCTCTAGCGATTGTTTCCTCTTCAAGTAGCCCTAATCTGAGCCTGACGAATAGCACTTTCATTGAAAGGGGTTGCCAAGCATCCAAGAATCTACGTGTTTTTTAAATACCGGCATATATTTTTTCCCCCAATTTTGATGATACTTGGTGGTAATGATCAGTATACACATTCCATTTGGCTCACCAAATTTTGTTCTTCTAGGATGAAGCGTTCGTTTACAGTCGCATTTTTTATTTTTAGTTTTTACTCTGTTCTTTCGTATACAGATAGATGATTTTGGAACTCTAAATCCAACATGGTTTGTAGTAGCTCTTTGAAACTTGACAAAAGAAAGTAGTTCTCAGTTTTGTCTCTACGGTTTGTTTCCTCTTCAAGTAGCACTAAGCAGAGACTGTGGAAAAGCACTTTCATTGAAAGGGGTTGCCAAGCTTCCAAGAAATAACGAGTTTCCGAAATACCAGCAAATATTTTTTCACCCAAACTTGATGATACTTTGTGGTAATGATCAGTACACAAATCCCACTTGGCTCATCACATTTTGTTCTTCGAGTTTGAGGCGTTCGTTTACAGCAGCAGTTTTTATTTTTAGGATTCCCTCCATTCTCTCCTATATAGACAGAAAAATTTGGAACTCTAAATCCAACATGGTTTGTAGTAGCTCTTTGAAACTTGAAAGAATAAAGTACGTCTCATTTTTTTCTCTATGGATTGTTTCTTCTTCAAGTAGCCCTAATCAGAGACTAGCGTATACCACTTTCATTGAAAGGGGTGCCAAGCCTCCAAGAAATTACGAGTTTCCGAAATACCAGCAAATATTTTTTCACCCAATCTTGATGATACTTGGTGGTAATGATCAGTACGCACATCCCACTTGGGTCACCAAATTTTGTTTTTCTAGGTTGAAGCGTTCGTTTGCAGTAGCAGATTTTATTTTTAGGTCTTCCTCTGTTCTCTCCTATATAGATAGAGGAATTTGGAACTCTAAACCAACATGGTTTGTTGTAGCTCTTTGAAACATGACAAAATAAAGTAGCTCTCATTTTTGTCTCTAGGATTGTTTCCTCTTCAAGTAGCCCTAATCAGAGACTTGCGAATAGCACTTTCATTGAAGGGGTTGCCAAGTGTCCAAGAATCTACGGGTTTCCGAAATACCAGCAAATATTTTTTTCACCCAATCTGGATGATACTAGTTAGAAATCATCAGTACAGAAATCCCACTTGGCTCACCAAATTTTCTTCTTCTAGGTTGAAGCGTTCGTTTAAAGTAGCACTTTTTATTTTTAGGTTTCACTCTGTTCTCTCCTATATAGATAGAAGAATTTGGAACTGTAAATCCAACATGGTTTGCAGAAGCTCTTTGAAACTTGACAAAATAAAGTAGTTCTTTGTTTTGTGTCTAGGGTTTGTTTCCACTTCAAGTAGCCCTAAGCAGATACTGTGGAAAGCACTTTAATTGAAAGGGGTTGCCAAGCTTCCAAGAATTTACGAGTTTCCGAAATACCAGCAAATATTTTTTCACCCAATTTGATGTTACTTTTTGGTAATGATCAGTACACATACCCCACTTGGCTCACCAAATTTTGTTCTTTTAGGATGAAGCGTTCGTTTACAGTAGCAGTTTTTATTTTAAGGTTTCACTCTGTTCTCTCGTATATATAAGGAATAATTTGGAACTCTAAATCCAATATGGTTTGTAGTAGCTCCTTGAAACTTGACAAAATAAAGTAGTTCTCAGTTTTGTGTCTATGGTTTGTTTCCACTTCAAGTAGTCCTAAGCAGATACTGTGGAAAATCACTTTCATTGAAAGGGTTTTCCAAGAGTCCAAGAATCTACGGGTTCCCGAAATACCAGCAAAAATTTTTCGCCCAATCTTGATGATACTTGGTGGTAAAGATCAGTATAAAAATCCCACTTGGCTCACCAAATTTTGTTCTTCTAGGTTGAAGCGTTCTTATACAGTAGGAGTTTTTATTTTTAGGTTTCCCTCTGTTCCTTCCTATACAGATACATGATTTTGGAACTCTAAATCCAACAGGGTTTGTAGAAGCTCTTTGAAACTTGACAAAATAATGTATTTCTCAGTTTTGTGACTATGGTTTGTTTCCACTTCAAGTAGCCTTAAGCAGATACTGTGGAAAAGCACTGTCATTGAAATGGGTTGGAAGCTTACAAGAAATTAAGATTTTCCGAAATACCAGCAAATATTTTTTCACCCAATCTTGATGATACGTGGTGCTAATGACAAGTAACGAAATCCCACTTGGCTCACCAAATTTTGTTCTTCTATGTTGAAGCGTTCGTTTACAGTAGCAGTTTTTATTTTTAGGTTTCACTCTGTTTTCTTCAATATAGATAGATGAATTTTGAACTCTAAATCCAACATGGTTTGTAGTAGTTCTTTGAAACTTGACAAAATAAAGTAGTTCTCAGTTTTGTCTCTATGGTTTGTTTCCTCTTCAAGTAGCCCTAAGAAGAGACTGTGGAAAAGCACTGTATTGAAAGGGGTTGCAAGCTTCCAAGAAATTACGAGTTTCGGAAATACCAGCAAATATTTTTTGACCCAATCTTGATGATACTTGGTGGAAATGATCACTACACAAATCCCCCTTGGTTCACCAAAATTTGTTCGTCTGTGTTGAAGCGTTCGTTTACATTAGCAGTTTTTATTTTTAGGTTTCACTCTGTTCTCTCCTATATAGATAGAAGAATTTGGAACTCTAAATCCAACATGGTTTGAAGTAGCTCTTTGAAACTTGACAAAATAAAGTTTTTCTCAGTTTTGTGTCTATGGTTTGTTTCCACATCAAGTAGCCCTAAGCAGAGACTGTGGAAAAGCACTTTCAATGTAAGGGGTTGCCAAGCTTAAAAGAAATTACGAGTTTTTGAAATACCAGCAAATATTTTTTCACCCAATCTTGATGATACTTGGTGGTAATGATAAGTGAAAAAATCCCACTTGGCTCACCAAATTTTGTTCTTCTAAGTTGAAGCGTTCGTTTACAGTACCAGTTTTTATTTTTAGGTTTCCCTCTGTTCTCTCCTATATAGATAGATGAATTTGGAATCTAAATCCAACATGGTTTGTAGTAGCTCTTTGAAACTTGACAGAATAAAGTAGTTCTCACTTTTGTCTCTAGGGTTGGTTTCCTCTTCAAGTAGCCCTAATAAGAGACTGGCGAATATTAGTTTCATAGAATGGGGTTGCCAAGCTTCCAAGAATTTACGTGTTTCCGAAATACCAGCAAATATTTTTTCACCCAAACTTGATGATACTTGGTGGTAATGATCAGTATTCAAATCCCACTTGGCTCACCAAATTTTGCTCATCTAGGTTGAAGCGTTCATTTACAGTAGCAGTTTTTATTTTTAGGTTTCCCTCTGTTCTCTCCTATATAGATAGATGAATTAGAAACTCTAAATCCAACATGGTTTGTAGAAGCTCTTGAAACTTGACAAAATATAGTAGTTTTCCTTTTTGTCTCTATGGTTTCTTTTCTCTTCAAGTAGCCATTAGCAGAGACTGTGGAAAAGCACTTTCATTGAAAGCGGTTGCCAAGCTTCCAAGAAATTACGAGTTTCCGAAATACCAGGAAATATTTTTTCTCCCAATCTTGATGATACTTGTTAAAAATGATCAGTACACAAATTTCACATGGCTCAGCAAATTTTGTTCTTCTAGGTTGAAGCGTGCCTTTACAGTAGCAGTTTTTATTTTTAAGATTCACAGTGTTCTCTCCTATATAGATAGACGAATTTGGAATTCTACATCCAACATGGTTTGCAGTAACTCTTTGAAACTTGACAAAATATAGTAGTTCTCAGTTTTATCTCTATGGTTTGTAACCTGTTCAAGTATCCCTAATCAGAGACTGGCGAAAAGCACTTTCATTGAAAGGGGTTGCCAAGCGTCCAAGAGTCTATGTGTTTCAGAAATACCAGCAAATATTTTTTCGCCCAATCTTGATGATACTTGGTGGTAATGATCAGTATAAAAATCCCACTTGGCTCACCAAATTCTGTTCTTCTAGGTAGAAGCGTTCGTTAACAGTAGCCTTTTTTATTTTTAGGTTTTACTCTGTTCTTTCCTATACAGATGGAGGAATTTGGAACTCTAAATCCAACATGGTTTGTAGTAGCTCTTTGGAACTCGACAGAATAAAGTAGTTCTCAGTTGTGTTTCCTTGGTTTGTTTCCCCTTCAAGTAGCCCTAAGCAGAAACTGTGGAAAAGCACTTTTATTGAAAGGGATTGCCAAGCTTCCAAGAAATTACGATTTTCCGAAACACCCGCAAATATTTTTTCACCTAATAATGAAGATACTTGGTGGTAATGATCAGTACACAAATCCCACTTGGCTCACCAAATTTTGTTCTTCTAGGTTGAAGCGTTCGTTTTCAGTAGCAGTTTTTATTTTTAGGTTTCACTCTCTTTTCTCCTATATTGATAGATGAATTTGGAACTCTAAATCCACCATGGTTTGTAGTAGCTCTTTGAAACGTGACAAAATAAAGTAGTTCCCATTGTGTGTCCTTGGTTTGTTTCCACTTCAAGTAGCCCTAAGCAGAGACTGTGGAAAAGCACTGTCATTGAAAGAAGTTGCCAAGCTTCCAAGAAATTACGAGTTTCCAAAACACCAGCAAATACTTTTCACCCACACTTGATGATACTTGGTGGTAATGATCAGTACACACATTCTACTTGGGTCACCAAATTTTGTTCTTCTAGGTTGAAGCATTTTGTTTAAAGTAGCAGATTTTATTTTTAGGTTTCCTTCTCTTCTCTCCTATAAAGATAGAGGAATTTGGAACTCTAAATCCAACATGGTTTGTAGTAGCTCTTTGAAACTTGAAAAAATAATGTAGCTCTCATTTTTTTCTCTAGGTATTGTTTCTTCTTAGATACCCCTAATCAGAGACTGGTGAATAAAACTTTCATTGAAAGGGTTTGCCAAGCGTCCAAGAATCTACGTGTTTCCGAAATACCAGCATATATTTTTTCCCCCAATCTTGATGATACTTGGTGGTAATGATAAGTATACAATTTCCACTTGGCTCACCAAATTTTGTTCTTCTAGGTTCAAGCGTTCATTTACAGTAGCAGTTTTTATTTTTAGGTTTTACTCTCTTCCTTCTTATACAGATAGATGAATGTGGAACTCTAAATCCAACATGTTTTGTTGTAGCTCTTTGAAACTTGACAAAAGAAAGTATTTCTCAGTTTTGTCTCTACGGTTTGTTTCCTCTTCAAGTAGGCCTAAGCAGAGACTGTGGAAAAACACTTTCATTGAAATAGGTTGCCAAGCGTTCAAGAATCTACGAGATTCCGAAATACCAGCAAATATTTTTTCACCCAATCTCGCTGATACTTGGTGGTAATGATCTGTACACGAATCTCACTTGGCTCACCAAATTTTTTTATCTAGGTTGAACCCTTCGTTTACAGTAGCAGTTTTTATTTTTAGGTTTCACTCTGTTGTCTCCTACATAGATAGATGAATTTGGAACTCTAAATCCAACATGGTTTGTATTAGCTCTTTGAAACTTGACAAAATAAAGTAGTTCTCAGTTTTGTCTCTACGGTTTGTTTCCTCCTCAAGTAGCCCTAAGCAGAGACTGTGGAAAAGCACTTTCATTGAAAGGGGTTGCAAAACTTCCAAATATTACGAGTTTCCGAAATACCAGCAAATATTTTTTCATCCAATCTTGATTATACTTAGTGGTAATGATCAGTACACAAATCCCACTTGGCTTAACAAATTTTGTTCTTCTAGGTTGAATATTCGTTTATAGTAGCAGTTTTTATTTTTAGGTTTCACTCTCTTCTCTCCTATATAGATAGAGGAATTTGGAACTCTAAATCCAACATGGTTTGCAGTAGGTCTATGAAACTTGACAAAATAAAGTAGCTCTCATTTTTATCTCGATGGATTTTTTCCTCTTCAAATAGCCCTAATCAGAGACGGGCGAATAGCACTTTCATTGAAAGGGGTTGCCAAGCGTCCAAGAATCTACGGGTTTCCGAAGTACCAGCAAATATTTTTTCGCCCAATCTTGATGATACTTGGTGATAATGATCGGTATACAAATCCCACTTGGATCACCAAATTTTATTCTTCTAGGTAGAAGCGTTCGTTTACAGTAGCCTTTTTTATTTTTAGGTTTTACTCTGTTCTTTCCTATACAGATGGAGGAATTTGGAACTCTAAATCCAACATGGTTTGTAGTCGCTCTTTGAAATTTGACAAAATAAAGTACTTCTCAGTTGTGTTTCCTTGGTTTGTTTCCACTTCAAGTAGTCCTAAGCAGAGACTGCAGAATAGCACTTACATTGAAAGGGGTTGCCAAGCGTCCAAGAAGCTACGGGTTTCCGAAGTGCCAGGAAATATTTTTTGGCCCAATCTTGATGATACTTGGTGGTAATGAATAGTATACAAATCCCACATGACTCACCAAATTTTGTTCTTCTAGGTTGAATATTCGTTTATAGTAGCAGTTTTTATTTTTAGATTTCACTCTCTTCTCTTTTATACAGATAGAGGAATTTGGAACTCTAAATCCAACATGGTTTGTAGTAGCTCTTTGAAACTTGACAAAATAAAGTAGTTCTCAGTTTTGTCTCTATGGTTTGTTTCCTCTTCAAGTAGCCCTAAGCAGAGACTGTGGAAAAGCACTTTCATTTAAAGGGGTTGAAAGTTTCCAAGAAATTACGAGTTTTCGAAATACCAGCAAATATTTTTTTCACTGAATCTTGATGATAATTGGTGGTAAGAATCAGTACACCAATCCCACTTGGCTCACCACATTTTGTTCTTCTAGGTTGAAGTGTTCGTTTACAGTAGCAGGTTTTATTTTTAGGTTTCCCTCTGTTCTCTCCTATATAGATAGTAAAATTTGGAACTCTAAATCCAACATGGTTTGTAGTAGATGTTTGAAACTGGACAAAATAAAGAAGCTCTCATTTTTGTCTCTATGGATTGTTTCCTCTTAAAATAGCCCTAATCAGAGACTGACGAATACCACTTTCATTGAAAGGGGTTGCCAAGCGTCCAAGAATCTACGAGATTCCGAAAAAGCAGCAAATTTTTTTTCGCCCAATCTTGATGATACTTGGTGGTAATGATCAGTATACAAATCCCACATGGCTCACCAAATTTTGTTCTTCTAGGTAGAAGCATTCGTTAACAGTAGCCTTTTTTATTTTTAGGTTTTACTCTGTTCTTTCCTAACAGATGGAGGAATTTGGAACTCTAAATCCAACATAGTTTGTAGTAGCTCTTTGAAACTCGACAAAATAAAGTAGTTCTCAGTTGTTTTTCCTTGGTTTGTTTCCACTTGAAGTAGCCCTAAGCACATACTATGGAAAAGCACTTTCATTGAAAGGGGTTGCCAAGCTTCCAAGAAATTATGATTTTCCGAAATAGCGCAAATATTTTTTCACCCAATCTTGAAGATACTTGGTGGTAATGATCAGTACACAAATCCCACTTGGCTCACCGAATTTTGTTCTTCTAGGTTGAAGCGTTCGTTTACAGTAGCCTTTTTTTTTTTTTTTTTTTTAGGTTTTACTCTGTTCTTTCCTATACAGATGTAGAAATTTGGAACTCTAAATCCAACATGGTTTGTAGTAGCTCTTTGAAACTTGACAAAATAAAGTAGCTCTCATTTTTTTCTCTAGGGATTGTTTCTTCTTCAGGTAGCCCTAATGAGAGACTGGAGAATAAAACTTTCATTGAAAGTGTTTGCCAAGCTTCCAAAAATCTATGTGTTTCTGAAATACCAGCATATATTTTTTCGCCCAATCTTGATGATACTTGGTGATAATGATAAGTATACAAATTCCACTTGGCTCACCGAATTTTGTTCTACTAGGGTGAAGCGTTCGTTTACAGTAGCAGTTTTTATTTTTAGGTTTTACTCTGTTCTTTCCTATACAATTGGAGGAATTTGGAAGTCTAAATCCAACATGGTATGTAGTAGCTCTTTGAAACTTGACAAAATAAAGTAGTTCTCTGTTGTGTTTCCTTGGTTTGTTTCCACTTCAAGTAGCCCTAAGCAGAGACTGGTGAATAGCACTTTCATCGAAAGGGATTGCCAGGCGTCCAAGAATCCATGGGTTTCCGAAGTACCAGCAAATATTTTTTTGTCCCAATCTTGATGATACTTTGTGGTAATGATCAGTACACAAATTTCACAAGGCTCACCAAATTTTGTTCTCTAGGTTGAAGCGTTCTTTTACAGTAGCAGTTTTTATTTTTAGGTTTCACTCTGTTCTCTTCTATATAGATAGAGGAATTTGGAACTCTAAATCCAACATGGATTATAGTAGCTCTTTGAAACTTGACAAAATAAAGTAGTTCTCAGCTTTGTGTCTACGGTTTGTTTCTCTTCAAGTAGCCCTAGGCACAGACTCTGGAAAAGCACTTTCATTGAAAGCGGTTGCCAAGCTTCTAAGAAATAACGAGTTTCCGAAAACCAGCAAATATTTTTTCACACAATCTTGATGATACTTGGTGGTAGTGATCAGTACACAAATCCCACTTGGCTCACCATATTTTGTTCTTCTAGGTGGAAGGGTTCGTTTCCATTAACAGTTTTTACTTTTAGGTTTCACTCTGTTCTCTCCAATATAGATAGATGAATTTGGAACTCTAAATACAACATGGTTTGTAGTAGCTCTTTGAAACTTGACAAAATAAAGTATTGCTCAGTTTTGTCTCTATGGTTTGTTTCCTCTTCATGTAGCCCTAAGCAGATACTGTGGAAAAGCACTTTCATTGATAGGGGGGCCAAGCGTCAAAGAATCTACGAGTTTCCAAAATACCCGCAAATATTTTTCGCACAATCTTGATGATACTTGGTGGTAATGAAAAGTATACAAATCCCACTTGTATCACCATATCTTGTTCTTCTAGGTTGAAGTGTTCGTTTACAGGAGCAGTTTTTATTTTTAGGTTTTACTCTGCTGTCTCCTATATAGATAGATGAATTTGGAATGCTAAATCCATCATGGTTTGTAGTAGCTCTTTGAAACTTGACAAAATAAAGTAGTTCCTATTTTTGTCTCTACGGTTTGTTTCCTCTTCAAGTAACCCTAAGCAGAGACTGTGAAAAAGCAGTTTCATTGAAAGGGGTTGCAAACCTTCCAAGAAATTAGGAGTTTCCGAAATACCAGCAAATATTTTTTCACCCAATCTTGATGATACTTGGTGGTAATGATCAGTATACAAATCCCACTTGGATCACCAAATTTTGTTTTTCTAGGTTGAAGTGGTCGTTTACAGTAGCCTTTTTATTTTTAGGTTTTACTCTGTTCTTTCCTATACAGAGAGAGGAATTTGGAACTCTCAATCCACCATAGTTTGTAGTAGCTCTTTGAAACTTGACAAAATAAAGTAGTTGTCAGTTTTGTCTCTATGGTTTGTTTCCTCTTCAAGTATCCCTAAGCAGAGACTGTGGAAAAGCACTTTCATTTAAAGGGGTTGCTAAGTTTCCAAGAAATTACGAGTTTTCGAAATACCAGCAAATATTTTTTTCACTGAATCTTGATGATAATTGGTGGTAAGAATCAGTACACCAATGCCACTTGGCTCACCACATTTTGTTCTTCTAGGTTAAAGTGTTCGTTTACAGTAGCAGGTTTTATTTTTAGGTTTCCCTCTGTTCTCTCCTATATAGATAGTAAAATTTGGAACTCTAAATCCAACATGGTTTGTAGTAGCTCTTTGAAACTGGACAAAATAAAGTACCTCTCATTTTTGTCTCTATGGATTGTTTACTCTTCAAGTAGCCCTAATCAGAGACTGGCGAATAGCACTTTCATTGAAAGGGGTTGCCAAGCTTCCAAGAAATTATGATTTTCCGAAATAGCGCAAATATTTTTTCACCCAATCTTGAAGATACTTGGTGGTAATGATCAGTACACAAATCCCACTTGGCTCACCAAATTTTGTTCTTCTAGGTTAAAGCGTTCGTTTACAGTAGCCTTTTTTTTTTTTTTTTAGGTTTTACTCTGTTCTTTCCTATACAGATGTAGAAATTTGGAACTCTAAATCCAACATGGTTTGTAGTAGCTCTTTGAATCTTGACAAAATAAAGTGGCTCTCATTTTTTTCTCTAGGGATTGTTTCTTCTTCAGGTAGCCCTAATGAGAGACTGGCGAATAAAACTTTCATTGAAAGTGTTTGCCAAGGTTCCAAGAATCTACGTGTTTCTGAAATACCAGCATATATTTTTTCGCCCAATCTTGATGATACTTGGTGATAATGATAAGTATACAAATTCCACTTGGCTCACCGAAATTTCTTCTACTAGGGTGAAGCGTTCGTTTACAGTAGCAGTTTTTATTTTTAGGTTTTACTCTGTTCTTTCCTATACAATTGGAGGAATTTGGAAGTCTAAATCCAACATGGTATGTAGTAGCTCTTTGAAACTTGACAAAATAAAGTAGTTCTCTGTTGTGTTTCCTTGGTTTGTTTCCACTTCAAGTAGCCCTAAGCAGAGACTGGCGAATAGCACTTTCATCGAAAGGGATTGGCAAGCGTCCAAGAATCCACGGGTTTCCGAAGTACCAGCAAATATTTTTTCTCCCAATCTTGATGATACTTTGTGGTAATGATCAGTATACAAATCCCACTTGGCTCACCAAATTTTGTTCTTCTCGGTAGAATATTCGTTTATAGTAGCAGTTTTTATTTTTAGGTTTCACTCTCTTCTCTCCTATATAGATAGAGGAATTTGGAACTCTAAATCCAACATGGTTTGTAGTAGCTCTTTGAAACTTCACAAAATAAAGTACCTCTCATTTTTGTCTGTATGGATTGTTTCCTCTTCAAGTAGCCCTAATCAGAGACTGGCGAATAGCACTTTCATTGAACGGGGTTGCCAAGCTTTCAAGAAATTACGAGTTTCCCAAATACCAGCAAATATTTTTTCACCCAACCTGATGATACTTGGTGGTAATGATCAGTACACAAATCCCACTTGGCTCACCAAATTTTGTTCTTCTAGGTTGAATATTCGTTTATAGTAGCAGTTTTTATTTTTAGGTTTCACTCTCTTCTCTCCTATATAGATAGAGGAATTTGGAACTCTAAATCCAAAATGGTTTGTAGTAGCTTTTTGAAACTTGACAAAATAAAGTAGCTCTCATTTTTGTCTCTATGGATTGTTTCCTCTTCAAATAGCCCTAATCAGAGACGGGAGAATAGCACTTTCATTGAAAGGGGTTTCCAAGCGTCCAAGAATATACGAGTTTCCGAAATACCAGCAAATATTTTTTCACCCAACTTTGATGATACTTGGTGGTAATGATCAGTATACAAATCCCGCATGGATCATCAAATTTTGTTCTTCTATGTTGCAGAGGTCGTTTACAGTAGCCTTTTTATTTTTAGGTTTTACTCTGTTCTTGCCTATATAGATAGAGGAATTTGGAACTCTAAATCCAACATGGTTTGTACTAGCTCTTTGAATCTCGACAAAATAAAGTAGTTCTCAGTTGTGTTTCCTAGGTTTGTTTCCACATCAAGTAGTCCTAAGGAGAAACTGTGGAAAAGCACTTTTATTGAAAGGGTTTGCCAAGATTCCAAGAAATTACGAGTTTCGAAAATAGCAGCAAATATTTTTTTACCAAATCTTGAAGATACTTGGTGGTAATGATCAGTACACAAATCCCACTTGGCTCACCCAAATAAAACTCCTACTGCAAACGAACGCTTCAACCTAGTAGAACAAAATTGATGAGCCAAGTGGATTTGTGTACTGATCATTAGGCACAGACTGTGAAAAAGCACTTTCATTGAAAAGGGTTGCAAAGCGTCCAAGAATCTACGAGTTTCCAAAATACCAGCAAATATTTTTTCACCCAATCTTGATGATACTTGTTAGAAATCATCAGTACACAAATTCCACTTAGCTCACCAAATTTTCTTCTTCTAGATTGAAGTGCTCCTTTACAGAAGCACTTTTTATTTTTAGGTTTCACTCTGTTCTCTCCTATATAGATAGAAGAATTTTGAACTCTAAATCCAACATGGTTTGTAGTAGCTCTTTGAAACATGACAAAATAAAGTAGCTCTCATTATTGTCTCTATGGATTGTTTCCTCTTCAAGGAGCCCTAAAAAGATACTGGTGAATAGCACTTTCATTGAAAGGGGTTGCCAAGCTTCCAAGAAATTACGAGTTTCCGAAATACCAGCAAATATTTTTCCTCCCAATCTTGATGATATTGGTGGTAATGATCAGTACACAAATCCCACTTGGCTCACCAAATTCTGTTCTTCTAGGTTGAAGGGTTCGTTTACATTAGAAGTTTTTATTTTTAGGTTTCCCTCTGTTCTCACCTATATAGACTGATGAATTTGGAACTCTAAATCCAACATGGTTTGTAGTAGCTCTTTGTAACTCGACAAAATAAAGTAGTTCTCAGTTTTGTCTCTATGGTTTGTTTGCTCTTCAAGTAGACCTAATTAGAGAATGGCGAAAAGCACTTTCATTGAAAGGGGTTTCCCAGCTTCCAAGAAATTCTGAGTTTCTGAAATACAACCAAATATTTTTTCACTCAATCTTGATGATACTTGGTGGTAAAGATCAGTACACAAATCCCACTTTGCTCACCAAATTTTGTTCTTCTATATTGAAGGGTTCGTTTCCATTAGCAGTTTAACTTTTTATGTTTCCCTCTGTTCTCTCCTATATACATTGATGAATTTGGAACTCTAATACCAACATGGTTTGCAGTAGCTCTTTGAAACTTGACAAAATAAAGTAGTTCCCAGTTTTTACTTTATGGTTTGTTTCCTCTTCAAATAGCCCTAATCAGAAAATGGCGAAAAGGTCTTTCATTGAAAGGGGCTCCCAAGCTTCCAAGAAAAAATGAGTTTCGGAAATACCAGCAAATATTTTTTCACCCAATCTTTATGATACTTGATGGTAATGATCAGTACAATAATCCCACTTTGCTCACCAAATTTTCTTCTTCTAGGTTGAAGGGTTCATTTCCATTAGCAGTTTTTATTTTTAGGTTTCCCTCTATTCTCTCCTATATAGATTGATGAATTTGAAACTCTAAATCCAACATGGTTTGTAGTAGCTCTTTGAAACTTGACAAAATAAAGAAGCTCTCATTTTTGTCCCTATGAATTGTTTCCTCTTCTAGTAGCCCTTATCAGAGACTGGCGAATAGCACTTTCATTGAATGGGGTTGGCAAGTATCCAAAAAATTACGAGTTTCCGAAATACCAGCAAATATTCTTTCTTCCAATCTTGATGATACTTGGTGGTTATGATCAGTACACAATTCCCACTTGGCTCACCAAATTTTGTTCTTCTATGTTGAAGCGTTCGTTTACAGTAGCAGTTTTTATTTTTATGTTTCACTCTGTTCTCTCCTATATAGATAGATGAATTTGGAACTCTAAATCCAACATGGTTTGTAATAGTTCTTTGAAACTTAACAAAATAAAGTAGTTCTCAGTTTTGTCTTTATGGTTTGTTTCCTCTTCAAGTAGCCCTAATCAGAGACTGGCGAATAGAACTTTCATTGAAATGGGTTGCCAAGAGTCTAAGAAACTATGGGTTTCCGAAATACCAGCAAGTATTTTTTCCCTCAATCCTGATGAGACTTGGTGGTAATGATCAGTACAAAAATCCCACTTGGCTCACCAAATTTTTTTTTTCTAGGTTGAAGCGTTCGTTTACAGTAGCAGTTTTTATTTTTAGGTTTCCCTCTGTTCTGTCCTATGTAGATAGAGGAATTTGGAACTCTAAATCCAACATGGTTTGTAGTAGCTCTTTGAAACTTGACAAAATAAAGGAGTTCTCAGTTTTGTGTCTTCGTTTGTTTCCACTTAAAGTAGCCCTAAGCAGAGACTGTGGAAAAGCACTTTCATTGAAAGGGTTTGCCAAGCTTCCAAGAAATAACGAATTTCCGAAATACCAGCAAATATTTTTTCACCCAATCTAGATGATACTTGGTGGTAATGATCAGTACCCAAATCCCACTTGGCTCACCAAATTTTGTTCTTCTAGGTTGATGGGTTCGTTTACAGTAGCAGTTTTTATTTTTAGGTTTCCCTCAGTTCTCTCCTATATAGATAGATATATTTGGAACTCTAAATCCAACATGATTTGTAGTATCTCTATGAAACTTGACGAAATAAAGTATTTCTCATTTTTTTTCTATGGTTTGTTTTCACTTCAATTAGCCCTAAGCAGGTACTGTGGAAAAGCACTATCATTGAAAGGGGTTGCCAAGCTTCCAAGAAATTA
Organism: Callospermophilus lateralis; assembly: GCF_048772815.1. Lineage (NCBI taxonomy): Eukaryota > Metazoa > Chordata > Mammalia > Rodentia > Sciuridae > Callospermophilus > Callospermophilus lateralis. Next base: position 114,250,112 of record NC_135313.1, on the reverse strand, counting down.
AGAGTTTCTGAAATACCAGCAAATATTTTTTTACCCAATATTGATGATACTTGGTGGTAATGATCGGTACACCAATTCCACTTTGCTCACCAAAATTTGTTCTTCTAGGTTGAAGCGTTCGTTTACAGTAGCAGTATTTTTTTTTTTCTTTTAGGTTTCCCTCTGTTCTCTTCTATATCGATAGATGAATTTTGAACTCTAAATCCAACAAGGTTTGTAGTAGCTCTTTGAAATTTGACAAAATAAAGTAGTTCTCTGTTTTGTCTCTATGGTTTGTTTCCACTTCAAGTAGCCCTAATCAGAGAGTGGCGAATAGCACTTTCATTGAAAGGGGTTGCCAAGCTTCCAAGAAATTACGAGTTTCCAAAATACCAGGAAATATTTTTTCATCAAATCTTGATGATACTTGCTGGTAATGATCACTACAGGAATCCCACTTGGTTCACCAAAATTTGTTCTTCTAGGTTGAAGCGTTGGTTTACAGTACCAGGTTTTATTTTTAGGTTTGACTCTGTTCTCTCTTATATAGATAGATGAATTTGGAACTCTAAATCCAACATGGTTTATAGTAGCTCTTTGAAACCTGACAAAATAAAGTAGTTCTCATTTTTGTCTCTATGGCTTGTATCCTCTTCAATTAGCCCTAATCAGAGACTGGCGAATAGCACATTCATTGAAAGGGGTTGCCAAGCTTCCAAGAAATTACGAGTTTCTGAAATACCAGCAAATATTTTTTCACCCAATATTGAGGATACGTGGTGGTATTAATCAGTATACAAATCCCACTTGGATGACTACATTTTATTCTTCTAGGTTGATGCGTTCGTTTACAGTAGCAGTTTTTATTTTTTTTGGTTTCCTTCTGTTCTCTCCTATATAGATAGATGAATTTGGAACTCTAAATCCAACAAGGTTTGTAGTAGCTCTTTGAAACTTGACAAAATAAAGTAGTTCTCAGTTTTGACTCTTTGGTTTGTTTCCTCTTTAATTAGCCCTAATCAGAGACTGGCGAATAGTACTTACATTGAAAGGGTTTGCCAAGCTTCCAAGAAATTACGAGTTTCCGATATACCAGCAAATATTTTTTCACCCAAACTTGATGATACTTGGTGGTAATGATCACTGTTCAAATCCCACTTGGCTCACCAAATTTGGTTTTTCTCAGTTGAATCATTCGTTTGCAGTACCAGTTTTTATTTTTAGGTTTCACTCTCTTCTCTCCTATATAGATAGATGAATTTGGAACTCTAAATCCAACATGGTTTGTAGTAGTTCTTTGAAACTTGACAAAAAAAAGGAGTTCTCAGTTTTGTGTCTATGGTTTGTTTCCACTTCAAGTAGCCCTAAGCAGAGACTGTGGAAAAGCACTTTCATTGGATTGGGTTGCCAAGCTTAAAAGAAATTACGAGTTTCCGAAAAACCAGCAGATATTTTTTCACCCAATCTAGATGATACTTGGTGGTAATGATCAGTACATAAATCCCACTTGGCTCACCAAATTTTGTTCTTCTAGGTTGAAGGGTTCGTTTACAGTAGTAGTTTTTATTTTTAGGTTTCCCGCTGTTCTCTTCTATATAGATAGATGAATTTGGAACTCTAAATCCAACAAGGTTTGTAGTAGCTCTTTGAAACTTGACAAAATCAAGTAGTTGTCAGTTTTGTGTCTAGGGTTTGTTTCCACTTCAAGTAGCCCTAAGAAGATACTGTGGAAAAGCACTTTCATTGAAAGGGGTTGGCAAGCTTCCAAGAAATTCCGAGTTTCCGAAATACCAGCAAATATTTTTTCACCCAATCTTGATGATACGTGGTGGTAATGAGCAGTACACAAATCCCACTTGGCACACCAAATTTTGCACTTCTAGGTTGTAGCTTTCGTTTACAATAGAGTTTTAATTTTTAGGTTTCCCTCTGTTGTCTCCTATATAGATAAATGAATATGGAACTCTAAGTTCAAAATTTATTGTACTAGCTCATTGAAACTTGACAAAATAATGTAGTTCTCAGTTTTGTGTCTATGGTTTGTTTCCACTTCAAGTATCCTTAAGCAGATACTGTGGAAAAGCACTTTCATTGAAAGGGGTGGCTAGCTTCCAAGAAATGACGAGTTTCCGAAATACCAGCAAATATTTTTTCACCCAATGTTGATGATACTTTGTGGTAATGATCAGTACACAAATCTCACTTGGCTCACCTAATTTTGTTCTTCTAGGTTGAAGCGTTCGTTTACAGTAGCAGTTTTTATTTTTAGGTTTCCCTCTGTTCTCTCTTATATAGATAGATGAATTTGGAACTCTAAATCCAACATGGTTTGTAGTAGCTCTTTGAAACTTGACAAAGTAAAGTAGTTCTCATTTTTGTCTCTATGGTTTGTTTCCTCTTCAAGTAGCCCTAATCAGAGACTGGCAAATAGCACTTTCACTGAAAGGGATTGCCAAGTGTCCAAGAATCTATGTGTTTCCGAAATATCAGCAAATATTTTTTCACCCAATCTTGATGATACTTGGTGGTAATGATCAGTACCCAAATCCCACGTGGCTCACCAAATTTTGTTCTTCTAATTTGAAGCGTTCGTTTACCGTTGCAGTTTTTATTTTTAGGTTTCACTCTGTTCTCTCATATATGGATAGATGAATTTGGAACTCTAAATCCACCATGGTTTGTAGTAGCTCTTTGAAACTTGACAAAATAAGGTAGTTCTCTGTTTTGTGTCTATGGTTTGTTTCCACTTAAAGTAGCCCTAATCAGATACTGTGGAAAAGCACTCTCATTGAAAGGGGTTGCCTAGGATCCAAGAAATTCCGAGTTTCCGAAATACCAGCAAATATTTTTTCACCCAATCTTGATGATACTTGGTGGTAATGATTAGTACACATTTCCCACTTGGCATACGAAATTTTTTTCTACTATGTAGACTCGTTCGTTTACAGTAGCAGTTTTTACTTTTAGGTTTCACTCTATTCTCTCCTATATGAATAGATGAATTTGGAACAATGAATCCAACATGGTTTGTAGTATCTTTTTGAAACTTGACAACATAAAGTAGTTCTCAGTGTTTTCTCCATGGTTTGTTTCTTCTTAAAGTAGCCCTAAGCGGAGACAGTGAAAAGCACTTTCATTGAAAGGGGTTGCCAAGCGTTCAAGAAATTACGAGTTTCCAAAACACCAGCAAATATTTTTTCACCCAATCTTGATGATACGTGGTGGTAATGACAAGTACACAAATCCAACTTGGCTCACCAAATTTTGTACTTCTAGGTCGAAGCGTTCATTTACAGTAGCAGTTTTTATTTTTAGGTTTCCCTCTGTTCTCTCCTATATAGATAGATGAATTTGTAACTCTAAATCCAACATGGTTTGTAGTAGCTCTTTGAAACTTGACAAAATAAAGTAGTTCTCAGTTTTGTCTCTGTGGTTTGTTTTCCTTTCAAGTAGCACTTAGCAGAGACTGGCAAAAATCGCTTTCATTTAAAGGGGTACCCAAGCTTCCAAAATTACGAGTTTCCTATATACCAGCAAATATTTTTTCACCCAATCTTGATGATACTTGGTGGTAATGATCAGTATACAAATCCCAATGTCTCAACAAATTTTTTTCTTCTAGGTTGCAGCGTTCCCTTACAGTAGCAGTTTTTATTTTTAGGTTTCCCTCTGTTCTCACCTATATAAATCCAAAATGGTTTGTAGTAGTTCTTTAAAACATGACATAATTGAGTAGTTCTCATTTTTGTCTCACTGTTTCTTTTTTCCTCTTCAAGTAGCCCTAATGAGAGACTGGCGAATAGCACTTTCATTGAAAGGGGTTGCCAAGCGTACAAGAATCTACGTGTTTCCGAAATACCAGCAAATATTTTTTTACCCAATCATGATGATACGTGGTGGTAATGACAACTACAAAAATCCCTCTTGGCTCACCAAATTTTGTTCTTCTAGGTCGAAGCGTTCGTTTACAGTAGCAGTTTTTTTTTTTTTTTTTGGTTTCCCTCTCTTCTCTCCAATATAGATAGATGAATTTGGAACTCTAAATTTAACATGGTTTGTAGTAGCTCTTTGAAACTTCACAAAATAAAGTAGTTCTCAGTTTTGTCTCTATGGTTTGTTTCCTCTTCTTGTAGCCCTAATCAGAGACTGTGGGAAAGCACTTTCATTGAAAGGGATTGCCAAGCTTCCAAAAAATTACGAGTTTCCCAAATACCAGCAAATATTTTTTCATCCAATCTTGATGATACTTGGTGGTAATGATCAGTACACAAATCCCACTTGGCTCACCAAGTTTTGTTCTTCTATGTTGAAGCTTTTGTTTACAGTAGCGGTTTTTATTTTTAGGTTTCACTCTGTTCTCTCTTATATAGATAGATGAATTTGGAACTCTAAATTCAACATGGTTTTTAGTAGCTCTTTGAAACTTGAGGAAATAAAGTAGTTCTCAGTTTTGTCTCTAGGTTAGTTTGCTCCTCAAGTAGCCCTAATCACAGACTGGCGAATAGCAATTTCATTGGAACAGGTTGCCTAGCGTCCAAAAATCTACATATTTTCGAAATACCAGCAATTATTTCTTCCCCCAATCTTGATGATACTTGGTGGTAATGATCAGTATACATATTTCACTTGGCTCACCAAATTTTGTTCTTCTAGGTTGAAGCATTCATTTACAGTATCAATTTTTATTTTTAGGTTTCACTCTGTTCTCTCCTATATAGATAGATAAATTTGGAACTCTAAATCAGAAATGGTTTCTAGTAGCACATTGAAACTTGACAAAATAAAGTAGTTCTCAGTTTTGTGTCTATAGTTTGTTTTTTCTTCAAGTAGCCCTAAGCAGAGACAGTGGAAAAGCACTTTCATTGAAAGGGATTCCCAAGCTTCCAAGAAATTACGAGTTTCCGAAATACCAGCAAATATTTTTTTACCCAATCTTGATGATACTCGGTGGCAATCATCAGTACTCAAATCCCACTTGGCTAACCAAATTTTATTCTTTTAGGTTGAAGCGTTTGTTTACAGTAGCAGTTTTTATTTTTAGGTTTCACTCTGTTCTCTCTTATATAGATAGATTAATTTGGAACTCTAAATCCACCATGATTTGTAGTAGCTCTTTGAAATTTGACGAAATAAAGTAGTTTTCAGTTTTGTGTCTATGGTTTGTTTCCACTTTAATTAGTCCTAAGCAGAAAATGTGGAAAAGCACTTTCATTGAAAGGGGTAGCCAATCTTCCAAGAAATTACGAGTTTCCAAATACCAGCAAATATATTTATACTCAATCTTGATGATACTTTGTGGTAATGATCAGTAAACATCCCACTTGGCTCACCAAATTTTGTTCTTCTACGTTGAAGCGTTCATTTACAGTAGCAGTTTTTATTCTTAGGTTTCCCTCTGTTCTCTCCTATATATGTAGATGAATTTGGAACTCTAAATCCAACATGGTTTGCAGTAGCTCATGAAAATTGGCAAAATAAAGTAGTTCTCATTTTTGTCTCTATGGTTTGTTTCCTCTTCAATTAGCCATAATCAGAGACTGTGGAATAACACTTTCATTGAAAGGGGTTGCCAAGCTTTCAAAAATTACGAGTTTCCAAAATACCAGCAAATATTTTTTAACCCAATCTTGATGAACGTGGTGGTAATGACAAGTACACAAATCCACCTTGGCTCACCAAAATTTGTTCTTCTAGGTTGAAGCGTTCGTTTACAGTAGCAGTTTTTATTTTTAGGTTTCCCTATGTTCTCTCCTATATAGATAGATGAATTTGGAACACTAAATCCAACATGTTTTGTAGTATCTTTTGAAACTTGACAAAATAAAGTAGTTCTCAGTTTTGTCTCTATGGTTAACTTGCTCTTCAAGTAGCCCTAATCACAGACTGGCGAATAGCAATTTCATTGGAACAGGTTGCCAAGCGTCCAAGAATCTACCTATTTTCGAAATACCAGCAATTATTTCTTCCCCCAATCTTGATGATACTTCGTGATAATGATCAATATACAAATCACACTTGGCTCACCAAATTTGGTTCTTCTTGTTTGAAGCGTTCCTTTACAGTATCAATTTTTATTTTTAGGATTCACTCTGTTCTCTCCTACATAGATAGATAAATTTGGAACTCTAAATTCAACATGATTTATAGTAGCTCCTTGAAACTTGAGAAAATAAAATAGTTCTCATTTTTTTCTCTATGGTTTGTTTCCTCGTCAAGTAGCCCTAAGCAGATACTGTGGAAAAGCACTTTCATTGAAAGACGTTGCCAAGCTTCCATGAAATTACGAATTTCCAAAATACCAGCAAATATTTTTTCACCTAATCTTGATGATACTTGGTGATAATGATCAGTACACAAATCCCACTTTTCTCGCCAAATTTTGTTCTTCTTGGTTGAAGCGTTTGTTTCCTGTAGGAGTTTTTATTTTTAGGTTTCACTCTGTTCTCTCCTATATAGATAGATGAATTTGGAACTCTAAATCCAACATGGTTTTTAGTAGCTCTTTGAATCTTGACGAAATAAAGTAGTTTTCAGTTTTGTGTCAATGGTTTGATTCCACTTTAAGTAGCCCTTAGCAGATACTGTGGAAAAGCCCTTTCATTGAAAGAAGTTGCCAAGCTTCCAGAAATTACGAGTTTCCAAAAATATCAGCAAATATTTTTTCACCCAATCTTGATGATACGTGGTGGTAATGACAAGTACAGAAATCCCACGTGGCTCACCAAATTTTGTTCTTCTATGTTGAAGCGTTCGTTTACAGTAGCAGTTTTTATTATTAGGTTTCACACTTTCTCTCCTATATATATAGATGAATTTGGAACTCTAAATGCAACACGGTTTGTAGTAACTCTTTCAAACATGACAAATAAAGTAGTTCTAAGTTTTTTCTCTATGGTTTGTTTCCTCTTCAAGTTGCCCTAAGCAGAGACTGGCGAAAAGCACTTTCATTGAAAGGGGTCGCCAAGCTTCCAAGAAATTACAAATTCCGATATATCAGCAAATATTTTTTCACCCAATCTTGATGATACTTGATGGTAATTATCAGTACACAAATCCCAGTTGGCTCACCAAAATTTGTTCTTCTAGGTTGAAGCGTTATTTACAGTAGAAGTTTTTATTTGTAGGTTTCAATCTGTTCTCTCCTATATAGATAGATGAATTTGGAACTCTAAATCTAACATGGTTTGTAGTAGCTCTTTGAAACTTGACAAAATAAAGTGGTTCTCAGTTGTGTTTCCTTGGTTTGTTTCCACTTGAAGTACCCCTAAGCAGAGACTGTGGAAAAGCACTTTCATTGAAAGGTGTTGCCGAGCTTTTAAGAAATTACGAGTTTCAGAAATACCAGCAAATATTTTTTCACCCAATTCTGATGATATTTCTTGGTAATGATCAGTACACAAATCCCACTTGGCTCACCAAATTTTGTTCTTCTATGTTGAAGTGTTCGTTTACAGTAGTGGTTTTTAATTTTAGGGTTCACTCTGTTCTCTCCTATATAGATAGATGAATTTGGAACTCTAAATCCAACATTGTTTGTAGTAGCTTCATGAAACTTGACAAAATAAAGTAGTTCTCCGTTTTGTCTCTAGGGTTTGTTTCCTCTTCAATTAGCCCTAAGCAGAGACTGCAGAGAAGCACTTTCATTGAAAGAAGTTGCGAACCTTCCAAGAAATTACGAGTTTCTGAAATACCAGCAAATATTTTTTCACCCAATCTTGATGATACCTTATGGTAATGATAAGTACATAAGTCCCAGTTGGCTCACCAAAATTTGTTCTACTAGGTTGAAGCTTTCGTTTACAGTAGCAGTTCTATTTTTAGGTTTTACTCTGTACTCTCCTATTTAGATAGATGAATTTGGAACTCTAATCCAAATTGGTTTGTAGTAGCCCTTTGAAACTTGACAAAATGAAGTACTTCTCAGTTTTGTCTCTATGGTTTGTTTCCTCTTCAAGTAGCCCTTATCAGAGACTGGCGAATAGCACTTTCATTGGAAGGGGTTGCCAAGAGTCAAAGAATCAACGTGTTTTTCAAATACCAGCAATTATTTTTTTAACCAAATCTTGATGATACTTGGTGGTAATGATCAGTATACAAATCCCACTTGGCTCACCAAATTTTTTTCTACTAGGTTGAAGCATTCATTTACAGTATCAATTTTGAATTTTAGGTTTTACTCTGTTCTCTCCTATATAGATAGATGAATTTGGAACTCTAAATCCAACATGGTTTGTAGTAACTCTTTGAAACTTGACAAAAATAGTAGATCTCAGTTTTGTCTCAATGGTTTGTTTCCTCTTCAAGTATCCCTAAGCAGAGACTGATGAAAAGCACATTTATTTAAAGGGGTTGCCAAGCTTCCAAGAAATTATAAGTTTCCGAAATACCAGCAAATATTTTTTCACCCAATCTTTATGATACCTGGTGGTAATGATCAGTACATGATTCCACTTGGCTAACCAAATTTTGTATATCTAGGTTGAAGCGTTGGTTTATAGTAGCAATTTTTATTTTTAGGTTTCACTCTGTTCTATCCTATATAGATCGATGAATTTGGAACTCTAAATCCAACATGTTTTTTAGTAACTCCTGAAACTTGACAAAATAAAGTAGTTCTTACTTTTGTCTCTATGGTTTGTTTCCTCTTCACGTAGCCCTAATCAGAGTCTGGCCAATAGCACTTTCATTGGAAGGGGTTGCCAAGCGTCCAAGAATCTACGTGTTTTCGAAATACCAGCAATTATTTCTTCACCCAATCTTGATGATGCTTGTTTGTAATGATCAGTATACAAGTCCCACTTGGCTCACCAAATTTTGTTCTTCTAGGATGAAGCAATCATTTACAGTATCAAGTTTTATTTTTAGGTTTCATTCTGTTCACTCCTATATAGATAGATAAATTTGGAACTCTAAATCCAACATGGTTTGTAGTGGCTCTTTGAAACTTGACAAAATAAAGTAGTTCTCAGTTTTGTCTCTTTGGTTTGTTTCCACTTCAAGTAGCCCTAAGCAGAGACTGTGGAAAATCACTTTCATTGAAAGGGGTTGCCAAGCTTCCAAGAAATTAAGAGTTTCCGAAATAGAAGCAAATATTTTTTCACCCATTCTTGATGATAGGTGGTGGTAATGACAAGTACACTAATCCCACTTGGTTCATCAAAATTTCTTCTTCTAGATTGAAGCGTTCGTTTACAGTCGCAGTTTTTATTTTTAGGTTTTCCTCTGTCTTCTCCTATACAGATAGATGAAGTTGGAACTCTAAATCCAACATGGTTTGCAGTATCTCTTTGAAACGTGACAAAAAAGTAGTTCTTAGTTTTGTCTCTATGGTTTGTTTCCTCTTCAATTAGCCCTAGGCAGAGACTGGCGAAAAGCAACTTCATTGAAAGGGGTTGCCAAGGTTCCATGAAATAACGAGTTCCCAAAATACCAGCAAATATTTTCTTACAAAATCTTGATGATACTTAGTGGTAATGATCAGTACACAAATCTCACTTGGTTCACCAAAATTTGTTCTTCTAGGTTGAAGCATTCGTTTACAGTAGCAGTTTTTATTTCTAGGTTTCCCTCTGTTCTCTCCCATATAGATATATCAATTTGGAAGTCTAAATCCAAGATGGTTTGTAGTAGCTCTTAGAATCTTGACAAAATAAGTAGTTCTCAGATTTGTGTCAATGGTTTGCTTCCACTTAATGTAGCCCTAAACAGAGACTGTGGAAAAGCACTTTCATTGAAAGCGTTGCCGAGCTTCCAAGAAAATACGAGTTTCCGAAATACCCGCAAATATTTTTTCACACAATCTTGATGATACTTTGTGGTATCAATCAGTAAAAAAATCACACTTGGTTCAAAAAATTTTGTTCTTTTAGGTTTAAGCGTTTGTTTACAGTAGCAGTTTTCATTTTTAGGTTTCCCTCTGTTCTCTCCTATACAAATAGATGAATTTGGAACTCTAAATCCAACATGGTTTGTAGTAGCTCTTTGAAACTTGACACAATTAAGTAGTTCTCAGTTTTGTGTTTATGGTTTGTTTCCACTTCTAGTAGCCCTAGAAGAGACTGTGAAAAAGCACTTTCATTGAAAGGGGTTGCCAAGGTTCCAAGAAATTACGAATTTCCGAAATATCAGCAAATATTTTTTCACCCAATCTTGATGATACTTGGTGGTAATGATGAGTACACAAATCCCACATTGATCACCAAATTTTGTTCTTCTAGGTTGAAGAATTCGTTTTTTAGTTGCAGTTTAATTTTTAGGTTTCACACTCTTCTCTCCTTTATAGATAGATGAATTTTGAACTCTAAATCCAAAATGGTTTGTAGTAGGTCTTTGAAACTTGACAAAATAAAGTACTTCTCATTTTTGTCTCTATGGTTTGTTTCCTCTTTAAGTAGCCCTAATGAGAGACTGGCGAATAGCACTTTTATTGAAAGGGGTTGCAAAGCGTAGAAGAATCTTAGGGTTGCCGAAATACCAGCAAATATTTTTTCGCCCATTCTTGATGATACTTGGTGGTAATGATCAGTATACAAATCCCACTAGGCTCACCAAATTTTGTTATTCTAGGTTGAAGCGTTCGATTACAGTAGCAGTTTTTATTTTTAGGTTTCTCTCTGCTCTGTTCTCTGCTATATAGACAGATGAATTTGGAACTCTAAATCGAACTTGGTTTGTAGTAGCTCTTTGAAACTTGACAATATAAAGTAGTTCTCAGTTTTGTCTCTATGGTTTGTTTCCTCTTCAAGTAGCCCTAAGCAGAGATGTGGAAAAGCACTTTCATTGAAAGGGATTGCCGAGATTCCAAAAAAATATGACTTTCTGAAATACCAGCAAATATTTTTTGACCCAATCTTGATGATACTTTTTGGTAATGATCAGTACACAAATCCCACTTGGTTCACCAAAATTTGTTCTTCAAAGTTGAAGCGTTCATTGACAGTATCAGTTTTTGTTTTTAGGTTTTACTCTGTTCTCTCCTAATAGATAGATTAATTTGGAATTCTAAATCCAACATGGTTTGTAGTAGCTCTTTGAAACTTGACAAAATAAAGAAGTTCTCAGTTTTGTATCTACGGTTTGTTTCCCATTAAGTAGCACTAAGCAGAGACTTGCGAAAAGCACTTTCATTGAAAAGGGTTGCCAAGCGTCCAAGAATTTACAAGTTTCCGAAATATCAGCAAAAATTTTTCTCACAAACTTGATGATACGGGGTGGTAACGATCAGTACACAAGTCCCACTTGGTTCACCAAATTTTGTTCTTCTAGGTTGAAGCGATCGTTTACAGTAGCAGTTTTAATTTCTAGGTTTCCCTCTGTTCTCTCCCATATAGATATATGAATTTGGAAGTCTAAATCCAACATGGTTTGTAGTAGCTCTTAGAATCTTGACAAAATAAGTAGTTCTCAGTTTTGTGTCAATGGTTTGCTTCCACTTAATGTAGCCCTAAACAGAGACTGTGGAAAAGCACTTTCATTGAAAGCGTTGCCAAGCTTCCAAGAAATTATGAGTTTCCGAAATACCCGCAAATATTTTTTCACACAATCTTGATGATACTTTGTGGTATCAATCAGTAAAAAAATCACACTTGGTTCAAAAAATTTTGTTCTTTTAGGTTTAAGCGTTTGTTTACAGTAGCAGTTTTCATTTTTAGGTTTCCCTCTGTTCTCTCCTATACAAATAGATGAATTTGGAACTCTAAATCTAACATGGTTTGTAGTAGCTCTTTGAAACTTGACACAATTAAGTAGTTCTCAGTTTTGTCTCTATGGTTTGTTTCCACTTGAAGTAGCCTTAAGCAGATACTTGGAAAAGCACTTTCATTGAAAGGGGTTGCCAAGCTTCCAAGAAATTACGAGTTTCCGAAATACCAGCAAATATTTTTTCTCCGCATCTTGATGATACTTTGTGGTACCGATAAGTACACAAATCCCACTTGGCTCACCAAATTTTGTTTTCTAGGTTGAAGCGTTCGTTTACAGTAGCATTTTTATTTTTAATTTCACTCTGTTCTTTCCTATACAGATAGATGAATTTGGAACTCTAAATCCGACATGGTTCTTTGTAGCTCTTTGAAATTGACAAAGTAAAGTAGTTCTCAGTTTTTTCTCTAAGGTTTGTTTCCTCTTGAAGTAGCCCTAATCAGAGACTGGCGAATAGCACATTTATTGAAATGGGTTGCCAAGCATCCAAGAATCAATGTGTTTCCGAAAAACCAGCAAATATATTTTCGCCCAATCGTGATAATATGTTGTGGCAATAATCAGTATTCAAATCCCACTTGGCTCACCAAATTTTGTTCTTCTAGGTTGATACGTTCGTTTACAGTAGCAGTTTTTATTTTTAGGTTTCCCTCTGTTCTCTCCTATATAGAGAAATGAATTTGGAACTCTAAATCCAACATGGTTTGTAGTAGCTCTTTGAAACTTGAAAAAATTAAGTTATTTTTAGTTTTGTGTCTATGGTTTGTTCCCACTTCAAGTAATCCTAAGCAGAGACTGTGGTAAACCACTTTCATTGAATGGGGTTGCCAAGCTTCCAAGAAATTACGAGTTTCTGAAATACCGCCAAATATTTTTTCACCCAAACTTGATGATACTTGCTGGTAATGATCAGTACACAAATCCCACTTGGCTCCCCAAATTTTCTTCTTCCTATTTGAACAATTCGTTTACAGTAGCAGTTTTTATTTTTAGGTTTCACTCTGTTCTCTCCTATATTGATAGATGAATTTGGAACTCTAAATCCAAACTGGATTGTAGTAGCTCTTTAAAACTTGACAAAATAAAGTAGTTTTCAGTTTTGAATCTATGGTTTGTTTCCTCTTCAAGTAGCCCTAAGGAAAGACTGTCGAAAAGCACTTTCATTGAAAGGGGTGCCAAGCTTCCAAGAAATTCCAAGTTTAAAAGTACCAGCAAATATTTTTTCACGCAATCTTGGTGAAACTTGGTGGTAATGATCAGTACACAAATCCCACTTGGCTCACCAAATTTTGTTTTTCTAGGTTGAACCGTTCATTTACAGTAGCAGTTTTTAATTTTAGGTTTCACTCTGTTGTCTAATATATAGAATGATGAATTTGGAACTCTAAATCCAACATGGTTTGTAGTAGCTCATTGACACTTGACAAAATAAAGTAGTTCTCAGTTTTGTCTCTATGGTTTTTTTCCACTTCATGTAGCCCTAATCAGAGACTGGCGAAAAGCACTTTCATTGAAAGGGGTTGCCAAGCTTCCAAGAAATTAGGAGTTTCTGAAATACCAGCAAATATTTTTTCACCCAATCTTGATGATACTTCGTGGTAATGATCAGTATACAGATCCCACTTGGCTAACCAAATTTTGTTCTTCTAGGTTGAAGCGTTCGTTTACAGTAGCAATTTTTATTTTTAGGTTGCCCTCTGTTCTCTCCTATATACATCGATGGATTTGGAACTCTAAATCCAACATGGTGTGTAGGAGCTCTTTGAAACTGAACAAAATAAAGTAGTTCTCAGTTTTGTCTCTATGGTTTCTTTCCTCTTCAAGCAGCCCTAATCAGAGACAGGCAAAAAGCACTTTCATTGAAAGGGGTTGCAAAGCTTGCAAGAAATTACGAGTTTCCGAAATAACAGCAAATATTTTTTCACCCAATCTTGATGATACATGGTGTAATGATCAGTATACATGTCCCACTTGGCTCACCTAATTTTGTTCTTCTAGGTTGAAGCGTTCGTTTACAGTAGCAGTTTTTATTTTTAGGTTGCCCTCTGTTCTCTCCAATATAAATAGATTAATTTGGAACTCTAAATCCAACATGGTTTGTAGTAGCTCTTTGAAACTTGACAAAATAAAGTAGTTCTCAGTTATGTCTCTATGGTTTGTTTCCTCTTCAAGTAGTCATAAGCGGAGACGGTGGAAAAGCACTTTCATTGAAAGGGGTTGCCAAGCTTCCAAGAAATTACGAATTTCCGAAATACCAGCAAATATTTTTTCACCCAATCTTCATTATATTTGGGGGTAATGATGAGTACACAAATCCCACTTGGTTCACCAAAATTTGTTCTTCTAGGTTGAAGCGTTCATTTACACTGGCAATTTTTATTTCTAGGTTTCACTCTGTTCTATTCCTATATACATAGAAAAATTTGGAACTCTAAATCCAAGATGGTTTGTAGTAGCTCTTTGAAACTTGACAAAATAAGGTAGTTCTCTTTTTTGTCTCTATGGTAGGTTTCCTCCTCAAGTAGCCCTAATCAGAGACTGGCGAGTGCACTTTCATTGAAGGGGTTTGCCAAGCGTCCAAGAATATAAGATTTCCGAAATACCAGCAAATTTTTTTTCACCCAATCTTGGTGAAACTTGGTGGTAATGATCAGTACACAAATCCCACTTGGCTCACCAAATTTTGTTTTTCTAGGTTGATGCGTTCGTTTAGAGTAGCAGTTTTTATTTTAAGGTTTCCCTCTGTTCTCTCCTATATAGAGAGATGAATTTGGAACTCTAAATCCAACATGGTTTGTAGTAGCTTTTTGAAACTTGATAAAATAAAGTAGTTCTCAGCTTTGTCTCTATGGTTTGTTTCCTCTTCAAGTAGCCCTAAGCAGAGACTGTGGAAAAGCACTTTCATTGGAAGGGGTTGCCAAGCTTCCAAGAAATTACGAGTTTCCGAAATACCAGGAAATATTTTCTCACCCAATCTTGATGATACTTTGTGGTAATTATCAGTACACAAATACCACTTTTTTCAAAAATTTGGTCTTCTAGGTTGAAGAGTTCGTTTACACTAGCAGTTTTTATTTTTTGTTTTCACTCTGTTCTATTCCTATATAGATAGAAAAATTTGGAATTCTAAATCCAACATGGTTTGTAGTAGCTCTTTGAAACTTGACAAAATTAAGTTATTTTCAGTTTGGTGTCTATGGATGTTCCCACTTCAAGAAGCCCTAAGCAGAGACTGTTGAAAACCACTTTTATTGAAAGGGGTTGCCAAGCTTACAAGAAATTAGGAGTTTCCGATATACCACCAAATATTTTTTCACCCAAACTTGATGATAATTGGTGTTAATGATCAGTACACAAATCCCACTTGGCTCACCAAATTTTCTTCTTCTATGTTGAAGCATTCATTTACAGTAGCAGTTTTTACTTTTAGGTTTCACTCTGTTGTCTCCTATATAGATAGATGAAATTGGAACTCGAAATACAACATGGTTTGTAGTAGCTCTTTGAAACTTGACAAAATAAAGTAGTTCTCAGTTTTGTCTCTATGGTTTTTTTCCACTTCATTTAGCCCTAATCAGAGACTGGCGAAAAGCACTTTCATTGAAAGGGGTTGCCAAGCTTCCAAGAAATTAGGAGTTTCTGAAATACCAGCAAATATTTTTTCACCCAATCTTGATGATACTTCGTGGTTATGATCAGTATACAGATCCCACTTGGCAAACCAAATTTTGTTCTTCTAGGTTGAAGCATTCGTTTACAGTAGCAGTTTTTATTTTTAGGTTGCCCTCTGTTCTCTCCTATATACATAGATGAATTTGGAACTCTAAATCCAACATGGTGTGTAGGAGCTCTTTGAAACTTGACAAAATAAAGTAGTTCTCAGTTTTGTCTCTATGGTTTCTTTCCTCTTCAAGTAGCCCTAATCAGAGACAGGCGAAAAGCACTTTCATTGAAAGGGGTTGCAAAGCTTCCAAGAAATTACGAGTTTCCGAAATATCAGCAAATATTTTTTCACCCAATCTTGATGATACATGGTGTAATGATCAGTATACATGTCCCACTTGGCTCACCTAATTTTGTTCTTCTAGGTTGAAGCGTTCGTGTACAGTAGCAGTTTTTATTTTTAGGTTTCACTCTGTTCTCTCCTATATTGATAGATGAATTTGGAACTCTAAATCCAACATGGTTTGTGGTAGCTCTTTGAAAGTTGAAGAAATAAAGTAGGTCTCAGTTTTGTGTCTATGGTTTGTTTCCACTTGAAGTAGCCTTAAGCAGATAATTGGAAAAGCACTTTCATTGAAAGGGGTTTCCAAGCTTCCAAGAAATTACGAGTTTCCGAAATAACAGCAAATATTTTTTCACCCAATCTTGATGATACATGGTGTAATGGTCAGTATACATGTCCCACTTGGCTCACCTAATTTTGTTCTTCTAGGTTGAAGCGTTCGTTTACAGTAGCAGTTTTTATTTTTAGGTTTCACTCTGTTCTCTCCTATATTGATAGATGAATTTGGAACTCTAAATCCAACATGGTTTGTGGTAGCTCTTTGAAAGTTGACGAAATAAAGTAGGTCTCAGTTTTGTGTCTATGGTTTGTTTCCACTTGAAGTAGCCTTAAGCAGATACTTGGAAAAGCACTTTCATTGAAAGGGGTGTCCAAGCTTCCAAGAAATTACGAGTTTCCGAAATACCAGCAAATATTTTTTCTCCGCATCTTGATGATACTTTGTGGTACCGATAAGTACACAAATCCCACTTGGCTCACCAAATTTTGTTTTCTAGGTTGAAGCGTTCGTTTACAGTAGCATTTTTATTTTTAATTTCACTCTGTTCTTTCCTATACAGATAGATGAATTTGGAACTCTAAATCCGACATGGTTCTTTGTAGCTCTTTGAAATTGACAAAGTAAAGTAGTTCTCAGTTTTTTCTCTAAGGTTTGTTTCCTCTTGAAGTAGCCCTAATCAGAGACTGGCGAATAGCACATTTATTGAAATGGGTTGCCAAGCGTCCAAGAATCAATGTGTTTCCGAAAAACCAGCAAATATATTTTCGCCCAATCTTGATAATATGTTGTGGCAATAATCAGTATTCAAATCCCACTTGGCTCACCAAATTTTGTTCTTCTAGGTTGATACGTTCGTTTACAGTAGCAGTTTTTATTTTTAGGTTTCCCTCTGTTCTCTCCTATATAGAGAAATGAATTTGGAACTCTAAATCCAACATGGTTTGTAGTAGCTCTTTGAAACTTGACAAAATTAAGTTATTTTTAGTTTGGGGCTATGGTTTGTTCCCACTTCAAGTAATCCTAAGCAGAGACTGTGGTAAACCACTTTCATTGAATGGGGTTGCCAAGCTTCCAAGAAATTACGAGTTTCTGAAATACCGCCAAATATTTTTTCACCCAAACTTGATGATACTTGCTGGTAATGATCAGTATACAAATCCCACTTGGCTCACCAAATTTTGTTCTTCTAGGTTGAAGCGTTCGTTTACAGTAGCAGATTTAATTTTTAGGTTTCACTCTCTTCTCTCTTATATAGATAGATGAATTTGGAACTGTAAATCCAACATGGTTTGTAGTAGCTCTTTGAAACTTGACGAAATAAAGTAGGTCTCAGTTTTGTGTCTATGGGTTGTTTCCACTTCAAGTAGCCTTAAGCAGATACTGTGGAAAAGCACTTTCATTGAAAGATGTTGCCAAGCTTCCAAGAAATTATGAGTTTCCGAAATACCAGCAAATATTTTTTCACCCAAACTTGATGATAATTTGTGGTACCGATAAGTACACAAATCCACTTGGCTCCTAAATTTTGTTCTCCTAGGTTGAAACTTTATTTACAATAGCAGTTTTTATTTTTAGGTTTCACTCTGTTCTCTCCTATATAGATAGATGAATTTGGAACTCTAAATCCAATTGGTTTGTAGTAGCTCTTTGAAACTTGACAGAATAAAGCAGGTCTCAGTTTTATCTGTATGGTTTGTTTCCTCTTCAAGTAGGCCTAAGCAGAGACTGTGGAAAAGCAATTTCATTGAAAGGGGTTTCCAAGCCTCCAAGAAATTACGAGTTTCCGAAATACCAGGAAATATTTTTTCAACCAATCTTGATGATACTTGGTGGTAATGATCAGTACACAAATCCCACTTGTCTCACTAAATTTTGTTCTTCTAAGTTGAAGCGTTATTTACAGTAGCAGTTTCTATTTTTTGGCTTCACTCTGTTCTTTCATATGCAGATAGTTGAATTTTGAACTCTAAATCCAACATGGTTTGTAGTAGCTCTTTGAAACTTGACAAAATAAAGTAGTTCTCAGTTTTGTCTCTATGGTTTATTTCCTCCTCAAAGAATCCTATGCAGAGACTGTGGAAAAGAACTTTCATAGAAAGGGGTTGCCAAGCTTCCAAGAAATTAGGAGTTTCTGAAATACCAGCAACTATTTTTTCACCCAATCTTGATGATACTTCGTGGTAATGATCAGTATACAGATCCCACTTGGCTCACCAAATTTTCTTCTTCTAGGTTAAAGCGTTCGTTTAGAGAAGCAGTTTTTATTTTTAGGTTTCACTCTGTTCTCTCCTATATAGATAGATGAATTAGGATGTCTAAATCCAACATGGTTTGTAGTAGCTCTTTGAAACTTGACAAAATAAAGTAGTTCTCAGTTTTGTCTCTATGGTTTATTTCCTCTTCAAAGAATCCTATGCAGAGACTGTGGAAAAGAACTTTCATAGAAAGGGGTTGCCAGGCTTCCAAGAAATTCCGAGTTTCGAAAATACCAGCAAATATATTTTCACCCAATCTTCATGATACTTGGTGGTAAACATCAGAACACATATCCCACTTGGCTCACCAAATTTTGTTCTTCTAGATTGAAGCATTCGTTTAGAGTAGCAGTTTTTATTTTTAGGTTTCACCCTGTTCTCTCCTATATAGATAGATGAATTTGGAACTCTAAATCCAACATGGTTTGGAGTAGCTCTTTGAAACTTGACATAATAAAGTAGTTCTCTGTTTTGTCTCTGGTTTGTTTCCTCTTCAAGTAGCCCTAAGCAGAGACTGTGGAAAAGCACTTTCATTGAAAGGGGTTGCCAAGGTTCCAAGAAATTACGAGTTTCCGAAATACCAGCAAAAGTTTTTTCAACCAATCTTGATGACACTTGGTGGTAATGATCAGTAAACAAATCCCACTTGGCTCACCAAATTTTGTTCTTCTAGGTTCAACCGTTTGTTTAGAGTAGCAGTTTTTATTTTTAGGTTTCACTCTGTTCTCTCCTATATATATAGATGAATTTGGAACTCTAAATCCAACATGGTTTGTAGTAGCTCTTTGAAACTTCACAAATTAAAGTAGTTCTCAGTTTTTTCTCTATGGTTTGTTTCCTCTTCAAGTAGCCCTAATCAGAGACTGGCAAAGAGCACTTTCATTGAAAGGGGTTGGCAAGGGTCCAAGAATCTATGAGTTTTTGAAATCGCAGCAAATATTTTTTGCCGAATCTTGATGATACTTGGGCGTTATGATCAGTACACAATTCCCATTTGGTTCAACAAATTTTGTTCTTCTAGGTTGAAGCGTTCTTTTACAGTAACAGTTTTTATTTTTGGTTTTCACTCTGTTCTCTCTTATATAGAAAGATTCTTTTGGAACTCTAAATCCACATGGTTTGTAGTAGCTCTTTGAAACTTGACAAAATAAAGTAGTTCTCAGTTTTTTCTCTTTGGTTTGTTTCCTCTTCAAGTAGACCTAAGCAGAGAATGTGGAAAAGCACTTTCATTGAAAGGGGTTGCCAATCTTCCAAGAAATTACGAGTTTCAGACATACCAGCAAATATTTTTTCACCCATTCTTGATGAAACTTGGTGGTAATGATCAGTACACAAATCCCACTTGGCTCACCAATTTTGTTCTTCTAGATCAAAGAGTTTTTTACAGTAGCAGTTTTTATTTTTTGGTTTCACTCTGTTCTCTCCTATACAGATAGATGAATTTGGAAATCTAAATCCAACATGGTTTGTAGTAGCTCTTTGAAACATGACAAAATAAAGTAGTTCTCAGTTCTGACACTCTGGTTGGTTTCCTCTACAAGTAGCCTTACGCAGAGACTGTGGAAAAGCACTTTCATTGAAAGGGCTTGCGAACCTCCCAAAAAATTCCGAGTGTCCGAAATACCAGCAAAGATTATTTCACCCAAACTTGATGATACTTGGTGATAATGATCAGTACACAAGTCCCACTTAGCTCACCAAATTTTGTTCTTCTAGGTTAAAGCGTTCGTTTCGAGTAGCAGTTTTTATTTTTAGGTTTCACTCTGTTCTCTCCTATATAGATAGATGAATTTGGAACTCTAAATTCGACATGGTTTGTAGTAGCTCTTTGAAACTTGACAAAATAAAGTAGTTCTCAGTTTTTTCTCTATGGTTTGTTTCCTCTTAAAGTAGCCCTATTCAGAGACTGGCGAAAAGCACTTTCATTGTAAGGGGTTGGAAAGCATCCAAAAATCTACGAGTTTGGGAAATAGCAGCAAATGTATTGTCACCCAATCTTGATGATACTTTGTGGTAAGGATCAGTATACAAATTTCACTTGACTCACCAAGTTTTGTTCTTCTAGGTTTAAGCGTTCGTTTACAGTAGCAGTTTTTATTTTTAGGTTTCACTGTGTTCTCTGCTATATACATAGATGAATTTGGAACTCTAAATCCAACACGGCTTGTAGTAGCTCTTTGAAACTTGATGAAATAAAGTAGGTCTCAATTTTGTGTCTATGGTTTGTTTCCACTTCAAGTAGCCTTAAGCAGATACTGTGGAAAAGTACTTTCATTGAAAGGGGTTGCCAAGCTTCCAAAAAATTACGAGTTCCCAAAATACCAGCAAATATTTTTTCACCCAATCTTGATGATACTTTGTGGTACCGATAAGTACACAAATCCCACTTGACTCAGCAAATTTTGTTCTTCAAGGTTGAAGCGTTCGTTTACAGTAGCAGTTTTTATTTTTTGGTTTCACTCTGTTCTCTCCTATACGGATAGATGAATTTGGAACTCTAAATCCAACATGGTTTGTAGTATCTCTTTGAAACTTGACAGAATAAAGCAGTTCTCAGTTTTATCTCTATGGTTTGTTTCCTCTTCAAGTAGGCCTAAGCAGAGACTCTGGAAAATAATTTCATTGAAAGGGGTTTCCAAGCTTCCAAGAAATTACGAGTTTCCGAAATACCAGCAAATATTTTTTCAACCAATCTTGATGATACTTTGTGGTAATGATCAGTACACAAATCTCACTTGTCTCACTAAATTTTGTTCTTCTAGGTTGAAGCTTATTTACAGTAGCAGTTTCTATTTTTAGGTTTCACCCTGTTCTCTCCTATATAGATAGATGAATTTGGAACTCTAAATCCAACATGGTTTGCAGTAGCTCCTTGAAACTTGACAGAATAAAGTAGTTCTCAGTTTTGTCTCTATGGTTTGTTTCCTCTTCAATTACCCCTAATCAGAGACTGGCGGATAGCACTTTCATTGAAAGGGGTTGCCAAGCGTCCATGAATCTATGTGTTTCAGAAATACCAGCAAATATTTTTACTCCCAATCTTGATGATACGTGCTGGTAATGATCAGTATACAAATCCCACTTGGCTCACCAAATTTTGTTCTTCTAGTTTGAAGCGTTCTTTTACACTATCAGTTTTTATTTTTAGGTTTCACTCTATTCTCTACTATATAGATAGATGAATTTGGAACTCTAAATTCAACATGGTTTGTAGTAGCTCGTTGAAACTTAACGAAATAAAGTAGTTCTTAGTTTTTTTTCTATGGTTTGTGTCCTCTTCAAGTAGCCCTAAGCAGAGACTGTGAAAAAGGACTTTCATTGAAAGGGGTTGCCAAGATTCCAAGAAATTACTAGTTTCGGAAATAACAGTCAATATTTTTCACCCAATCTTGATCATATTGGTGGCAATGATCAGTACACAAATACCACTTGGCTCACCAAATTCTGTTCTTCTAGGTTACAGAGTTCGTTTAGAGTAGCAGTTTTTATTTTTAGGTTTCACTCTGTTCACTCCTATATAGATAGATGAATTTGGAAGTCTAAATCCAACATGGTTTGAAGTAGCTTTTGAAACTTGACAAAGTAAAGTAGGTCTCAGTTTTGTCTCTATGGTATTTTTCCTATTCAAGTAGCCCTATCAGATACTGTGGAAAAGCAATTTCATAGAAAGGGGTTGCCAGGCTTCCAAGAAATTCCGAGTTTCCGAAATACCAGCAAATATTTTTTCAATCAATCTTCATGATACTTGGTGGTAATCATCAGTACACAAATCCCACTTGGTTCACCAAATTTTGTTCTTCTAGGTTGAAGCATTCGTTTACAGTAGCAGTTTTTATTTTTAGGTTTCACCCTGTTCTCTCCATATAGATAGATGAATTTGGAACTCTAAATCCAACATGGTTTGGAGTAGCTCTTTGAAACTTGACAAAATAAAGTAGTTCTCTGTTTTGTCTCTATGGCTTGTTTCATCTTCAAGTAGCCCTAAGCAGAGACTGTGGAAAAGCACTTTCAATGAAAGGGGTTGCCAAGCGTCCAAGATCTAAGAGTTCCTGAAATAGCAGCAAATATTTTTTTCCCAATCTTGATGATACTTGGGCGTTATGATCAGTATACAAATCCCACGTGACTCACCAAATTTTGTTCTTCTAGGTTGAAGTGTTCTTTCACAGTAAAAGTTTTTATTTTTAGGTTTCACTCTGTTCTCTCCTATATAGATAGATGCTTTTGGAACTATAAATCCAACATGGTTTGTAGTAGCTCTTTGAAACTTGACAAAATAAAGTAGTTCTCAGTTTTTTCCCTTTGGTTTGTTTCCTCTTCAAGTACCCCTAAGCAGAGACTGTGGAAAAGCACTTTCATTGAAAGGGGTTGCCAAGCTTCCAAGAAATTCCGTGTTTTCGAAATAACAGCAAATATTTTTTCACCCAATCTTGATGATACTTGCTGGTAATGATCAGTACACAAATCCCACTTGACTCACTAAATTTTGTTCTTCTAAGTTGAAGCGTTCGATTACAGTAGCAGTTTTTATTTTTAGGTTTCACTCTGTTCTCTCCTATACAGATAGATGAATTTGGAACTCTAAATCCAAAATGGTTTGTAGTAGCTCTTTGAAACTTGGTGAAATAAAGAAGGTCTCACTTTCTTGTCTATCGTTTGTTTCCACTTCAAGTGCCTTAAGCAGATACTGTGGAAAAGCACTTTCATTGAAAGATGTTGCCAAGTTTCCAAGAAATTATGAGTTTCCGAAATACCAGCAATTATTTTTTCACCCAAACTTGATGATACTTTGTGGTACCGATAAGTACACAAATCCCACTTGGCTCACCAAATTTTGTTCTTCTAGTTTGAAGCGTTCGTTTACACTAGCAGTTTTTATTTTTAGGTTTCACTCTATTCTCTCCTATATAGATAGATGAATTTGGAACTCTTAATCCAACATGGTTTGTAGTAGCTCTTTGAAACTTGACAAAATAAAGTAGTTCTCAGTTTTTTTTTTTTTGTGGTTTGTGCCCTCTTCAAGTAGCCCTAAACAGAGACTGTAAAAAAGGACTTTCATTGAAAGGGGTTGCCAAGCTTCCAAGAAATTATTAGTTTCCGAAATAACAGTCAATAATTTTCCCCTAATCTTGATGATACTTGGTGGTAATGATCAGTACACAAATCCCACTTGGCTCACCAAATTTTGATCTTCTAAGTTGTAGCATTCGTTTACAGTAGCAGTTTTTATTTTTAGGTTTCACTCTGTTCTCTCCTATACAGATAGATGAATTTGGAACTCTAAATCCAACATGGTTTGTAGTAGCTCTTTGAAACATGACAAAATAAAGACGTTCTTTATTTTGTCTCTATGGTTTGTTTCCTCTTCAAGTAGCCCTATTCAGAGACTGTGGAAAAGCACTTTCATTGAAAGGGGTTGCCAAGCTTCCAGGAAATTACAAATTTCCAAAATACCAGTCAATTTTTTCCCCCAATCTTCATGATACTTGGTGGTAATGATCAGTACACAAATCCCACTTGGCTCACCAAATTTTGTTCTTCTGGGTTAAAGCGTTCGTTTAGAGTAGCAGTTTTTATTTTTAGGTTTCACTCTGTTCTCTCCTATATAGATAGATGAATTTGGAACTCTAAATCCAACACGGTTTTTAGTAGCTCTTTGAAACTTGACCAAATATAGTAGTCCTCAGTTTTTTCTCTATGGTTTGTTTCCTCTTCAAGTAGTCCTAATCAGACTCTGGCAAAGAGCACTTTCATTGAAAGGGTTGGCAAGCGTCAAAGAATCTAAAAGTTTCTGAAATAGCCTCAAATATTTTTTTGCCCAATCTTGATGATACTTGGTGGTACTGATCAGTATACAAATCCCAGTTGGCTCACCAATATTTGTTCCTCTACGTTGAAGCGTTCGTTTACAGAAGCATTTTTTATTTCTAGTTTTCACTCTGTTCTCTCTTATATAGATAGATGAATTTGGAACTCTAAATCCAACAAGATTTGTAGTATCTCTTTGAAACAAACCAATTAAGTAGTTCTCAGATTTGTCTTTTTTGTTTCTTTCCTCTTCAAGTAGCCCTAAGCAGAGACTGTGGAAAAGAACTTTCGTTGAATTGGGTTGCCAAGCTTCCAAGAAATTACGAGTTTCCGAAATACCAGCAAATATTTTTTCACCCAATCTTGATGATACTTGGTGGTAATGATCAGTACACAAATCCCACTTGGCTCACAAAATTTTGTTCTTCTAGGTTGAAACGTTGGATTACAGTAGCAGTTTTTATTTTTAGGTTTCACTCTGTTCTCTCCTATACAGATAGATGAATTTGGAACTCTAAATCCAACATGGTTTGTAGTAGCTCTTTGAAATTTGACAAAATAAAGTAGTTCTCAGTTTTTTTTTTTTTTCGTTTGTTTCCTCTTCAAGTAGCCATTAGCAGAGACTGTGGAAAAGCACTTTCATTGAAAGGGATTGCCAAGCTTCCAAGAAATTACGAGTTTCTGAAATACCAGCAAAAATTTTTTTGCCCAATCTTGATGATACTTGGTGTTAATGATCAGTACACAAATACCACTTGGCTCACCAAAATTTGTTCTTCCAAATTGAAGCGTTATTTACAGTATCAGTTTTTATTTTTAGGCTTCACTCCATTGTCTCCTATACAGACAGATGACTTTGGAACTCTAAGTCCAACATGCTTTGTAGTAGCTCTATGAGACTTGACAAAATACAGTAGTTCTCAGTTTTGTCTCTATGGTTTCTTTGCTCTTCAATTAGCCCTAGGCACACACTGTGGAAAAGCACTTTCATTGAAAGGGGTTGCCAAGCTTCCAAGAAATTATGAGTTTTCAAAATACCAGCAAATATTTTTTCACCCAATCTTGATGATACTTTTTGATAATGATCAGAACACAAATCTCACTTGGTTCACTAAAATTTGTTCTTCTAAGTTGAAGCGTTCTTTTACACTAGCAGTATTTATTTTTAGGTTTCAGTCTGTTCTCTCGTATATAGATAGATGAATTTGGAACTCTAAATCCAACCTGGTTTGTAGTAGCACTTTGAAACTTGACAAAATAAAGTAGGTCTCAGTTTTGTGTCTCTGGTTTATTTCCTCTTCAAGTAGCCCTAATCAGAGACTCGCAAAAAGCACTTTCATTGAAATGTGTTTCCAAGAGTCCAAGAATCTACGAGTTTCCGAAATACCAGCAAATATTTTTTCGCCCAATCTTGATGATACTGGATGGTAATGATCAGTTCAAGAATCCCACTTGGCTCACAAAATTTTGTTCGTCTAGGTTGAAACGTTCGTTTACAGTCGCAGTTTTTATTTTTAGGTTTCCCTCTGTTCTCTCCTATATAGATAGATGAATTCGGAACTCGTAATCCAACATGGTTTGGAGTAGCTCTTTGAAACTTGACAAAATAAAATGGTGCTCATTTTGTCTCTATGGTTTGTTTTCTCTTCAAGTAGCCCTAATCAGAGACTGGCGAAGAGCACTTTCATTGAAAGGGGTTGGCAAGCGACTAAGAATCTAGGAGATTCCGAAATATCAGCTAATATTTTTTGGCCCAATCTTGATGATATATGGTGGTAATGATTAGTATACAAATCCCAATTGACTCACCAAATATTGCTTTTCTAGATTGAAGCGTTCGTTTACACTAGCAGTTTTTATTTTTAGGTTTTACTCTGTTCTCTCCGATATAGACAGATGTATTTGGAACTCTAAATCCAACATGGTTTGTAGTAGCTCTTTGAAACTTGATAAAATAAAGTAGTTCTCAGTTTTGTCTCTATGGTTTGTCTCCTCTTCAAGTAGCCCTAATCAGAGACTGGCGAAAAGCACTTTCATTGAAAGGTTTGGCAAGCGTCCAAGAATCTAGGAGTTTTCAAAATACCAGCAAATATTTTTTTGGCCAATCTTGATGATACTTGGGGGTAATTAACAGTATACAAATCCCACTTGACTCACCAAATTTTGTTCTTCTAGGTTGAAGCGTTCGTTTACAGTAGCAGTTTTTATTTTTGGTTTCACTCTGTTTTCTCCTATATAGATAGAAGAATTTGGAACACTAAATCCAACTGGGTTTGAAGTAGCTCTTTGAAACTTGACAAAATTTAGTAGTTCTCAGATTTGTCTCTATGGTTTCTTTCCTCTTCAAGTAGCCCTAGGCACAGACTGTGGATAAGCACTTTAATTGAAAGGGGTGTCCAAGCTTCGAAGAAATTAGAAGTTTCCTAAATACCGGCAAATATTTTTTCACCCAATCTTGATGATACTTGGTGGTAATGATCAGTACACAAATCCCACTTGGCTCACCAAATTTTGTTCTTCTAGGTTGAACCGTTCGTTTACAGTGGCATTTTTTTTTCGGGGTTTTACTCTGTTCTCTCCTACATATATAGACGAATTTTGAACTCTAAATCCAACATGGTTTGTAGTAGCTCTTGAAACTTGACAAAATTAAGTAGTTCTCAGTTTTTTCTCTATGGTTTGTTTCCTCTTTAAGTAGCCCAAACAGAAACTGGCGAAAAGTTCTTTCATTGAAAGGGGTTGCCAAGCTTCCATGAAATTACGAGTTTCCGAAATACCAGCAAATATTTTTTCACCCATTCTTGATGATACTTGGTGGTAATGATCAGTACACAAATTCCACTTGGTTCACCAAATTCAGTTCTTCTAGGTTGAAGCGTTCGTTTACAGTAGCAGTTTTTATTTTTAGGTTTCACTCTGTTTTTCCTATATAGAGAGATGAATTTGGATCTCTAAATCCAACATGTTTTGTAGTAGCTCTTTGAAACTTGACAAAATAAAGTAGTTCTCAGTTATGTCTCTATGGTTTGTTACCTCTTCAAGTAGCCCTAAGCAGAGACTGTGAAAAAGCACTTTCATTTAAAGGGGTTGCCAAGCTTCCAAGAAATTCCGTGTTTCCGAAATAACAGCAAATATTTTTTCACCCAATCTTGATGATACTTGGTGGTAATGATCAGTACACAAATCCCACTTGGCTCACCAAATTTTGTTCTTCTAGGTTGAAGCGTTCGTTTACAGTAGCAGTTTTTATTTTTAGGTTTCACCCTGTTCTCTCCTATATAGATAGATGAATTTGGAACTCTAAATCCAACATGGTTTGTAGTAGCTCCTTGAAACTTGACAAAATAAAGGAGTTCTCAGTTTTGTCTCTATGGATTGTTTCCTCTTCAAGTAGCCCTAAGCAGAGACTGTGGAAAAGCACTTTCATTGAATTGGGTTGCCAAGGTTCCAAAAATTACGAATTTCCGAAATACCACCAAAAATTTTTCACCCAATCTTGATGATACTGGGTGGTACTGATCAGTATACAAATCCCACTTGGCTCACCAATATTTGTTCCTCTACGTTGAAGCGTTCGTTTACAGAAGCATTTTTCATTTCTAGTTTTCACTCTGTTCTCTCTTATATAGATAGATGAATTTGGAACTCTAAATCCAACAAGATTTGTAGTAGCTCTTTGAAACAAACCAATTAAGTAGTTCTCAGATTTGTCTTTTTTGTTTCTTTCCTCTTCAAGTAGCCCTAAGCAGAGACTGTGGAAAAGAACTTTCATTGAATTGGGTTGCCAAGCTTCCAAGAAATTACGAGTTTCCGAAACACAAGCAAATATTTTTTCACCCAATCTTGATGATACTTGGTGGTAATGATCAGTACACAAATCCCACTTGGCTCACAAAATTTTGTTCTTCTAGGTTGAAGCGTTCGATTACAGTAGCAGTTTTTATTTTTAGGTTTCACTCTGTTCTCTCCTATACAGATAGATGAATTTGGAACTCTAAATCCAACATGGTTTGTAGTAGCTCTTTGAAACTTGATAAAATAAAGTAGTTCTCAGTTTTTTTTTTTTTTCGTTTGTTTCCTCTTCAAGTAGCCATTAGCAGAGACTGTGGAAAAGCACTTTCATTGAAAGGGATTGCCAAGTTTCCAAGAAATTACGAGTTTCCGAAATACCAGCAAAAATTTTTTTGCCCAATCTTGATGATACTTGGTGTTAATGATCAGTACACAAATACCACTTGGCTCACCAAAATTTGTTCTTCCAAATTGAAGAGTTATTTACAGTATCAGTTTTTATTTTTAGGCTTCACTCCATTGTCTCCTATACAGACAGATGACTTTGGAACTCTAAGTCCAACATGCTTTGTAGTAGCTCTATGAGACTTGACAAAATACAGTAGTTCTCAGTTTTGTCTCTATGGTTTCTTTGCTCTTCAATTAGCCCTAGGCACACACTGTGGAAAAGCACTTTCATTGAAAGGGGTTGCCAAGCTTCCAAGAAATTATGAGTTTCCGAAATACCAGCAAATATTTTTTCACCCAATCTTGATGATACTTTTTGGTAATGATCAGAACACAAATCTCACTTGGTTCACTAAAATTTGTTCTTCTAAGTTGAAGCGTTCTTTTACACTAGCAGTATTTATTTTTCGGTTTCACTCTGTTCTCTCGTATATAGATAGATGAATTTGGAACTCTAAATCCAACCTGGTTTGTAGTAGCACTTTGAAACTTGACAAAATAAAGTAGGTCTCAGTTTTGTGTCTCTGGTTTATTTCCTCTTCAAGTAGCCCTAATCAGAGACTCGCAAAAAGCACTTTCATTGAAATGTGTTTCCAAGAGTCCAAGAATCTACGAGTTTCCGAAATACCAGCAAATATTTTTTCGCCCAATCTTGATGATACTGGATGGTAATGATCAGTTCAAAAATCCCACTTGGCTCACAAAATTTTGTTCGTCTAGGTTGAAACGTTCGTTTACAGTCGCAGTTTTTATTTTTAGGTTTCCCTCTGTTCTCTCCTATATAGATAGATGAATTCGGAACTCGTAATCCAACATGGTTTGGAGTAGCTCTTTGAAACTTGACAAAATAAAATGGTGCTCATTTTGTCTCTATGGTTTGTTTTCTCTTCAAGTAGCCCTAATCAGAGACTGGCGAAGAGCACTTTCATTGAAAGGGGTTGGCAAGCGACTAAGAATCTAGGAGATTCCGAAATATCAGCTAATATTTTTTGGCCCAATCTTGATGATATATGGTGGTAATGATTAGTATACAAATCCCAATTGACTCACCAAATATTGCTTTTCTAGATTGAAGCGTTCGTTTACACTAGCAGTTTTTATTTTTAGGTTTTACTCTGTTCTCTCCGATATAGACAGATGTATTTGGAACTCTAAATCCAACATGGTTTGTAGTAGCTCTTTGAAACTTGATAAAATAAAGTAGTTCTCAGTTTTTTTTTTTTTTCGTTTGTTTCCTCTTCAAGTAGCCATTAGCAGAGACTGTGGAAAAGCACTTTCATTGAAAGGGATTGCCAAGCTTCCAAGAAATTACGAGTTTCCGAAATACCAGCAAAAATGTTTTTTGCCCAATCTTGATGATACTTGGTGTTAATGATCAGTACACAAATACCACTTGGCTCACCAAAATTTGTTCTTCCAAATTGAAGCGTTATTTACAGTATCAGTTTTTATTTTTAGGCTTCACTCCATTGTCTCCTATACAGACAGATGACTTTGGAACTCTAAGTCCAACATGCTTTGTAGTAGCTCTATGAGACTTGACAAAATACAGTAGTTCTCAGTTTTGTCTCTATGGTTTCTTTGCTCTTCAATTAGCCCTAGGCATACACTGTGGAAAAGCACTTTCATTGAAAGGGGTTGCCAAGCTTCCAAGAAATTATGAGTTTCCGAAATACCAGCAAATATTTTTTCACCCAATCTTGATGATACTTTTTGGTAATGATCAGTACACAAATCTCACTTGGTTCACAAAAATTTGTTCTTCTAAGTTGAAGCGTTCTTTTACAGTAGCAGTATTTAATTTTAGGTTTCACTCTGTTCTCTCGTATATAGATAGATGAATTTGGAACTCTAAATCCAACCTGGTTTGTAGTAGCACTTTGAAACTTGACAAAATAAAGTAGGTCTCAGTTTTGTGTCTCTGGTTTATTTCCTCTTCAAGTAGCCCTAATCAGAGACTCGCAAAAAGCACTTTCATTGAAATGTGTTTCCAAGAGTCCAAGAATCTACGAGTTTCCGAAATACCAGCAAATATTTTTTCGCCCAATCTTGATGATACTGGATGGTAATGATCAGTTCAAAAATCCCACTTGGCTCACAAAATTTTGTTCGTCTAGGTTGAAACGTTCGTTTACAGTCGCAGTTTTTATTTTTAGGTTTCCCTCTGTTCTCTCCTATATAGATAGATGAATTCGGAACTCGTAATCCAACATGGTTTGGAGTAGCTCTTTGAAACTTGACAAAATAAAATGGTGCTCATTTTGTCTCTATGGTTTGTTTTCTCTTCAAGTAGCCCTTATCAGAGACTGGCAAAGAGCACTTTCATTGAAAGGGGTTGGCAAGCGACTAAGAATCTATGAGATTCCGAAATATCAGCTAATATTTTTTGGCCCAATCTTGATGATATATGGTGGTAATGATTAGTATACAAATCCCAATTGACTCACCAAATATTGCTTTTCTAGATTGAAGCGTTCGTTTACACTAGCAGTTTTTATTTTTAGGGTTTACTCTGTTCTCTCCGATATAGACAGATGTATTTGGAACTCTAAATCCAACATGGTTTGTAGTAGCTCTTTGAAACTTGATAAAATAAAGTAGTTCTCAGTTTTGTCTCTATGGTTTGACTCCTCTTCAAGTAGCCCTAATCAGAGACTGGCGAAAAGCACATTCATTGAAAGGTTTGGCAAGCGTCCAAGAATCTAGGAGTTTTCAAAATACCAGCAAATATTTTTTTGGCCAATCTTGATGATACTTGGGGGTAATTAACAGTATACAAATCCCACTTGACTCACCAAATTTTGTTCTTCTAGGTTGAAGCGTTCGTTTACAGTAGCAGTTTTTATTTTTAGGTTTCACTTTGTTTTCTCCTATATAGATAGAAGAATTTGGAACACTAAATCCAACTGGGTTTGAAGTAGCTCTTTGAAACTTGACAAAATTAAGTAGTTCTCAGTTTTGTCTCTATGGTTCCTTTCCTCTTCAAGTAGCCCTAGGCACAGACTGTGGATAAGCACTTTCTTTGAAAGGGGTGTCCAAGCTTCGAAGAAATTAGAAGTTTCCTAAATACCGGCAAATATTTTTTCACCCAATCTTGATGATACTTGGTGGTAATGATCAGTACACAAATCCCACTTGGCTCACCAAATTTTGTTCTTCTAGGTTGAAGCGTTCATTTACATTGGCATTTCTGGTTTTTTTTTTGGGTTTCACTCTGTTCTCTCCTACATATATAGACGAATTTGGAACTCTAAATCCAACATGGTTTGTAGTAGCTCTTGAAACTTGACAAAATTAAGTAGTTCTCAGTTTTTTCTCTATGGTTTGTTTCCTCTTTAAGTAGCCCAAACAGAAACTGGCGAAAAGTTCTTTCATGGAAAGGGGTTGCCAAGCTTCCATGAAATTACGAGTTTCTGAAATACCAGCAAATATTTTTTCAACCAATCTTGATGATACTTGGTGGTAATGATCAGTACACAAATTCCACTTGGTTCACCAAATTCTGTTCTTCTAGGTTGAAGCGTTCGTTTACAGTAGCAGTTTTTATTTTTAGGTTTCACTCTGTTTTCTCATATATAGATAGATGCATTTGGAAATCTATATCCAACATGGTTTGTAGTTGCTCTTTGAAACTTGACAAAATAAAGGAGTTCTCAGTTTTGTCTGTATGGTTTGATTCCTCTTCAAGTAGCCCTAAGTTGATACTTTGGAAAGCACTTTTATTGAAAGGAGTTGCCAACCTTCCAAAAAATTACGAGTTTTTGAAATACCAGGAAAATTTTTTTAACCCAATCTTGATGATACTTGGTTGTAATGATTAGTATACAAATCCCACTTGGCTCACCAATTTTTGTTCTTCTAGGTTGTAGCATTCGTTTACATTAGCAGTTTTTATTTTTAGGTTTCCCTCTGTTCTATCCTATACAGATAGATGAATTTGGAACTCAAAATCCAACATGGTTTGTAGTAGCTCTTTGAAACATGAAAAATTAAGTAGTTCTCACTTTTGTTCCTATGGTTTGTTTCCTCTTCAAGTAGCACTATGCAGAGACTGTGGAAAAGGACTTTCATTGAAAGGGGTTGCAAAGCTTCTAAGAAATTCCGTGTTTTCGAAATAACAGCAAATATTTTTTCACCCAATCTTGATGATACTTGATGGTAATGATCAGTACACAAATCCCACTTGACTCACTAAATTTTGTTCTTCTAGGTTGAAGCGTTCGATTACAGTAGCAGTTTTTATTTTTAGGTTTCACTCTGTTCTCTCCTATACAGATAGATGAATTTGGAACTCTAAATCCAACATGGTTTGTAGTAGCTCTTTGAAACTTGACGAAATAAAGAAGGTCTCACTTTCTTGTCTATCGTTTGTTTCCACTTCAAGTTCCTTAAGCAGATACTGTGGAAAAGCACTTTCATTGAAAGATGTTGCCAAGTTTCCAGGAAATTATGAGTTTCCGAAATACCAGCAAATATTTTTTCACCCAATCTTGATGATACTTTGTGGTACCAATAAGTACACAAATCCCACTTGGCTCACCAAATTTTGTTCTTCTAGGTTGAAGCGTTATTTACAATAGCAGTTTTTCTTTTTAGGTTTCATTCTATTCTCTCCTATACAGATGGATGAATTTGGAACTCTAAATCCAACATGGTATGTAGTAGCTCTTTGAAACTTGACAGAATAAAGCAGTTCTCAGTTTTATCTCAATGGTTTGTTTCCTCTTCAATTACCCCTAATCAGAGACTGGCGAATAGCACTTTCATTTAAAGGGGTTGCCAAGCGTCCAAGAATCTATGTGTTTCCGAAATAATAGCAAATATTTTTTCTCCCCATCTTGATGATACGTGCTGGTAATGATCAGTATACAAATCCCACTTGGCTCACCAAATTATGTTCTTCTAGTTTGAAGCGTTCGTTTACACTAGCAGTTTTTATTTTTAGGTTTCACTCTATTCTCTCCTATATAGATAGATGAATTTGGAACTCTTAATCCAACATGGTTTGTAGTAGCTCTTTGAAACATGACAAAATAAAGTAGTTCTCTATTTTAGTTCTAATAGTAGCCCTATTCAGAGACTGTGGAAAAGCACTTTCATTGAAAGGGGTTGCCAAGCTTCCAGGAAATTACGAGTTTCCAAAATACCAGTCAATTTTTTTCCCCCAATCTTGATGATACTTGGTGGTAATGATCAGTACACAAATCCCACTTGGCTCTCCAAATTTTGTTCTTCTAGGTTAAAGCGTTCGTTTAGAGTAGAAGTTTTTATTTTTAGGTTTCACTCTGTTCTATCCTATATAGATAGATGAATTTGGAACTCTAAATTCAAAATGGTTTGTAGTAGCTCTTTGAAACTTGACCAAATATAGTAGTTCTCAGTTTTTTCTCTAT
Source organism: Callospermophilus lateralis (assembly GCF_048772815.1). Classification (NCBI taxonomy): domain Eukaryota; kingdom Metazoa; phylum Chordata; class Mammalia; order Rodentia; family Sciuridae; genus Callospermophilus; species Callospermophilus lateralis. The sequence continues at coordinate 114,216,452 of NC_135313.1, read as the reverse complement.
GGATTGTTTCCTCTTCAAGCAGCCCTAATCAGACACTGGCGAAGAGCACTTTCATTGAAAGGGTTGGCAAGCGTCGAAGAATCTACGAGTTTCTGAAATAGCAGCAAATATTTTTTTGCCCAATCTGGATGATACTTGGTGGTAATGATCAGTATACAATTCCCACTTGACTCACAAAATTTTGTTCTTCTAGGTTGAAGCGTTCGTTTACAGTAGCAGTTTTTATTTTTAGGTTTCACTCTGTTCTCTCCTATATAGATAGATGAATTTGGAACTCTAAATCCAACATGCTTTGTAGTAGCTCTTTGAAACTTGACAAAATTAAGTAGTTCTCAGTTTTGTCTCTATGGTTTGTTTCCTCTTCAAGTAGCCCTAAGCAGAGACTGTGGAAAAGCACTTTCATTGAAGGGGTTGCCAAGCTTTCAAGAAATTACGAGTTTCCGAAATGCCAGCAAATATATTTTCACCCAAATTTGAAGATACTTGGTGGGAATGATCAGTACACATATCCCACCTGGCTCACCAAATTTTCTTCTTCTAAGTTGAAGCGTTATTTACAGTAACAGTTTTTATTTCTAAGTTTCACTCTGTTCTCTCCTATACAGATAGATGAATTTGGAACTCTAAATCCAATATGGTTTTTAGTAGCTCTTTGAAACTTGACAAAATAAAGTAGTTCTCAGTTTTGTGTCTATGGTTTGTTTCCTCTTCAAGTAGCCCTAATCAGACACTGGCGAAGAGCACTTTCATTGAAAGGGTGGGCAAGCGTGGAAGAAAGGGGTGGACAAGCGTCGAAGAATCTGTTCTTCTAGGATGAAGCGTTCGTTTATAGTAGATATCTTTATTTTTAGGTTTCACTCTGTTCTCTCCTATAGAAATAGATGCATTTGGAAACCTAAATCCAACATAGTTTGTGGTAGCTCATTGAAACTTGACATAATAAAGTAGTTCTCTGTTTTTTCTCTATATTTTTTCCTCTTCAAGTAGCCCTAAGCAGAGACTGTGGAAAAGCACTTTCATTGAAAGGGGTTGCCAAACTTCCTAGAAATTACGAGTTTCCGAAATAACAGAAAATATATTTTCATTAAATTTTGAAGATACTTGGTGGGAATGATCAGAACACAAATCCCACCTGGCTCAACAAATTTTTTTCTTCTAATTTGAAGCGTTATTTCCAGTAGCAGTTTTATTTCTAGGTTTCACTCTATTCTCTCCTATACAGATAGATGTATTTGGAACTCTAAATCTAACATGGTTTGTAGAAGCTCTTGAAACTTCACAAAATAAAGTAGTTCTCAGTTTTGTCTCTATGGTTTGTTTCCTATTCAAGTAACCCTAAGCAGAACCTTGCTAAAAGCACTTTCATTGAAAGGGGGTGCCAAGCTTCTAAGATATTCAGAGTTTCCGAAATACCACCAATATTTTTTCACCCAATATTGATGATATTGGGTGGGAATGATCAGTACACAAATCCCACTTGGCTCACCAAATTTTGTTCATCTAGGTTGAAGCGTTCGTTTACAGTAGCAGTTTTTATTTTTAGGTTTCACCCTGTTCTCTACTATATAGATAGATGAATTTGGAACTGTAAATCCAACAAGATTTGTAGTAGCTCTTTGAAAACAAACCAATTAAGTAGTTCTCAGATTTGTCTTTTTTGTTTCTTTCCTCTTCAAGTAGCCCTAAGCAGAGACTGTGGAAAAGAACTTTCATTGAATGGGGTTGCCAAGCTTCCAAGAAATTACGAGTTTCCGAAATAAAAGCAAATATTTTTTCACCCAATCTTGATGATACTTGGTGGTAATGATCAGTACACAAATCCCACTTGACTCACAAAATTATGTTCTTCTAGGTTGAAGCGTTCGATTACAGTAGCAGTTTTTATTTTTAGGTTTCACTCTGTTCTCTCCTATACAGATAGATGAATTTGGAACTCTAAATCCAACATGGTTTGTAGTAGCTCTTTGAAATTTGACAAAATAAAGTAGTTCTCAGTTTTGTTTTTTTTTTTTTTTTTTTTGGTTTGTTTCCTCTTCAAGTAGCCATTAGCAGAGACTGTGGAAAAGCTCTTTCATTGAAAGGGATTGCCAAGCTTCCAAGAAATTACGAGTTTCCGAAATACCAGCCAAAATTTTTTTGCCCAAACTTGATGATACCTGGTGTTAATGATCAGTACACAAATACCACTTGGCTCACCAAAATTTGTTCTACCAAATTGAAGCGTTATTTACAGTATCAGTTTTTATTTTTAGGCTTCACTCCATTGTCTCCTATACAGACAGATGCCTTTGGAACTCTAAGTCCAACATGCTTTGTAGTAGCTCTATGAGACTTGACAAAATACAGTAGTTCTCAGTTTTGTCTCTATGGTTTCTTTCCTCTTCAATTAGCCCTAGGCACACACTGTGGAAAAGCACTTTCATTGAAAGAGGTTGCCAAGCTTAAAATTATGAGTTTCCGAAATACCAGCAAATATTTTTTCACCCAATCTTGATGATACTTTTTGGTAATGATCAGTACACAAATCTCACTTGGTTCACTAAAATTTGTTCTTCCAAGTTGAAGCGTTCTTTTACAGTAGCAGTATTTATTTTTAGGTTTCACTCTGTTCTCTCGTATATAGATAGATGAATTTGGAACTCTAAATCCAACCTGGTTTGTAGTAGCACTTTGAAACTTGACAAAATAAAGTAGGTCTCAGTTTTGTGTCTGGTTTATTTCCTCTTCAAGTAGCCCTAATCAGAGACTTGCAAAAAGCACTTTCATTGAAATGTGTTTCCAAGAGTCCAAGAATCTACGAGTTTCTGAAATGCCAGCAAATATTTTTTCGCCCAATCTTGATGATACTGGATGGTAATGATCAGTTCAAAAATCCCACTTGGCTCACAAAATTTTGTTCATCTGGGTTGAAACGTTCATTTACAGTTGCAGTTTTTATTGTTAGGTTTCCCTCTGTTCTCTCCTATATAGATAGATGAATTTGGAACTCGTAATCCAACATGGTTGGGAGTAGCTCTTTGAAACTTGACAAAATAAAATGGTGCTCATTTTGTCTCTATGGTTTGTTTTCTCTTCAAGTAGCCCTAATCAGAGACTGGCGAAGAGCACTTTCATTGAAAGGGGTTGGCAAGCGACTAAGAATCTAGGAGATTCCGAAATATCAGCTAATATTTTTTGGCCCAATCTTGATGATATATGGTGGTAATGATTAGTATACAAATCCCAATTGACTCACCAAATATTGCTTTTCTAGATTGAAGCGTTCGTTTACACTAGCAGTTTTTATTTTTAGGTTTCACTCTGTTCTCTCCGATATAGACAGATGTATTTGGAACTCTAAATCCAACATGGTTTGTAGTAGCTCTTTGAAACTTGATAAAATAAAGTAGTTCTCAGTTTTGTCTCTATGGTTTGTCTCCTCTTCAAGTAGCCCTAATCAGAGACTGGCGAAAAGCACATTCATTGAAAGGTTTGGCAAGCGTCCAAGAATCGAGGAGTTTTCAAAATACCAGCAAATATTTTTTTGGCCAATCTTGATGATACTTGGGGGTAATTAACAGTATACAAATCCCACTTGACTCACCAAATTTTGTTCTTCTAGGTTGAACCGTTCGTTTACAGTAGCAGTTTTTATTTTTAGGTTTCACTCTGTTTTCTCCTATATAGATAGAAGAATTTGGAACACTAAATCCAACTGGGTTTGAAGTAGCTCTTTGAAACTTGACAAAATTAAGTAGTTCTCAGTTTTGTCTTTATGGTTTCTTTCATCTTCAAGTAGCCCTAGGCACAGACTGTGGATAAGCACTTTCATTGAAAGGGGTGTCCAAGCTTCGAAGAAATTAGAAGTTTCCTAAATACCGGCAAATATTTTATCACCCAATCTTGATGATACTTGGTGGTAATGATCAGTACACAAATCCCACTTGGCTCACCAAATTTTGTTCTTCTAAGTTGAAGCGTTCGTTTACAGTGGCATTTTTTTTGGGGGGGGTTTCACTCTGTTCTCTCCTACATATATAGACGATTTTGGAACTCTAAATCCAACATGGTTTGTAGTAGCTCTTGAAACTTGACAAAATTTAGTATTTCTCAGTTTTGTCTCTATGGTTTGTTTCCTCTTTAACTAGCCCAAAGAGAAACTGGCGAAGAGTTCTTTCATTGAAAGGGGTTGCCAAGCTTCCATGAAATTATGAGTTTCCGAAATACCAGCAAATATTTTTTCACCCAATCTTGATGATACTTGGTGGTAATGATCAGTACACAAATTCCACTTGGTTCACCAAATTCTGTTCTTCTAGGTTGAAGAGTTCGTTTACAGTAGCAGTTTTTATTTTTAGGTTTCACTCTGTTTTTCCTATATAGAGAGATGAATTTGGAACTCTAAATCCAACGTGTTTTGTAGTAGCTCTTTGAAACCTGACAAAATAAAGTAGTTCTCAGTTATGTCTCTATGGTTTGTTACCTCTTCAAGTAGCCCTAAGCAGAGACTGTGGAAAAGCACTTTCATTTAAAGGGGTTGCCAAGCTTCCAAGAAATTCCTTGTTTCCGAAATAACAGCAAATATTTTTTCACCCAATCTTGATAATACTTGGTGGTAATGATCACTACACAAATCCTACTTGGTTCACCAAAATTAGTTCTTTTAGGTTGAAGCGTTCGTTTCAGGAGCAATTTCTATTTTTAGGTTTCACTCTGTTCTCTCCTATATAGATAGATGAATTTGGAACTCTAAATCCAACTTGGTTTGTAGTAGCACTTTGAAACTTGACAAAACAAAGTAGGTCTCAGTTTTGTGTCTCTGGTTTATTTCCTCTTTAAGTAGCCCTAATCAGAGACTGGCAAAAAGCACTTTCATTGAAATGTGTTTCCAAGAGTCCAAGAATCTACGAGTTTCCGAAATACCAGCAAATATTTTTTCGCCCAATCTTGATGATACTGGATGGTAATGATGAGTTCAACAATCCCACTTGGCTCACAAAATTTTTTTCGTCTAGGTTGAAACGTTCGTTTACGGTTGCAGTTTTTATTTTTAGGTTTCACTCTGTTCTCTCCTATGTAGATAGATGAATTTGGAACTCGAAATCCAACATGGTTTGGAGTAGCTCTTTGAAAATTGACAAAATAAAGTGGTGCTCATTTTGTCCCTATGGTTTGTTTTCTCTTCAAGTAGCCCTATTCAGAGAATGGCGAAGAGCACTTTCATTGAAAGGGGTTGGCAAGCGACTAAGAATCTACGAGATTCCGAAATATCAGCTAATATTTTTTGGCCCAATCTTGATGATATATGGTGGTAATGATTAGTATTCAAATCCGACTTGACTCACCAAATATTGCTTTTCTAGGTTGAAGCGTTCGTTTACACTAGCAGTTTTTATTTTTAGGTTTCACTCTGTTCTCTCCGATATAGACAGATGTATTTGGAACTCTAAATCCAACATGGTTTGTAGTAGCTCTTTGAAACTTGATAAAATAAAGTAGTTCTCAGTTTTGTCTCTATGGTTTGTCTCCTCTTCAAGTAGCCCTAATCAGAGACTGGCGAAAAGCACTTTCATTGAAAGGGTTGGCAAGCGTCCAAGAATCTAGGAGTTTTCAAAATACCAGCAAATATTTTTTTGGCCAATCTTGATGATACTTGGGGATAATTAACAGTATACAAATCCTACTTGACTCACCAAATTGTGTTCTTCTAGATTGAAGCGTTCGTTTAAGTAGCAGTTTTTATTTTTAGGTTTCACGCTGTTTTCTCCTATATAGATAGAAGAATTTGGAACTCTAAATCCAACAGGGTTTGAAGTAGCTCTTTGAAACTTGACAAAATTAAGTAGTTCTCAGTTTTGTCTCTATGGTTTCTTTCCTCTTCAAGTAGCCCTAGGCACAGACTGTGGATAAGCACTTTCATTGAAAGGGGTGTCCAAGCTTCGAAGAAATTAGAAGTTTCCTAAATACCGGCAAATACTTTTTCACCCAATCTTGATGATACTTGGTGGTAATGATCAGTACACAAATCCCACTTGGCTCACCAAATTTTGTTCTTCTAGGTTGAAGCGTTCGTTTACAGTTGCATTTTTTGGGGGGGGGTTTCACTCTGTTCTCTCCTACATATATAGACGAATTTGGAACTCTAAATCCAACATGGTTTGTAGTAGCTCTTGAAACTTGAAAAAATTAAGTAGTTCTCAGTTTTGTCTCTATGGATTGTTTCCTCTTTAAGTAGCCCAAACAGAAACTGGCGAAAAGTTCTTTCATTGAAAGGGGTTGCCAAGCTTCCATGAAATTACGAGTTTCCGAAATACCAGCAAATATTTTTTCACCCAATCTTGATGATACTTGGTGGTAATGATCAGTACACAAATTCCACTTGGTTCACCAAATTCTGTTCTTCTAGGTTGAAGCGTTCGTTTACAGTAGCAGTTTTTATTTTTAGGTTTCACTCTGTTTTTCCTATATAGAGAGATGAATTTGGAACTCTAAATCCAACATGTTTTGTAGTAGCTCTTTGAAACTTGACAAAATAAAGTAGTTCTCAGTTACGTCTCTATGGTTTGTTACCTCTTCAAGTAGCCCTAAGCAGAGACTGTGGAAAACCACTTTCATTTAAAGGGGTTGCAAAGCTTCCAAGATATTCCGTGTTTCCGAAATAACAGCAAAAATTTTTTCACCCAAACTTGATGATACTTGGTGGTAATGATCAGTACACAAATCCTACTTGGTTCACCAAAATTAGTTCTTTTAGTTTGAAGCGTTCGTTTCAGGAGCAATTTTTATTTTTAGGTTTCACTCTGTTCTCTCCTATATAGATAGATGAATTTGGAACTCTAAATCCAACCTGGTTTGTAGTAGCACTTTGAAACTTGACAAAAAAAAGTAGGTCTCAGTTTTGTGTCTCTGGTTTATTTCCTCTTCATGTAGCCCTAATCAGAGACTGGCAAAAAGCACTTTCATTGAAATGTGTTTCCAAGAGTCCAAAAATCTAAGAGTTTCCGAAATACCAGCAAATATTTATTCGCCCAATGTTGATGATACTGGATGGTAATGATCAGTTCAAAAATCCCACTTGGCTCACAAAATTTTGTCAGTCTAGGTTGAAACGTTCGTTTACAGTCGCAGTTTTCATTTTTAAGTTTCACTCTGTTGTCTCCTATATAGATTGATGAATTTGGAACTCTAATTCCCACATGGTGTGTAGTAGCTCTTTCAAACTTGACAAAATAAAGTAGTTCTCAGTTATGTCCCTAAGGTTTGTTTCCTCTTCAAGTAGGCCTAAGCAGAAAGCGTGGAAAAGCAGTTTCATTGAAAGGGGTTGCCAAGCTTCCAAGAAATTACGAGTTTCCGATATACCAGGAAATATTTTTTCACCCAAACTTGATGATACGTTGTGGTAATGACAAGTACACAAATCCCACCTGGCTCACCAAATTTTGTTCTTCTAGGTTGAAGCGTTCGTTTACAGTAGCAGTTTTTATTTTTAGGTTTCACTCTGTCTCTCTTATATAGATAGATGAATTTGGAACTCTAAATCCTACATGGTTTGTCGTAGCTCTTTCAAGCTTGCCAAAATAAAGTAGGTCTCAGTTTTGTCTCTATGGTTTGTTTCCTCTTCAAGTAGCTCTAAGCAGAAGCTGGAGAAAAGCACTTTCATTCATAGTGGTTGCAAGCTTCCAACAAATTACAAGTTTCCGAAATACCAGCAAATAGATTTTCACCCAACTTGATGTAACTTGGTGGTAATGATCAGTACACAAATTCCACTTTTCTCACCAAATTTTGTTCTTCTAGGTTGTAGCGTTCGTTTAAAGTAGCACTTTTTATTTTTTGGTTTCACTGTGTTCTCTAAAAAATAGATAGTTGAATTTGAAACTCTAAATCCAACATGGTTTGTAGTAGCTCCTTGAAACTTCACAAAATAAAGTAGTTCTCAGATTTTCTTTGTTGTTTGTTTCTTCTTCAAGTAGCCATTATCAGAGACTGGGGAAGAGCACTTTCATTGAAAGGAGTAGGAAAGCGTCCAAGAATCTACGATTTTCCGAAAAAACAGCAAATATTTTTTTGCCCAATCCTGATGATTCGTTTTGGTAATGATCAGTACACAAATCCCACTTGACTCACCAAATTTTGGTCTTCTAGGGTGAAGCCTTCGTATACAGTAGCAGTTTTTATTTTTAGGTTTCACTCTGTTTTCTCATATATAGATAGATGCATTTGGAAATCTATATCCATCATGGTTTGTAGTAGCTCTTTGAAACTTGACAAAATAAAGGAGTTCTCAGTTTTGTCTGTATGGTTTTATTCCTCTTTAAGTAGCCATTAGCTGATAATGTGGAAAGCACTTTTATTGAAAGGAGTTGCCAACCTTCCAAAAAATTACGAGTTTTTGAAATACCAGCAAAAATTTTTTAACCCAATCTTGATGATACTTGGTTGTAATGATCAGTATACAAATCCCACTTGGCTCATCAATTTTTTTCCTTCTACGTTGAAGCATTCGGTTAAAGTAGCAGTTTTTATTTTTAGGTTTCCCTCTGTTCTATCCTATACAGATAGATGAATTTGGAACTCAAAATACAACATGGTTTGTAGTACTCTTTGAAACTTGAAAAATTAAGTAGTTCTCACTTTTGTTCCTATGGTTTGTTTCCTCTTCAAGTAGCACTATGCAGAGACTGTGGAAAAGTACTTTCATTGAAAGGGTTTGCCAAGCTTCCAAGAAATTACGAGTTTTCGAAATACCAGCAAATATTTTTTCACCCAATCTTGATGATACTTGGTGGTAATGATCAGTACACAAATCCCACTTGGCTCACTAAATTTTGTTCTTCTAGGTTGAAGCGTTCGATTACACTAGCAGTTTTTATTTTTAGGTTTCACTCTGTTCTCTCCTATTCAGGTAGATGAATTTGGAACTCTAAATCCAAGATGGTTTGTAGTAGCTCTTTGAAATTTGAATAAATAAAGTTGTTCTCAGTTATTTATTTATTTATTTTTTTGGTTTGTTTCCTCTTCAAGTAGCCATTAGCAGAGACTGTGGAAAAGCACTTTCATTGAAAGGGATTGCCAAGCTTCCAAAAAATTACGAGTTTCAGAAGAACCAGCAAATATTTTTTCACCCAATCTTGATGATACTTGGTGGTAATGATCAGTACACAAATTCCACTTGGCTCACCAAATTTTGTTCTTCTAGGTTGAAACGTTCGTTTACAGTCGCAGTTTTTATTTTTAAGTTTCACTCTGTTGTCTCCTATATAGATTGATGAATTTGGAACTCTAAATCCCACATGGTGTGTAGTAGCTCTTTCAAACTTGACAAAATAAAGTAGTTCTCAGTTATGTCCCTAAGGTTTGTTTCCTCTTCAAGTAGGCCTAAGCAGCAAGTGTGGAAAAGCAGTTTCATTGAAAGGGGTTGCCAAGCTTCCAAGAAATTACGAGTTTCCGATATACCAGGAAATATTTTTTCACCCAAACTTGATGATACGTTGTGGTAATGACAAGTACACAAATCCCACCTGGCTCACCAAATTTTGTTCTTCTAGGTTGAAGCGTTCGTTTACAGTAGCAGTTTTTATTTTTAGGTTTCACTCTGTCTCTCTTATATAGATAGATGAATTTGGAACGCTAAATCCTACATGGTTTGTCGTAGCTCTTTCAAGCTTGCCAAAATAAAGTAGGTCTCAGTTTTGTCTCTATGGTTTGTTTCCTCTTCAAGTAGCTCTAAGCAGAAGCTGGAGAAAAGCACTTTCATTGAAAGTGGTTGCCAAGCTTCCAACAAATTACAAGTTTCCGAAATACCAGCAAATAGTTTTTCACCCAACTTGATGAAACTTGGTGGTAATGATCAGTACAAAAATCCCACTTGACTCACTAAATTTTGTTCTTCTAGGTTGAAGCGTTCGATTACAGTAGCAGTTTTTATTTTTAGGTTTCACTCTGTTCTCGCCTATTCAGGTAGATGAATTTGGAACTCTAAATCCAACATGGTTTGTAGTAGCTAATTGAAATTTGACAAAATAAAGTAGATCTCAGTTTTTTTTTTTTTTTTAGTTTGTTTCCTCTTCAAGTAGCCATTAGTAGAGACTGTGGAAAAGCACTTTCATTGAAAGGGATTGCCAAGCTTCCAAAATATTACGAGTTTCAGAAATACCAGCAAATATTTTCTCAACCATTCTTGATGATACTTGGTGGTAATGATCAGTACACAAACCACACTTGACTCACCAAATTTTGGTCTTCTAGGGTGAAGCCTTCGTATACAGTAGCAGTTTTTATTTTTAGGTTTCACTCTGTTTTCTCATATATAGATAGATGCATTTGGAAATCTATATCCAACATGGTTTGTAGTTGCTCTTTGAAACTTGACAAAATAAAGGAGTTCTCAGTTTTGTCTGTATGGTTTGATTCCTCTTCAAGTAGCCCTAAGCTGATACTTTGAAAAGCACTTTTATTGAAAGGAGTTGCCAACATTCCAAAAAATTACGAGTTTTTGAAATACCAGGAAAATTTTTTTAACCCAATCTTGATGATACTTGTTTGTAATGATCAGTATACAAATCCCACTTGGCTCACCAATTTTTGTTCTTCTAGGTTGAAGCATTCGTTTACAGTAGCAGTTTTTATTTTTAGGTTTCCCTCTTTTCTATCCTATACAGATAGATGAATTTGGAACTCAAAATCCAACAAGGTTTGTAGTAGCTCTTTGAAACATGAAAAATTAAGTAGTTCTCACTTTTGTTCCTATGGTTTGTTTCCTCCTCAAGTAGCACAATGCAGAGACTGTGGAAAAGCACTTTCGTTTAAAGGGTTTGCCAAGCTTCCAAGAAATTATGAGTTTCCGAAATACCAGCAAATATTTTTTCACCCAGTCTTGATGATACTTGGTGGTAATGATCACAACACAAATCCCACTTTTCTCACTAAATTTTGTTCTTCTATTTTGAAGCGTTCGATTACAGTAGCAGTTTCTATTTTTAGGTTTCAACTGTTCTCTCCTATACAGATAGATGAATTTGGATCTCTAAATCCAACATGGTTTGTAGTAGCTCTTTGAAACTTGACAAAATAAACTAGTTTTCAGTTTTTTCTCTATGGTTTGTTTCCTCTTCAAGTAGCCCTAAGCAGAGACTGTGGAAAAGCACTTTCAATGAAAGGGCTTGCCAAGCTTCCATGAAATTACGAGTTTCCGAAATACCAGCAAATATTTTTTAACCCAATCTTGATGATACTTGGTGGTAATGATCAGTACAAAAATTCCACTTGGTTCACCAAATTTTGTTCTTCTAGGTTGAAGCGTTCGTTTACAGTAGCAGTTTTTATTTTTAAGTTTCACTCTGTTTTTCCTATATAGAGAGATGAATTTGGAACTCTAAATCCAACATGTTTTGTAGTAGCTCTTTGAAACTTGACAAAATAAAGTAGTTCTCAGTTTTGTCTCTATGGTTTTTTACCTCTTCAAGTAGCCCTAAGCAGAGACTGTGGAAAAGCACTTTCATTTAAAGGGGTTGCCAAGCTTCCAAGAAATTCCGTGTTTCTGGAATAACAGCAAATATTTTTTCACCCAATCTTGATGATACTTGGTGGTAATGATCAGTACACAAATCCCACTTGACTCACTAAATTTTGTTCTTCTAGGTTGAAGCGTTCGATTACACTAGCAGTTTTTATTTTTAGGTTACACTCTGTTCTCTCCTATTCAGATAGATGAATTTGGAACTCTAAATCCAACATGGTTTGTAGTAGCTCTTTGAAATTTGACAAAATAAACTAGTTCTCAGTTTTTTCTCTATGGTTTGTTTCCTCTTCAAGTAGCCCTAAGCAGAGACTGTGGAAAAGCACTTTCAATGAAAGGGCTTGCCAAGCTTCCATGAAATTACGAGTTTCCGAAATACCAGCAAATATTTTTTCACCCAATCTTGATGATACTTGGTGGTAATGATCAGTACACAAATTCCACTTGGTTCACCAAATTTTGTTCTTCTGGGTTGAAGCGTTCGTTTACAGTAGCATTTTTTTTTTTAGGTTTCACTCTGTTTTTCCTATATAGAGTGATGAATTTGGAACTCTAAATCCAACATGTTTTGTAGTAGCTCTTTGAACCTTGACAAAATAAAGTAGTTCTCAGTTTTGTCTCTATGGTTTGTTACCTCTTCAAGTAGCCCTAAGCAGAGACTGTGGAAAACCACTTTCATTTAAAGGGGTTGCCAAGCTTCCAAGAAATTCCGTGTTTCTGAAATACCAGCAAATATTTTTTCACCCAATATTGATGATACCTGGTGGTAATGATCAGTACACAAATCGTACTTGGTTCACCAAAATTAGTTCTTTTAGGTTGAATCGTTCGTTTCAGGAGCAATTTTTATTTTTAGGTTTCACTCTGTTCTCTCCTATATAGATAGATGAATTTGGAACTCTAAATCCAACCTGGTTTGCAGTAGCAGTTTGAAACTTGACAAAATAAAGTAGGTCTCAGTTTTGTGTCTCTGGTTTATTTCCTCTTCAAGTAGCCCTAATCAGAGACTGGCAAAAAACACTTTCATTGAAATGTGTTTCCAAGAGTCCAAGAATCTAAGAGTTTCCGAAATACCGGCAAATATTTTTTCGCCCAATCTTGATGATACTGGATGGTAATGATCAGTTCAAAAATCCCACTTGTCTCACAAAATTTTGTTCGTCTAGGTTGAAACGTTCATTTACAGTTGCAGTTTTTATTTTTAAGTTTCACTCTGTTGTTTCCTATATAGATAGATGAATTTGGAACTCTAAATCCAACATGGTGTGTAGTAGCTCTTTGAAACTTGACAAAATAAAGTAGTTCTCAGTTATGTCCCTAAATTTTGTTTCCTCTTCAAGTAGGCCTAAGCAGCAAGTGTGGAAAAGCAGTTTCATTGAAAGGGGTTGCCAAGCTTCCAAGAAATTACGAGTTTCCGATATACCAGGAAATATTTTTTCACCCAAACTTGATGATACGTTGTGGTCATGACAAGTACACAAATCCCACCTGGCTCACCAAATTTTGTTCTTCTAGGTTGAAGCGTTCGTTTACAGTAGCAGTATTTATTTTTAGGTTTCACTCTGTTTTCTCTTATATAGATGGATGAATTTGGAACTCTAAATCCAACATGGTTTGTCGTAGCTCTTTCAAGCTTGCAAAATAAAGTAGGTCTCAGTTTTGTCTCTATGGTTTGTTTCCTCTTCAAGTAGCCCTAAGCCGAACCTGGAGAAAAGCACTTTCATTGAAAGTGGTTGCGAAGCTTCCAACGAATTACAAGTTTCCGAAATACCAGCAAATATTTTTTCACCCAACATGATGAAACTTGGTGGTAATGATCAGTACACAAATCCCACTTTTCTCACCAAATTTTGTTCTTCTAGGTTGTAGCATTCTTTTACAGTAGCAGTTTTTATTTTTAGGTTTCACTGTGTTCTCTAAAAAATAGAGAGATGAATTTGAAACTCTAAATACAACATGGTTTGTAGTAGCTCCTTGAAACATCACAAAATAAAGTAGTTCTCTGTTTTGTCTTTGTGGTTTGTTTCTTCTTCAAGTAGCCATTATCAGAGTCTGGCGAGAGCACTTTCATTGAAAGGAGTTGGAAAGCGTCCAAGAATCTACGATTTTCCGAAAAAGCAGCAAATATTTTTTTTGCCCAATCTTGATGATACGTGGTGGTAATGATCAGTACACAAATCCCACTTGACTCACCAAATTTTGGTCTTCTAGGGTGAAGCCTTCCTATACAGTAGCAGTTTTTATTTTTAGGTTTCACTCTGTTCTCTCCTATATAGATAGAAGAATTTGGAACTCTAAATCCAACAGGGTTTGAAGTAGCTCTTTGAAACTTGACAAAACTAAGTAGTTCTCAGTTTTGTCTCTATGGTTTCTTTCCTCTTCAAGTAGCCCTAGGCACAGACTGTGAAAAAGCACTTTCATTGAAAGGGGTGTCCAAGCTTCGAAGAAATTAGAAGTTTCCTAAATACCGGCAAATATTTTTTTCACCCAAACTTGATGATACTTGGTGGTAATGATCAGTACACAAATCCCACTTGGCTCACCAAATTTTGTTCTTCTAGGTTGAAGCGTTCGTTTACAGTCGCATTTTTATTTTTAGGTTTCACTCTGTTCTCTCCTATATATATAGACGAATTTGGAAATCTAAATCCAACATGGTTTGTAGTAGCTCTTTGAAACTTGAGAAAATACACTAGTTCTCAGTTTTTGCTCTATGGTTTGTATCCTCTTCTAGTAGCCCTAAGCAGAGACTGTGGAAAAGCACTTTCAATGAAAGGGGTTGCCAAGCTTCCATGAAATTACGAGTTTCCGAAATACCAGCAAATATTTTTTCACCCAATCTTGATGATACTTGGTGGTAATGATCACTACACAAATCCCACTTGGCTCACTAAATTTTGTTCTTCTTGGTTGAAGCTTTCGTTTACACTAGCAGTTTTTATTTTTAGGTTTCACTCTGTTCTCTCCTATATAGATAGAAGAATTTGGAACTCTAAATCCAAGTGGTTTGAAGTAGCTCTTTGAAACTTGACAAAATTAAGTAGTTCTCAGTTTTGTCTCTATGATTCGTTTCCTCTTCAAGTAGCCCTTGGCAGAAACTGGTGAAATTCACTTTCATTTAAAGCAGTTGCCAAGCTTCGAAGACATTAGGAGTTTCCGAAATACCAAAAAATATTTTTTCACCCAATCTTGATGATACTTGGTGGTAATGATCAGTACACAAATCCCACTTGGTTAACCAAATTTTGTACTTCTAGGTTGAAGCGTTCGTTTACAGTGGCAGTTTTTATTTTTAGGTTTCACTCTGTTCCCTCCTATATAGATAGATGAATTTGGAAATCTAAATCCAACATGGTTTGTAGTAGCTCTTTGAAAATTGACAAAATAAAGTAGTCTCAGTTTTGTCTCTATGGTTTGTTTCTTCTTCAAGTAGCCCTAAGCAGAGCCTGTGGAAAAGCACTTTCATTGAAAGAGGTTGCCAATTTTCCAAGAAATTCGAGTTTCCGAAATACCAGCAAATATTTTTTGCCCAATCTTGATGATACTTGGTGGTAATGATCAGAACACAAATCCCACTTGGCTCACCAAATTTTGTTCTTCTAGGTTGAAGCATTCGTTTACAGTAGCAGTTTTTATTTTTAGGTTTCACTCTGTTCTCTCCTATACAGATAGATGAATTTGGAACTCTAAATCCAACATGGTTTGTAGTAGCTCTTTGAAACATGACAAAATAAAGACGTTCTCTATTTTGTCTCTATGGTTTGTTTCCTCTTCAAGTAGCCCTACTCAGAGACTGTGGAAAAGCACTTTCATTGAAAGGGGTTGCCAAGCTTCCAGGAAATTACAATTTTCCAAAATACCAGTCAATTTTTTCTCCCAATCTTGATGATACTTGGTGGTAATGATCAGTACACAAATCCCACTTGGCTCTCCAAATTTTGTTCTTCTAGGTTAAAGCGTTCGTTTAGAGTAGTAGTTTTTATTTTTAGGTTTCACTCTGTTCTCTCCTATATAGATAGATGAACTTGGAACTCTAAATCCAACACGGTTTTTAGTAGCTCTTTGAAACTTGACCAAATATAGTAGTTCTCAGTTTTTTCTCTATGGTTTGTTTCCTCTTCAAGTAGCCCTAATCAGACTCTGGCGAAGAG
The DNA here is from genome assembly GCF_048772815.1 of Callospermophilus lateralis. Classification (NCBI taxonomy): domain Eukaryota; kingdom Metazoa; phylum Chordata; class Mammalia; order Rodentia; family Sciuridae; genus Callospermophilus; species Callospermophilus lateralis. The sequence goes on along the minus strand of NC_135313.1, from coordinate 114,200,804 downwards.
CACATTCATTGAAAGGGGTGGGCAAGCGTCAAAGAAAGGGGTGGGCAAGCGTCAAAGAATCTGTTCTTCTAGGTTGAAGCGTTTGTTTATAGTAGATATCTTTATTTTTAGGTTTCACTCTGTTCTCTCCTATAGAGATAGATGCATTTGGAAATCTAAATCCAACATAGTTTGTGGTAGCTCATTGAAACTTGACATAATAAAGTAGTTCTCGGTTTTTTCTCTATGGTTTGCTTCCTCTTCAAGTAGCCATAAGCAGAGACTGTGGAAAAGCACTTTCATTGAAAGGGGTTGCCAAACTTCCTAGAAATTACGAGTTTCCGAAATAACAGAAAATATATTTTCATTAAATTTTGAAGATACTTGGTGGGAATGATCAGAACGCAAATCCCACCTGGCTCACCAAATTTTCTTCTTCTAATTTGAAGCGTTATTTCCAGTAGCAGTTTCTATTTCTAGGTTTCACTCTGTTCTCTCCTATACAGATAGATGTATTTGGAACGCTAAATCTAACATGGTTTTTAGAAGCTCTTTGAAACTTCACAAAATAAAGTAGTTCTCAGTTATGTCTCTATGGTTTGTTACCTCTTCAAGTAGCCCTAAGCAGAGACTGTGGAAAAACACTTTCATTTAAAGGGGTTGCCAAGCTTCCAAGAAATTCCGTGTTTCCGAAATAACAGCAAATATTTTTTCACCCAATCTTGATGATACTTGGTGGTAATGATCAGTACACAAATCCCACTTGGCTCTCCTAATTTTGTTCTTCTAGGTTGAAGCGTTCGATTACAGTAGCAGTTTTTATTTTTAGGTTTCACTCTGTTCTCTCCTATACAGATAGATGTATTTGCAACTCTAAATCCAACATGGTTTGTAGTAGCTCTTTGAAATTTGACAAAATAAAGTAGTTCTCAGTTTTTTTTTTTTTTTTTGTTTGTTTCCTCTTCAAGTAGCCATTAGCAGAGACTGTGGAAAAGCACTTTCATTGAAAGGGATTGCCAAGCTTCCAAGAAATTACGAGTTTCCAAAATACCAGCAATAATTTTTTTGCCCAATCTTGATGATACTTGGTGTTAATGATCAGTACACAAATACCACTTGGCTCACCAAAATTTGTTCTTCCAAATTGAAGAGTTATTTACAGTATCAGTTTTTATTTTTAGGCTTCACTCCATTGTCTCCTATACAGACAGATGACTTTGTAACTCTAAGTCCAACATGCTTTGTAGTAGCTCTATGAGACTTGACAAAATACAGTAGTTCTCAGTTTTGTCTCTATGGTTTCTTTGCTCTTCAATTAGCCCTAGGCACACACTGTGGAAAAGCACTTTCATTGAAAGGGGTTGCCAAGCTTCCAAGAAATTATGAGTTTCCGAAATACCAGCAAATATTTTTTCACCCAATCTTGATGATACTTTTTGGTAATGATCAGAACACAAATCTCACTTGTTTCACTAAAATTTGTTCTTCTAAGTTGAAGCGTTCTTTTACAGTAGCAGTATTTATTTTTAGGTTTCACTCTGTTCTCTCGTATATAGATAGATGAATTTGGAACTCTAAATCCAACCTGGTTTGTAGTAGCACTTTGAAACTTGACAAAATAAAGTAGGTCTCAGTTTTGTGTCTCTGGTTTATTTCCTCTTCAAGTAGCCCTAATCAGAGACTCGCAAAAAGCACTTTCATTGAAATGTGTTTCCAAGAGTCCAAGAATCTACGAGTTTCCGAAATACCAGCAAATATTTTTTCGCCCAATCTTGATGATACTGGATGGTAATGATCAGTTCAAAAATCCCACTTGGCTCACAAAATTTTGTTCGTCTAGGTTGAAACGTTCGTTTACAGTTGCAGTTTTTATTTTTAGGTTTCCCTCTGTTCTCTCCTATATAGATAGATGAATTCGGAACTCGTAATCCAACATGGTTTGGAGTAGCTCTTTGAAACTTGACAAAATAAAATGGTGCTCATTTTGTCTCTATGGTTTGTTTTCTCTTCAAGTAGCCCTAATCAGAGACTGGCGAAGAGCACTTTCATTGAAAGGGGTTGGCAAGCGACTAAGAATCTAGGAGATTCCGAAATATCAGCTAATATTTTTTGGCCCAATCTTGATGATATATGGTGGTAATGATTAGTATACAAATCCCAATTGACTCACCAAATATTGCTTTTCTAGATTGAAGCGTTCGTTTACACTAGCAGTTTTTATTTTTAGGTTTTACTCTGTTCTCTCCGATATAGACAGATGTATTTGGAACTCTAAATCCAACATGGTTTGTAGTAGCTCTTTGAAACTTGATAAAATAAAGTAGTTCTCAGTTTTGTCTCTATGGTTTGTCTCCTCTTCAAGTAGCCCTAATCAGAGACTGGCGAAAAGCACTTTCATTGAACGGGTTGGCAAGCGTCCAAGAATCTAGGAGTTTTCAAAATACCAGCAAATATTTTTTTGGCCAATCTTGATGATACTTGGGAGTAATTAACAGTATACAAATCCCACTTGACTCACCAAATTTTGTTCTTCTAGGTTGAAGCGTTCGTTTACAGTAGCAGTTTTTATTTTTAGGTTTCACTCTGTTTTCTCCTATATAGATAGAAGAATATGGAACACTAAATCCAACTGGGTTTGAAGTAGCTCTTTGAAACTTGACAAAACTAAGTAGTTCTCAGTTTTGTCCCTATGGTTTCTTTCCTCTTCAAGTAGCCCTAGGCACAGACTGTGGATAAGCACTTTCATTGTCATTGAAAGGGGTGTCCAAGCTTCGAAGAAATTAGAAGTTTCCTAAATACCGGCAAATATTTTTTCACCCAATCTTGATGATACTTGGTGGTAATGATCAGTACACAAATCCCACTTGGCTCACCAAATTTTGTTCTTCTAGGTTGAAGCGTTCGTTTACAGTGGCATTTTTTTGGGAGGGGGTTTCACTCTGTTCTCTCCTACATATATAGACGAATTTGGAACTCTAAATCCAACATGGTTTGTAGTAGCTCTTGAAACTTGACAAAATTAAGTAGTTCTCAGTTTTGTCTCTATGGTTTGTTTCCTCTTTAAGTAGCCCAAAGAGAAACTGGCGAAGAGTTCTTTCATTGAAAGCGGTTGCCAAGCTTCCATGAAATTATGAGTTTCCGAAATACCAGCAAATATTTTTCACCCAATCTTGATGATACTTGGTGGTAATGGTCACTACACAAATCCTACTTGGTTCACCAAAATTAGTTCTTTTAGGTTGAAGCGATCGTTTCAGGAGCAATTTTTATTTTTAGGTTTCACTCTGTTCTCTCGTATATAGATAGATGAATTTGGAACTCTAAATCCAACTTGGTTTGTAGTAGCACTTTGAAACTTGACAAAACAAAGTAGGTCTCAGTTTTGTGTCTCTGGTTTATTTCCTCTTTAAGTAGCCCTAATCAGAGACTGGCAAAAAGCACTTTCATTGATATGTGTTTCCAGGAGTCCAAGAATCTACGAGTTTCCGAAATACCAGCAAATATTTTTCCGCCCAATCTTGATGATACTGGATGGTAATGATGAGTTCAAAAATCCCACTTGGCTCACAAAATTTTGTTCGTCTAGGTTGAAACGTTCGTTTACAGTTGCAGTTTTTATTTTTAGGTTTCACTCTGTTCTCTCCTATGTAGGTAGATGAATTTGGAACTCGAAATCCAACATGGTTTGGAGTAGCTCTTTGAAAATTGACAAAATAAAGTGGTGCTCATTTTGTCCCTATGGTTTGTTTCTCTTCAAGTAGCCCTAATCAGAGAATGGCGAAGAGCACTTTCATTGAAAGGGGTTGGCAAGCGACTAAGAATCTACGAGATTCCGAAATATCAGCTAAAATTTTTGCCCAATCTTGATGATATATGGTGGTAATGATTAGTATTCAAATCCCACTTGACTCACCAAATATTGCCTTTCTAGGTTGAAGGGTTCGTTTACACTAGCAGTTTTTATTTTAGGTTTCACTCTGTTCTCTCCAATATAGACAGATGTATTTGGAACTCTAAATCCAACATGGTTTGTAGTAGCTCTTTGAAACTTGATAAAATAAAGTAGTTCTCAGTTTTGTCTCTATGGTTTGTCTCCTCTTCAAGTAGCCCTAATCAGAGACTGGCGAAAAGCACTTTCATTGAAAGTTTTGGCAAGCGTCCAAGAATCTAGGAGTTTTCAAAATACCAGCAAATATTTTTTTGGCCAATCTTGATGATACTTGGGGATAATTAACAGTATACAAATCCCACTTGACTCACCAAATTGTGTTCTTCTGGGTTGAAGCGTTCGTTTACAGTAGCAGTTTTTATTTTTAGGTTTCACTCTGTTTTTCCTATATAGAGAGATGAATTTGGAACTCTAAATCCAACATGTTTTGTAGTTGCTCTTTGAACCTTGACAAAATAAAGTAGTTCTCAGTTTTGTCTCTATGGTTTGTTACCTCTTCAAGTAGCCCTAAGCAGAGACTGTGGAAAACCACTTTCATTTAAAGGGGATGCCAAGCTTCCAAGAAATTCCGTGTTTCTGAAATACCAGCAAATATTTTTTCACCCAATATTGATGATACCTGGTGGTAATGATCAGTACACAAATCGTACTTGGTTCACCAAAATTAGTTCTTTTAGGTTGAATCGTTCGTTTCAGGAGCAATTTTTATTTTTAGGTTTCACTCTGTTCTCTTCTATATAGATAGATGAATTTGGAACTCTAAATCCAACCTGGTTTGTAGTAGCACTTTGAAACTTGACAAAATAAAGTAGGTCTCAGTTTTGTGTCTCTGGTTTATTTCCTCTTCAAGTAGCCTTAATCAGAGACTGGCAAAAAGCACTTTCATTGAAATGTGTTTCCAAGAGTCCAAAAATCTAAGAGTTTCCGAAATACCAGCAAATATTTATTCGCCCAATGTTGATGATACTGGATGGTAATGATCAGTTCAAAATCCCACTTGGCTCACAAAATTTTGTCAGTCTAGTTTGAAACGTTCCTTTACAGTCGCAGTTTTTATTTTTAAGTTTCACTCTGTTGTCTCCTATATAGATTGATGAATTTGGAACTCTAATTCCCACATGGTGTGTAGTAGCTCTTTCAAACTTGACAAAATAAAGTAGTTCTCAGTTATGTCCCTAAGGTTTGTTTCCTCTTCAAGTAGGCCTAAGCAGAAAGTGTGGAAAAGCAGTTTCATTGAAAGGGGTTGCCAAGCTTCCAAGAAATTACGAGTTTCCGATATACCAGGAAATATTTTTTCACCCAAACTTGATGATACGTTGTGTCATGACAAGTACACAAATCCCACCTGGCTCACCAAATTTTGTTCTTCTAGGTTGAAGCGTTCGTTTACAGTAGCAGTTTTTATTTTTAGGTTTCACTCTGTCTCTCTTATATAGATAGATGAATTTGGAACTCTAAATCCTACATGGTTTGTCGTAGTTCTTTCAAGCTTGCAAAATAAAGTAGGTCTCAGTTTTGTCTCTATGGTTTGTTTCCTCTTCAAGTAGCTCTAAGCAGAAGCTGGAGAAAAGCACTTTCATTGATAGTGGTTGCCAAGCTTCCAACGAATTACAAGTTTCCGAAATACCAGCAAATAGTTTTTCACCCAACTTGATGAAACTTGGTGGTAATGATCAGTACACAAATCCCACTTTTCTCACCAAATTTTGTTCTTCTAGGTTGTAGCGTTCGTTTACAGTAGCACTTTTTATTTTTTGGTTTCACTGTGTTCTCTAAAAAATAGATAGTTGAATTTGAAACTCTAAATCCAACATGGTTTGTAGTAGCTCCTTGAAACTTCACAAAATAAAGTAGTTCTCGGATTTGCTTGTTGTTTGTTTCTTCTTCAAGTAGCCATTATCAGAGACTGGGGAAGAGCACTTTCATTGAAAGGAGTTGGAAAGCGTCCAAGAATCTACGATTTCCGAAAAAACAGCAAATATTTTTTTGCCCAATCCTGATGATTCGTTTCGGTAATGATCAGTACACAAATCCCACTTGACTCACCAAATTTTGGTCTTCTAGGGTGAAGCCTTCGTATACAGTAGCAGTTTTTATTTTTAGGTTTCACTCTGTTTTCTCATATATAGATAGATGCATTTGGAAATCTATATCCATCATGGTTTGTAGTAGCTCCTTGAAACTTGACAAAATAAAGGAGTTCTCAGTTTTGTCTGTATGGTTTTATTCCTCTTTAAGTAGCCATTAGCTGATACTGTGGAAAGCACTTTTATTGAAAGGAGTTGCCAACCTTCCAAAAAATTACGAGTTTTTGAAATACCAGCAAAAATTTTTTAACCCAATCTTGATGATACTTGGTTGTAATGATCAGTATACAAATCCCACTTGGCTCATCAATTTTTTCCTTCTACGTTGAAGCATTCAGTTAAAGTAGCAGTTTTTATTTTAGGTTTCCCTCTGTTCTATCCTATACAGATAGATGAATTTGGAACTCAAAATACAACATGGTTTGTAGTACTCTTTGAAACTTGAAAAATTATGTAGTTCTCACTTTTGTTCCTATGGTTTGTTTCCTCTTCAAGTAGCACTATGCAGAGACTGTGGAAATGTACTTTCATTGAAAGGGTTTGCCAAGTTTCCAAGAAATTACGAGTTTTCAAAATACCAGAAAATATTTTTTCACCCAATCTTGATGATACTTGGTGGTAATGATCAGTACACAAATCCCACTTGGCTCACTAAATTTTGTTCTTCTAGGTTGAAGCGTTCGATTACACTAGCAGTTTTTATTTTTAGGTTTCACTCTGTTCTCTCCTATTCAGGTAGATGAATTTGGAACTCTAAATCCAACATGGTTTGTAGTAGCTCTTTGAAATTTGAATAAATAAAGTTGTTCTCAGTTATTTTTTTTTTTTTTGGTTTGTTTCCTCTTCAAGTAGCCATTAGCAGAGACTGTGGAAAAGCACTTTCATTTAAAGGGATTGCCAAGCTTCCAAAAAATTACGAGTTTCAGAAGAACCAGCAAATATTTTTTCACCCAATCTTGATGATACTTGGTGGTAATGATCAGTACACAAATTCCACTTGGTTCACCAAATTTTGTTCTTCTAGGTTGAAACGTTCGTTTACAGTTGCAGTTTTTATTTTTAAGTTTCACTCTGTTGTCTCCTATATAGATTGATGAATTTGGAACTCTAATTCCCACATGGTGTGTAGTAGCTCTTTCAAACTTGACAAAATAAAGTAGTTCTCAGTTATGTCCCTAAGGTTTGTTTCCTCTTCAAGTAGGCCTAAGCAGAAAGTGTGGAAAAGCAGTTTCATTGAAAGGGGTTGCCAAGCTTCCAAGAAATTACGAGTTTCCGATATACCAGGAAATATTTTTTCACCCAAACTTGATGATACGTTGTGGTAATGACAAGTACACAAATCCCACCTGGCTCACCAAATTTTGTTCTTCTAGGTTGAAGCGTTCGTTTACAGTAGCAGTTTTTATTTTTAGGTTTCACTCTGTCTCTCTTATATAGATAGATGAATTTGGAACGCTAAATCCTACATGGTTTGTCGTAGCTCTTTCAAGCTTGCCAAAATAAAGTAGGTCTCAGTTTTGTCTCTATGGTTTGTTTCCTCTTCAAGTAGCTCTAAGCAGAAGCTGGAGAAAAGCACTTTCATTGATAGTGGTTGCCAAGCTTCCAACGAATTACAAGTTTCCGAAGTACCAGCAAATAGTTTTTCACCCAACTTGATGAAACTTGGTGGTAATGATCAGTACAAAAATCCCACTTGACTCACTAAATTTTGTTCTTCTAGGTTGAAGCGTTCGATTACACTAGCAGTTTTTATTTTTAGGTTTCACTCTGTTCTCGCCTATTCAGGTAGATGAATTTGGAACTCTAAATACAACATGGTTTGTAGAAGCTATTTGAAATTTGACAAAATAAAGTAGATCTCAGTTTTTTTTTTTTTTTAGTTTGTTTCCTCTTCAAGTAGCCATTAGTAGAGACTGTGGAAAAGCACTTTCATTGAAAGGGATTGCCAAGCTTCCAAAATATTACGAGTTTCCGAAATACCAGCAAATATTTTCTCACCCATTCTTGATGATACTTGGTGGTAATGATCAGTACACAAACCCCACTTGACTCACCAAATTTTGGTCTTCTAGGGTGAAGCCTTCGTATACAATAGCAGCTTTTATTTTTAGGTTTCACTCTGTTTTCTCATATATAGATAGATGCATTTGGAAATCTATATCCAACATGGTTTGTAGTTGCTCTTTGAAACTTGACAAAATAAAGGAGTTCTCAGTTTTGTCTGTATGGTTTGATTCCTCTTCAAGTAGCCCTAAGCTGATACTTTGGAAAGCACTTTTATTGAAAGGAGTTGCCAACATTCCAAAAAATTACGAGTTTTTGAAATACCAGGAAAATTTTTTTAACCCAATCTTGATGATACATGTTTGTAATGATCAGTATACAAATCCCACTTGGCTCACCAATTTTTGTTCTTCTAGGTTGAAGCATTCGTTTACAGTAGCAGTTTTTATTTTTAGGTTTCCCTCTGTTCTATCCTATACAGATAGATGGATTTGGAACTCAAAATCCAACAAGGTTTGTAGTAGCTCTTTGAAACATGAAAAATTAAGTAGTTCTCACTTTTGTTCCTATGGTTTCTTTCCTCCTCAAGTAGCACTATGCAGAGACTGTGGAAAAGCACTTTCGTTTAAAGGGTTTGCCAAGCTTCCAAGAAATTATGAGTTTCCGAAATACCAGCAAATATTTTTTCACCCAGTCTTGATGATACTTGGTGGTAATGATCACAACACAAATCCCACTTGGCTCACTAAATTTTGTTCTTCTATTTTGAAGCGTTCGATTACAGTAGCAGTTTTTATTTTTAGGTTTCAACTGTTCTCTCCTATACAGATAGATGAATTTGGATCTCTAAATCCAACATGGTTTGTAGTAGCTCTTTGAAACTTGACAAAATAAACTAGTTCTCAGTTTTTTCTCTATGGTTTGTTTCCTCTTCAAGTAGCCCTAAGCAGAGACTGTGGAAAAGCACTTTCAATGAAAGGGGTTGCCAAGCTTCCATGAAATTACGAGTTTCTGAAATACCAGCAAATATTTTTTCACCCAATCTTGATGATACTTAGTGGTAATGATCAGTACAAAAATTCCACATGGTTCACCAAATTTTGTTCTTCTAGGTTGAAGCGTTCGTTTACAGTAGCAGTTTTTATTTTTAAGTTTCACTCTGTTTTTCCTACATAGAGAGATGAATTTGGAACTCTAAATCCAACATGTTTTGTAGTAGCTCTTTGAAACTTGACAAAATAAAGTAGTTCTCAGTTTTGTCTCTATGGTTTTTTACCTCTTCAAGTAGCCCTAAGCAGAGACTGTGGAAAAGCACTTTCATTTAAAGGGGGTTGCCAAGCTTCCAAGAAATTCCGTGTTTCTGAAATAACAGCAAATATTTTTTCACCCAATCTTGATGATACTTGGTGGTAATGATCAGTACACAAATCCCACTTGACTCACTAAATTTTGTTCTTCTAGGTTGAAGCGTTCGATTACAGTAGCAGTTTTTATTTTTAGGTTTCACTCTGTTCTCTCCTATTCAGATAGATGAATTTGGAACTCTAAATCCAACATGGTTTGTAGTAGCTCTTTGAAATTAGACAAAATAAAGTACTTCTCAGTTTTTTTTTTTTTTTTTTTTTTTTTTTTTGGTTTGTTTCCTCTTCAAGTAGCCATTAACAGAGACTGTGGAAAAGCACTTTCATTGAAAGGGATTGCCAATCCTCCAAAAAATTACGAGTTTCAGAAATACAAGCAAATATTTTTTCACCCATTCTTGATGATACTTGGTGGTAATGATCAGTACACAAATCCCACTTGGCTCACCAAATTTTGGTCTTCTAGGTGAAGCGTTCATTTACAGTAGATGTTTTTATTATTAGGTTTCACTCTGTTCTCTCCTATATAGATAGATGCATTTGGAAATCTAAATCCAACATGGTTTGTAGTAGCTCTTTGAAACTTGACAAAATAAACTAGTTCTCAGTTTTTTCTCTATGGTTTGTTTCCTCTTCAAGTAGCCCTAAGCAGAGACTGTGGAAAAGCAATTTCAATGAAAGGGGTTGCCAAGCTTCCATGAAATTACGAGTTTCTGAAATACCAGCAAATATTTTTTCACCCAATCTTGATGATACTTGGTGGTAATGATCAGTACACAAATTCCACTTGGTTCACCAAATTTTGTTCTTCTGGGTTGAAGCTTTCGTTTACAGTAGCAGTTTTTATTTTTAGGTTTCACTCTGTTTTTCCTATATAGAGAGATGAATTTGGAACTCTAAATCCAACATGTTTTGTAGTAGCTCTTTGAACCTTGACAAAATAAAGTAGTTCTCAGTTTTGTCTCTATGGTTTGTTACCTCCTCAAGTAGCCCTAAGCAGAGACTGTGGAAAACCACTTTCATTTAAAGGGGTTGCCAAGCTTCCAAGAAATTCCGTGTTTCTGAAATACCAGCAAATATTTTTTCACCCAATATTGATGATACTTGGTTTTAATGATCAGTACACAAATCGTACTTGGTTCACCAAAATTAGTTCTTTTAGGTTGAATCGTTCGTTTCAGGAGCAATTTTTATTTTTAGGTTTCACTCTGTTCTCTCCTATATAGATAGATGAATTTGGAACTCTAAATCCAACCTGGTTTGTAGTAGCAGTTTGAAACTTGACAAAATAAAGTAGGTCTCAGTTTTGTGTCTCTGGTTTATTTCCTCTTCAAGTAGCCCTAATCAGAGACTGGCAAAAAGCACTTTCATTGAAATGTGTTTCCAAGAGTCCAAGAATCTAAGAGTTTCCGAAATACCGGCAAATATTTTTTCGCCCAATCTTGATGATACTGGATGGTAATGATCAGTTCAAAAATCCCACTTGTCTCACCAAATTTTTTTCGTCTAGGTTGAAACGTTCATTTACAGTTGCAGTTTTTATTTTTAAGTTTCACTCTATTGTCTCCTATATAGATTGATGAATTTGGAACTCTAAATCCAACATGGTGTGTAGTAGCTCTTTGAAACTTGACAAAATAAAGTAGTTCTCAGTTATGTCCCTAAGGTTTGTTTCCTCTTCAAGTAGGCCTAAGCAGCAAGTGTGGAAAAGCAGTTTCATTGAAAGGGGTTGCCAAGCTTCCAAGAAATTACGAGTTTCCGATATACCAGGAAATATTTTTTCACCCAAACTTGATGATACGTTGTGGTCATGACAAGTACACAAATCCCACCTGGCTCACCAAATTTTGTTCTTCTAGGTTGAAGCGTTCGTTTACAGTAGCAGTATTTATTTTTAGGTTTCACTCTTTTCTCTCTTATATAGATGGATGAATTTGGAACTCTAAATCCAACATGGTTTGTCGTAGCTCTTTCAAGCTTGCAAAATAAAGTAGGTCTCAGTTTTGTCTCTATGGTTTGTTTCCTCTTCAAGTAGCCCTAAGCCGAACCTGGAGAAAAGCACTTTCATTGAAAGTGGTTGCCAAGCTTCCAACGAATTACAAGTTTCCGAAATACCAGCAAATACTTTTTCACCCAACATGATGAAACTTGGTGGTAATGATCAGTACACAAATCCCATTTTTCTCACCAAATTTTGTTCTTCTAGGTTGTAGCATTCGTTTACAGTAGCAGTTTTTATTTTTAGGTTTCACTGTGTTCTCTAAAAAATAGATAGATGAATTTGAAACTCTAAATACAACATGGTTTGTAGTAGCTCCTTGAAACATCACAAAATAAAGTAGTTCTCTGTTTTGTCTTTGTGGTTTTTTCTTCTTCAAGTAGCCATTATCAGAGACTGGCGAAGAGCACTTTCATTGAAAGGAGTTGGAAAGCGTCCAAGAATCTACGATTTTCCGAAAAAGCAGCAAATATTTTTTTTGCCCAATCTTGATGATACGTGGTGGTAATGATCAGTACACAAATCCCACTTTACTCACCAAATTTTGGTCTTCTAGGGTGAAGCCTTCTTACACAGTAGCAGTTTTTATTTTTAGGTTTCACTCTGTTCTCTCCTATATAGATAGAAGAATTTGGAACTCTAAATCCAACAGGGTTTGAAGTAGCTCTTTGAAACTTGACAAAACTAAGTAGTTCTCAGTTTTGTCTCTATGGTTTCTTTCCTCTTCAAGTAGCCATAGGCACAGACTGTGGAAAAGCACTTTCATTGAAAGGGGTGTCCAAGCTTCGAAGAAATTAGAAGTTTCCTAAATACCGGCAAATATTTTTTTCACCCAAACTTGATGATACTTGGTGGTAATGATCAGTACACAAATCCCACTTGGCTCACCAAATTTTGTTCTTCTAGGTTGAAGCGTTCGTTTACAGTCGCATTTTTATTTTTAGGTTTCACTCTGTTCTCTCCTATATATATAGACGAATTTGGAAATCTAAATCCAACATGGTTTGTAGTAGCTCTTTGAAACTTGAGAAAATACACTAGTTCTCAGTTTTTTCTCTATGGTTTGTATCCTCTTCTAGTAGCCCTAAGCAGAGACTGTGGAAAAGCACTTTCAATGAAAGGGGTTGCCAAGCTTCCATGAAATTACGAGTTTCCGAAATACCAGCAAATATTTTTTCACCCAATCTTGATGATACTTGGTGGTAATGATCACTACACAAATCCCACTTGGCTCACTAAATTTTGTTCTTCTTGGTTGAAGCTTTCGTTTACACTAGCAGTTTTTATTTTTAGGTTTCACTCTGTTCTCTCCTATATAGATAGAAGAATTTGGAACTCTAAATCCAAATGGTTTGAAGTAGCTCTTTGAAACTTGAGAAAATTAAGTAGTTCTCAGTTTTGTCTCTATGATTTGTTTCCTCTTCAAGTAGCCCTTGGCAGAAACTGGTGAAATGCACTTTCATTGAAAGCAGTTGCCAAGCTTCGAAGACATTAGGAGTTACCAAAATACCAAAAAATATTTTTTCACCCAATCTTGATGATACTTGGTGGTAATGATCAGTACACAAATCCCACTTGGTTAACCAAATTTTGTACTTCTAGGTTGAAGCGTTCGTTTACAGTTGCAGTTTTTATTTTTAGGTTTCACTCTGTTCTCTCCTATATAGATAGATGAATTTGGAAATCTAAATCCAACATGGTTTGTAGTAGCTCTTTGAAAGTTGACAAAATAAAGTGGTCTCAGTTTTGTCTCTATGGTTTGTTTCTTCTTCAAGTAGCCCTAAGCAGAGCCTGTGGAAAAGCACTTTCATTGAAAGAGGTTGCCAATTTTCCAAGAAATTCGAGTTTCCGAAATACCAGCAAATATTTTTTGCCCAATCTTGATGATACTTGGTGGTAATGATCAGAACACAGATCCCACTAGCCTCACCAAATTTTGTTCTTCTAGGTTGAAGCATTCGTTTACAGTAGCAGTTTTTATTTTTAGGTTTCACTCTGCTTTCTCCAGTATTGATGGATGAATTTGGAACTCTAAATCTAAAATGGTTTGTAGTAGCTCTTTGAAACTTGACAAAATAAAGGAGTTCTCAGTTTTGTCTCTATGGTCTGATTCCTCTTCTAGTAGCCATAAGCACATACTGTGGAAAAGTACTTTTATTGATAGGGGTTGCCAAGCTTCCAAGAAATTACGAGTTTCCGAAATTCCAGTAAATATTTTTTCACCCATTCTTGATGATACTTGGTGGTAATGATCAGTACACAAATCCCACTTGGCTCACCAAATTTTGGTCTTCTAGGTTGATGCGTTCATTTACAGTAGATGTTTTTATTATTAGGTTTCACTCTGTTCTCTCCTATATAGATAGATGCATTTGGAAATCTAAATCCAACATGGTTTGTAGTAGCTCTTTGAAACTTGACAAAATAAACTAGTTCTCAGTTTTTTCTCTATGCTTTGTTACCTCTTCAAGTAGCCTGAAGCAGAGACTGTGGAAAAGCACTTTCATTTAAAGGGGTTGCCAAGCTTCCAAGAAATTCCGTGTTTCCGATATACCAGCAAATATTTTTCACCCAATATTGATGATACTTGGTGGTAATGATCAGTACACAAATCGTACTTGGTTCACCAAATTAGTTCTTTTAGGTTGAATCGTTCGTTTCAGGAGCAAATTTTATTTTTAGGTTTCACTCTGTTCTCTCGTATATAGATAGATGAATTTGGAACTCTAAATCCAACCTGGTTTGTTGTAGCACTTTGAAACTTGACAAAATAAAGTACGTCTCAGTTTTGTGTCTCTGGTTTATTTCCTCTTCAAGTAGCCCTAATCAGAGACTGGCAAAAAGCACTTTCATTGAAGTGTTTCCAAAAGTCCAAGAATCTAAGAGTTTCCGAAATACCTGCAAATATTTTTTCGCCCAATCTTGATGATACTGGATGGTAATGATCAGTTCAAAAATCCCACTTGTCTCACAAAATTTTGTTCGTCTAGGTTGAAACGTTCATTTACAGTTGCAGTTTTTATTTTTAAGTTTCACTCTGTTGTCTCCTATATAGATAGATGAATTTGGAACTCTAAATCCAACATGGTGTGTAGTAGCTCTTTGAAACTTGACAAAGTAAAGTAGTTCTCAGTTATGTCCCTATGGTTTGTTTCCTCTTCAAGTAGGCCTAAGCAGCAAGTGTGGAAAAGCAGTTTCATTGAAAGGGGTTGCCAAGCTTCCAAGAAATTACGAGTTTCCGATATACCAGGAAATATTTTTTCACCCAAACTTGATGATACGTTGTGGTCATGACAAGTACACAAATCCCACCTGGCTCACCAAATTTTGTTCTTCTAGGTTGAAGAGTTCGTTTACAGTAGCAGTATTTATTTTTAGGTTTCACTCTGTTTTCTCTTATATAGATGGATGAATTTGGAACTCTAAATCTGACATGGTTTGTCGTAGCTCTTTCAAGCTTGCAAAATAAAGTAGGTCTCAGTTTTGTCTCTATGGTTTGTTTCCTCTTCAAGTAGCCCTAAGCCGAACCTGGAGAAAAGCACTTTCATTGAAAGTGGTTGCCAAGCTTCCAACGAATTACAAGTTTCCGAAATACCAGCAAATACTTTTTCACCCAACATGATGAAACTTGGTGGTAATGATCAGTACACAAATCCCATTTTTCTCACCAAATTTTGTTCTTCTAGGTTGTAGCATTCGTTTACAGTAGCAGTTTTTATTTTTAGGTTTCACTGTGTTCTCTAAAAAATAGATAGATGAATTTGAAACTCTAAATACAACTTGGTTTGTAGTAGCTCCTTGAAACATCACAAAATAAAGTAGTTCTCTGTTTTGTCTTTGTTGTTTGTTTCTTCTTCAAGTAGCCATTATCAGAGACTGGCGAAGAGCACTTTCATTGAAAGGAGTTGGAAAGGGTCCAAGAATCTACTATTTTCCGAAAAAGCAACAAATATTTTTTTGCCCAATCTTGATGATACGTGGTGGTAATGATCAGTACACAAATCCCACTTGACTCACCAAATTTTGGTCTTCTAGGGTGAAGCCTTCGTATACAGTAGCAGTTTTTATTTTTAGGTTTCACTCTCTTCTCGCCTGTATAGATAGAAGAATTTGGAACTCTAAATCCAACAGGGTTTGAAGTAGCTCTTTGAAACTTGACAAAATTAAGTAGTTCTCAGTTTTGTCTCTATGGTTTCTTTCCTTTTCAAGTAGCCCTAGGCACAGACTGTGGAAAAGCACTTTCATTGAAAGGGGTGTCCAAGCTTCGAAGAAATTAGAAGTTTCCTAAATACCGGCAAATATTTTTTCACCCAAACTTGATGATACTTGGTGGTAATGATCAGTACACAAATCCCACTTGGCTCATCAAATTTTGTTCTTCTAGGCTGAATCCTTCGTTTATAGTCGCATTTTTATTTTTAGGTTTCACTCTGTTCTCTCCTATATATATAGACAAATTTGGAAATCTAAATCCAACATGGTTTGTAGTAGCTCTTTGAAACTTGAGAAAATACACTAGTTCTCAGTTTTTTCTCTATGGTTTGTATCCTCTTCTAGTAGCCCTAAGCAGAGACTGTGGAAAAGCACTTTCAATGAAAGGGGTTGCCAAGCTTCCATGAAATTACGAGTTTCTGAAATACCAGCAAATATTTTTTCACCCAATCTTGATGATACTTGGTGGTAATGATCACTACACAAATCCCACTTGGCTCACTAAATTTTGTTCTTCTTGGTTGAAGCTTTCGTTTACACTAGCAGTTTTTATTTTTAGGTTTCACTCTGTTCTCTCCTATATAGATAGAAGAATTTGGAACTCTAAATCCAAATGGTTTGAAGTAGCTCTTTGAAACTTGACAAAATTAAGTAGTTCTCAGTTTTGTCTCTATGATTTGTTTCCTACTCAAGTAGCCCTTGGCAGAAACTGGTGAAATGCACTTTCATTGAAAGCAGTTGCCAAGCTTCGAAGACATTAGGAGTTTCCGAAATACCAAAAAATATTTTTTCACCCAATCTTGATGATACTTGGTGGTAATGATCAGTACACAAATCCCACTTGGTTAACCAAATTTTGTTCTTCTAGGTTGAAGCGTTTGTTTACAGTGGCAGTTTTTATTTTTAGGTTTCACTCTGTTCTCTCCTATATAGATAGATGAATTTGGAAATCTAAATCCAACATGGTTTGTAGTAGCTCTTTGAAACTTGACAAAATAAAGTAGTCGCAGTTTTGTCTCTATGGTTTGTTTCTTCTTCAAGTAGCCCTAAGCAGAGCCTGTGGAAAAGAACTTTCATTGAAAGAGGTTGCCAATTTTCCAAGAAATTCGAGTTTCCGAAATACCAGCAAATATTTTTTGCACAATCTTGACGATACTTGGTAATGATCAGAACACAAATCCCTCTAGCCTCACCAAATTTTGTTTTTCTAGGTTGAAGGATTCGTTTACAGTGGCAGTTTTTATTTTTAGGTTTCACTCTGTTCTCTCCTATATAGATAGATGAATTTGGAAATCTAAATCCAACATGGTTTGTAGTAGCTCTTTGAAACTTGACAAAATAAAGGAGTTCTCAGTTTTATCTGTATGGTCTGATTCCTCTTCAAGTAGCCATAAGCACATACTGTGGAAAAGTACTTTTATTGATAGGGGTTGCCAAGCTTCCAAGAAATTACGAGTTTCCGAAATTCCAGTAAATATTTTTTCACCCATTCTTGATGATACTTGGTGGTAATGATCAGTACACAAATCCCACTTGGCTCACCAAATTTTGGTCTTCTAGGTTGAAGCGTTCATTTACAGTAGATGTTTTTATTATTAGGTTTCACTCTGTTCTCTCCTATATAGATAGATGCATTTGGAAATCTAAATCCAACATGGTTTGTAGTAGCTCTTTGAAACTTGACAAAATAAACTAGTTCTCAGTTTTTTCTCTATGGTTTGTTTCCTCTTCAAGTAGCCCTAAGCAGAGACTGTGGAAAAGCACTTTCAATGAAAGGGGTTGAAAAGCTTCCATGAAATTACGAGTTTCCGAAATACCAGCAAATATTTTTTCACCCAATCTTGATGATACTTGGTGGTAATGATCAGTACACAAAACCCACTTGGCTCACCAAATTTTGTTCTTCTAGGTTGAAGCCTTCATTTAGAGTAGATGTTTTTATTATTAGGTTTCACTCTGTTCTCTCCTATATAGGTAGAAGAATTTGGAACTCTAAATCCAACAGGGTTTGAAGTAGCTCTTTGAAACTTGACAAAATTAAGTAGTTCTCAGTTTTGTCTCTATGATTTCTTACCTCTTCAAGTAGCCCTAGGCACAGACTGTGGAAAAGCACTTTAATTGAAAGTGGTGTCCAAGCTTCGAAGGAATTAGAAGTTTCCTAAATACAGGCAAATATTTTTTTCACCCAATCTTGATGATACTTGGTGGTAATGATCAGTACACAAATCCCACTTGGCTCACCAAATTTTGTTCTTCCTGGTTTAAGCATTCGTTTACAGTGGCATTTTTATTTTTAGGTTTCACTCTGTTCTCTCCTATAAATATAGACGAATTTAGAACTCTAAATCCAACATGGTTTTTAGTAGCTCTTGAAACTTGACAAAATTAAGTAGTTCTCAGTTTTGTCTCTATGGTTTGTTTCCTCTTTAAGTAGCCCAAACAGAAACTGGCAAAAAGGTCTTTCATTGAAGGGGGTTGCCAAGCTTCCATGAAATTACGAGTTTCCGAAATACCAGCAAATATTTTTTCACCCAATCTTGATGATACTTGGTGGTAATGATCAGTACACAAATTCCACTTGGTTCACCAAATTTTGTTCTTCTAGGTTGAAGCGTTCGTTTACAGTAGCCGTGTTTATTTTTAGGTTTCACTCTCTTTTTCCTATATAGAGAGACGAATTTGGAACTCTAAATCCAACATGTTTGTAGTAGCTCTTTGAAACTTGACAAAATAAAGTAGTTCTCAGTTTTGTCTCTATGGTTTGTTTCCTCTTCATGTAGCCCTAATCAGAGACTGGGGAAAAGCACTTTCATTGAAAGGAGTTGGCAAGCGTCCAAGAATCTACGAGTGTCCGAAATAGCAGCAAATATTTTTTTGTCCAATCTTGATGATACTTGGTGGTAATGATCTGTATACAAATCCCACCTGGCTCATCAAATTTTCTTCTTCTAGTTTGAAGCTTTATTTACAGTATCAGTTTTTATTTCTCGGTTTCACTCTGTTCTCTCCTATACAGATAGATGAATTTGGAACTCTAAATCCACATGGTTCGTAGTAGCTATTTGAAACTTGACAAAATAAAGTAGTTCTCATTTTGTCTCTATGGTTTGTTTTCTCTTAAAGTAGCCCTATGCAGAGACTGTGGAAAAGCACTTTCATTGAACGGGGTTGCAAAGCGTCCAAGAAATTCCGAGTTTCCGAAATACCAGCAAATATTTTTTCACCCAATCTTGATGATTCTTCGTGGTAATGAGAAGTACACAAATCCCACTTGGCTCACCAAATTTTGTTCTTCTAGGTTGAAGCATTCGTTTACAGTAGCAGTTTTTATTTTTAGGTTTCATTCTGTTCTCTCCTATATAGATAGATGCATTTGGAACTCTAAATCCAGCATGGTTTGTAGTAGCTCTTTGAAACTTGAAAATAAAGTAGTTCTCAGTTTTGTCTCTATGGTTTGTTTCCTCTTCAAGTAACCCTAATCAAAGACTGGGGAAAAGCACTTTCATTGAAAGGGGTTGGCAAGCGTCCAAGAATCTAGGAATTTTTGAAATAGCAGCAAATATTTTTTTGCCCAATTGATGATACTTGAGGGTAATTATCAGTATACAAATATCACTTTACTCACCAAATTTTGTTCTTCTAGGTTGAAGCGTTCGTTTACAGTATCAGTTTTTATTCTTAGGTTTCACTCTGTTTTCACCTATATAGATAGATGCATTTGGAACTCTAAATCCAACATGATTTGTAGTACCTCTTTGAAACTTGACAAAATAATGTAGTTCTCCTTTTTTTTTCTTTGGTTTTTTTCCTCTTCAAGTAGCCATTAGCAGAGACTGTGGAAAAGCCCTTTAATTGAAAGGGGTTGCCAAGCTTCCAAGAAATTACGAGTTTCAGAAATACCAGCAAATATTTTTTCACCCATTCTTGATGATACTTGGTGGTAATGATCAGTACACAAATCCCACTTGGCTCACAAAATTTTGTTCTTCTAGTTTGAAGCATTCGTTTACAGTAGCAGTTTTTATTTTTAGGTTTCAATCTGTTCTCTTCTGTATAGATGGATGAATCTGGAACTCTAAATCCAACATGTTTTGTAGTAGCTCTTTGAAACTTGAGAAAATAAAGTAGTTCTCTCTTTTGTCTCATGGTTTGTTTCCTCATCAAGTAGCCCTAAGCAGAGACTGTGGAAAAGCACTTTCATTGAATTGGTTTGCCAAGCTTCCAAGAAATTACGATTTTCCGAAATACCAGCAAAGATTATTTCACCCAAACTTCATGATACTTGGTGGTAATGATCAGTACACAAATTCCACTTGGCTCATCTAATTTTCTTCTTCTAGGTTAAAGCATTTGTTTAGAGTAGCAGGTTTTTTTTTTTTATGTTTCACTCTGTTCTCTCCTATATAGGTAGATGAATTTGGAACTCTAAATCCAACATGGTTTGTAGTAAATCTTTGAAACTTGACAAAATAAAGTACTACTCAGTTTTGTCTCTATGGTTTGTTTCCTCCTAATGTAGCCCTATGCAGAGATTGTGAAAAAGCACTTTCGTTGAAAGGGGTTGCCAAGCTTCCAAGAAATTACGAGTTTCCGAAATACCAGCAAATATTTTTTGACTCAATCTTTGTGATACTTGTTGGTAATGATCAATACACAAATCCCACTTAGCTCAACAAATTTTGTTCTTCTAGGTTGAAGCATTCGTTTACAGTAGCAGTTTTTATTTTTAGGTTTCACTCTGTTCTCTCCTGTATAGATGGATGAATTTGGAACTCTATGTCTAAAATGGTTTGTAGTAGCTCTTTGAAACTTGACAAAATAAAGGAGTTCTCAGTTTTGTCTGCATGGTTTGATTCCTCTTCAAGTAGTCATAAGCAGATACTGTAGAAAGCACATTTATTGAAAGGGGTTGCTAACCTTCCAAAAAATTACGAGTTTTTGAAAATTCAGAAAAAAATTTTTAACCCAATCTTGATGATACTTGGTTGTAATGATCAGTATACAAATCCCACTTTGCTCACCAATTTTTGTTCTTCTAGATTGAAGCGTTCGTTTACAGAAGCAGTTTTTATTTTTAGGTTTCCCTCTGTTCTATCCTATACAGATAGATGAATTTGGAACTCTAAATCCAACATGTTTTGTAGTAACTTTTTGAAACTTGATAAATTAAGTAGTTCTCACTTTTGTTCTTATGGTTTGTTTCCTCTTCAAGTAGCACTATGCAGAGACTGTGGAAAAGCACTTTCATTGAAAGGTTTGGCAAGAGTCCAAGAATCTAGGAGTTTTCAAAACAGCAGCAAATATTTTTAGGCCAATTTTGATCATACTTGGGGGTAATTATCAGTATACAAATCCCAATTGACTCACCAAATTTTGTTCTTCTAGGTTGAAGCGTTCGTTTACAGTACAAGTTTTTAGTTTTAGGTTTCACTCTGTTCTCTCCAATATAGATAGATGAATTTATAACTCTAAATCCAACAGGGTTTGAAGTAGCTCTTTGAAACTTGACAAAATTAAGTAGTTCTCAGTTTTGTCTCTATGGTTTCTTTACTCTTCAAGTAGCCCTAGGCACAGACTGTGGAAGAGCACTTTTATTGAAAGGGGTGTCCAAGCTTCGAAGAAATTAGGAGTTTCTGAAACACCGGCAAATATTTTTTCAACCAATCTTGATGATACTTTATGGTAATGATCAGTACACAAATCCCACTTGACTCAACAAATTTTGTTCTTCTAGGTAGAAGCGTTCGTTTACAGTGGCAGTTTTTATTTTTAGGTTTCACTCTGTTCTCTCCTATATACATAGATGAATTTGGAACTCTAAATCCAACATGCTTTGTAGTAGCTCTTGAATCTTGACAAAATTAAGTAGTTCTCAGTTTTGTCTCTATGGTTTGTTTCCTCTTTAAGTAGCACAAACAAAAATTGGCGAAAAGCTCTTTCATTGAAAGGGGTTGCCAAGCTTCCAAGAAATTACAAGTTTCCGAAATACCAGCAAATATTTTTTCACCCAATTTTGATGATACTTTTTGGTAATGATCAGTACACAAATCCCACTTGGTTCACCCAATTTGGTTCTTCTAGGTGGAAGCGTTCGTTTACAGTAGCTCTTTTTATTTTTATGTTTCACTCTGTTCTCTCCTATATAAATAGATGAATTTTAAATCTAAATTTAACATGGTTGATAGTAGCTCTTTAAAACATGACAAAATAAAGTAGTTCTCAGTTTTGTCTTTATGGTTTGTTTCCTCTTCATGTAGCCCTATGCAGAGACTTGCGAAGAGCACTTTCATTGAAAGGGCTTGCCAAGCTTCCAAAAAATTACGAGTTTCCGAAATACCAGCAAAGATTATTTCACCCAAACTTGATGATACTTGGTGGTAATGATCAGTACACAAATCCCACTTGGTTCACCCAATTTGGTTCTTCTAGGTGGAAGCGTTCGTTTACAGTACAGTTTTTATTTTTAGGTTTCACTCTGTTTTTCCTATATAGATAGATGAATTAGGAACTCTAAATCCATAATGTTTTGTAGTAGCTCTATGAAACTTGACATAGTAAAGTAGTTCTCTGTTTTGTCTCTATGGTTTGTTTGCTCTTCAAGTAGCCCTAGGCACAGACTGTGGAAAAGCACTTTCATTGAAAGGGGTTGCCATGCTTCCAAGAAATTAAGAGTTTCCGAAATACCAGCAAATATTTTTTCACCCAATCTTGATGACACTTGGTGGTAATGATCGTTATACACATCCCACTTGGGTCACCAAATTTTGTTCTTCTAGGTTGAAGCGTTCGTTTTCAGTAGCAGATTATATTTTTAGGTTCCCTCTGTTCTCTCCTATATAGATAGAGGAAATTGGAACTCTAATTCCAACATGGTTTGTAGTAGCTCTTTGAAATTTGACAAAACAATATTTCTCAGTTTTGTCTCTATGGTTTGTTTCCTATTCAAGTAGCCCTAAGCAGAGAGCGGCGAAAAGCACTTTCTTTGAAAGGGGTTATTAAGATTTCAATAAATTACGAGTTTCCGAAATACCAGCAAATATTTTTTCACCAAATCTTGATGATACTTGGTGGTAATGATCAGTATACAAATTCCACCTTGCTCACCAAATTTTGTTCTCTAGGTTGAATCGTTCGTTTACAGTAGCTCTTTTTATTTTTATGTTTCACTCTGTTCTCTCCTATATAAATAGATGAATTTTAAATCTAAATTTAACATGGTTGATAGTAGCTCTTTAAAACATGACAAAATAAAGTAGTTCTCAGTTTTGTCTTTATGGTTTGTTTCCTCTTCATGTAGCCCTATGCAGAGACTTGCGAAGAGCACTTTCATTGAAAGGGGTTGCCAAGGTTTTCAGAAATTACGAGTTTCCGAAATACCAGCAAATATTTTTTCACCCAATCTTGATGATAATTGGTGGTAATGATCAGTGTACAAATCCCACTTGGCTCACCAAATTTTGTTCTTCTAGGTTGAAGCGTTCGTTTACAGTAGCAGTTTTTATTTTTATGTTTCACTCTGTTCTCTCCTATACAGATAGATGAATTTGGAACTCTAAATCCAACATGGTTTGTAGTAGCTCTTTGAAACTTGACAATATTAATTAGTTCTCAGTTTTCTCTCTATGGTTTGTTTCCTCTTCAAGTAGCCCTAAGCTGAAACTGGCGAAATGCACTTTCATTGAAACGGGTTGCCAAGCTTCCAAGAAATTACGAGTTTCCGAAATACCAGCAAATATTTTTCACCCAATCTTGATGATACTTGGTCGTAAAGATAACTACTCAAATCCCACTTGGCTCACTAAATTTTGTTCTCTTGGTTGAAGCTTTCGTTTACACTAGCAGTTTTTATTTTTAGGTTTCACTCTGTTCTCTCCTATATAGATAGAAGAATTTGGAACTCTAAATCCAAATGGTTTGAAGTAGCTCTTTGAAACTTGACAAAATTAAGTAGTTCTCAGTTTTGTCTCTATGGTTAGTTTCCTCTTCAAGTAGCCCTTGGCAGAAACTGGTGAAATGCACTTTCATTGAAAGCAGTTGCTAAGCTTCGAAAAAATTAGGAGTTTCCAAAATACCAAAAAATATTTTTTCACCCAATCTTGATGATACTTGGTGGTAATGATCAGTACACAAATCCCACTTGGCTCACCAAATTTTGTTCTTCTCGGTTGATGCGTTATTTCCATTAGCAGTTTTTATTTTTAGGTTTCACTCTGTTCTCTGCTATAGAGATAGATGCATTTGGAATTCTAAATCCAACATGGTTTTTAGAAACACTTTGAAACATGACAAATAAAGTAGTTCTCAATTTTGTCTCTATGGTTTGTTTCCTCTTCAAGTAGCCCTATGAAGAGACTGTGGAAAAGCACTTTCATTGAAAGGGTTTGCCAAGCTTCCAAAAATTTAAAATTTCCGAAATACCAGCAAATATTTTTTCACCCAATTTTGATATTACTTGGTGGTAATGATCAGTACACAAATCTCACTAACCTCACCAAATTTTGTTCTTCTAGGTTGAAGCATTCGTTTACAGTAGCAGTTTTTATTTTTAGGTTTCACTCTGCTCTCTCCAGTATTGATGGATGAATTTGGAACTCTAAATATAAAATGGTTCGTAGTAGCTCTTTGAAACTTGACAAAATAAAGGAGTTCTCAGTTTTGTCTCTATGGTCTGATTCCTCTTCAAGTAGCCATAAGCACATACTGTGTAAAAGTACTTTTATTGATAGGGGTTGCCAAGCTTCCAAGATATTACGAGTTTCCAAAACACGAGTAAATATTTTTTCACCCAATCTTCATGATACTTGGTGGTAATGATCAGTATACAAATCCCACTGGGCTCACTGAATTTTGTTTATCTAGGTTGATGCGTTCGTTTACACTAGCAGTTTTTCTTTTTAGGTTTCACTCTGTTCTCTCCTATATAGATAGATGAATTTGGAACTCTAAATCCAACATGGTATGAAGTAGCTCTTTGAAACTTGCCAAAATTAGGTAGTTCACAGTTTTGTCTCTATGCATTGTTTCCTCTTCAAGTAGCCCTAGGCAGAAACTGGTGAAAAGCACTTTCATTGGGAGGGGTTGCCAAGCTTCGAACAAATTACGAGTTTTCGAAATACCAGCAAATATTTTTTCAACCAATCTTGATGATACTTTTTGGTAATGATCAGTACAGAAATCCTACTTGGCTCATCAACTTTTGTTCTTCTAGGTTGAAGAGTTCGTTTACAGTAGCCGTTTTTATTTTTAGTGTTCACTCTGTTCTCTCCTATATAGATAGATGAATTTGGAACTCTTAATCCAACATGGTTCGTACTAGCTCCTTGAAACTTGAAAAAATAAAGTGGTGCTCAGTTTTGTGTCTATGGTTTGTTTTCTCTTCAAGTAGTCCTAATCAGAGACTGGGGAAGAGCACTTTCATTGAAAGGGTTTGGCAAGCGACTAAGAATCTACGAGATTCCGAAATATCAGCAAATATTTTTTGCCCAATCTTCATGATACATGGTGGTAATGATTAGTATACAAATCCTACTTGACTCACCAAATATTGCTTTTCTAGTTTGAAGCTTTGTTTTACACTAGCAGTTTTTATTTTTAGGTTTCACTCTGTTCTCTCCTATATAGACAGATGTATTTGGGACTCTAAATCCAACATGGTTTGTAGTAGTTCTTTGAAACTTGACAAAATAAAGTAGTTCTCAGTTTTGTCTCTATGGTTTGTTTCTTCTTCAAGTAGCCCTAATCACAGACTGGAGAAAAGCACTTTCATTGAAAGGTTTGGCAAGAGTCCAAGAATCTAGGAGTTTTCAAAATAGCAGCAAATATTTTTTTGGCCAATTTTGATGATACTTGGGGGTAATTATCAGTATACAAATCCCAATTGACTCACCAAATTTTGTTCTTCTAGGTTGAAGCGTTCATTTACAGTACAAGTTTTTAGTTGTAGGTTTCACTCTGTTCTCTCCTATATAGATAGATGAATTTATAACTCTAAATCCAACAGGGTTTGAAGGAGCTCTTTGAAACTTGACAAAATTAAGTAGTTCTCAGTTTTGTCTCTATGGTTTCTTTACTCTTCAAGTAGCCCTAGGCACAGACTGTGGAAAAGCAATTTCATTGAAAGGGGTTGCCAAGCTTCGAAGAAATTAGGACTTTCTGAAATACCAGCAAATGTTTTTTCAACCAATCTTGATGATACTTTATTTTAATGATCAGTACACAAATCCCACTTGACTCAACAAATTTTGTTCTTCTAGGTTGAAGCGTTCGTTTACAGTGGCAGTTTTTATTTTTAGGTTTCACTCTGTTCTCTCCTATATACATAGATGAATTTGGAACTCTAAATCCAACATGCTTTGTAGTAGCTCTTGAATCTTGACAAAATTTAGTAGTTCTCAGTTTTGTCTCTATGGTTTGTTTCCTCTTTAAGTAGCACAAACAGAACTTGGCAAAAAGCTCTTTCATTGAAAGGGGTTGCCAAGCTTCCAAGAAATTACAAGTTTCCGAAATACCAGCAAATATTTTTTCACCCAATTTTGATGATACTTGGTGGTAATGATCAGTACACAAATCCCACTTGGTTCACCAAATTTGGTTCTTCTAGTTTGAAGCGTTCGTTTACAGTAGCAGTTTTTATTTTTAGGTTTCACTCTGTTTTTCCTATATAGATAGATGAATTAGGAACTCTAAATCCATAATGTTTTGTAGTAGCTCTATGAAACTTGACATAGTAAAGTAGTTCTCTGTTTTGTCTCTATGGTTTGTTTGCTCATCAAGTAGCCCTAGTCACAGACTGTGGAAAAGCACTTTCATTGAAAGGGGTTGCCAAGCATCCAAGAAATTAAGAGTTTCCGAAATACCAGCAAATATTTTTTCACCCAATCTTGATGACACTTGGTGGTAATGATCGTTATACACATCCCACTTGGGTCACCAAATTTTGTTCTTCTAGGTTGAAGCGTTCATTTTCAGTAGCAGATTATATTTTCAGGTTCCCTCTGTTCTCTCCTATATAGATAGAGGAAATTGGAACTCGAAATCCAACATGGTTTGTAGTAGCTCTTTGAAATTTGACAAAACAATATTTCTCAGTTTTGTCTCTATGGTTTGTTTCCTATTCAAGTAGCCCTAAGCAGAGAGTGGCGAAAAGCACTTTCATTGAAAGGGGTTACTAAGATTTCAATAAATTACGAGTTTCCGAAATACCAGCAAATATTTTTTCACCAAATCTTGATGATAGTTGGTGGTAATGATCAGTATACAAATTCCACCTGGCTCACCAAATTTTGTTCTCTAGGTTGAATCGTTCGTTCACAGTAGCTCTTTCTATTTTTATATTTCACTCTGTTCTCTCCTATATAAATAGATGAATTTTAAATCTAAATTTAACATGGTTTGTAGTAGCTCATTGAAACATGACAAAATAAAGTAGTTCTCAGTTTTGTCTTTATGGTTTGTTTCCTCTTCATGTAGCCCTATGCAGAGACTGGCGAAGAGCACTTTCATTGAAAGGGGTTGCCAAGGTTTTCAGAAATTACGAGTTTCCGAAATACCAGCAAATATTTTTTCACCCAATCTTGATGATAATTGGTGGTAATGATCAGTGTACAAATCCCACTTGGCTCACCAAATTTTGTTCTTCTAGGTTGAAGCGTTCGTTTACAGTAGGAGTTTTTATTTTTATGTTTTACTCTGTTCTCTCCTATTCAGATAGATGAATTTGGAACTCTAAATCCAACATGGTTTGTAGTAGCTCTTTGAAACTTGACAATATTAATTAGTTGTCAGTTTTCTCTCTATGGTTTGTTTCCTCTTCAAGTAGCCCTAAGCTGAAACTGGTGAAATGCACTTTCATTGAAACGGGTTACCAAGATTCCAAGAAATTACGAGTTTCCGAAATACCAGCAAATATTTTTCACCCAATCTTGATGATACTTGGTGGTAATGATCACTTCACAAATCACACTTGGCTCACTAAATTTTGTTCTCTTGGTTGAAGCTTTGTTTACACTAGCAGTTTTTATTTTTAGGTATCACTCTGTTCTCTCCTATATAGATAGAAGAATTTGGAACTCTAAATCCAAATGGTTTGAAGTAGCTCTTTGAAACTTGACAAAATTAAGTAGTTCTCAGTTTTGTCTCTATGGTTAGTTTCCTCTTCAAGTAGCCCTTGGCAGAAACTGGTGAAATGCACTTTCATTGAAAGCAGTTGCCAAGCTTCGAAGAAATTAGGAGTTTCCAAAATACCAAAAAAATATTTTTTCACCCAATCTTGATGATACTTGGTGGTAATGATCAGTACACAAATCCCACTTGGCTCACCAAATTTTGTTCTTCTAGGTTGATGCGTTATTTCCATTAGCAGTTTTTATTTTTAGGTTTCACTCTGTTCTCTGCTATAGAGATAGATGCATTTGGAATTCTAAATCCAACATGGTTTTTAGAAACACTTTTAAACATGACAAATAAAGTAGTTCTCAGTTTTGTCTCTATGGTTTGTTTCCTCTTCAAGTAGCCCTATGAAGAGACTGTGGAAAAGCACTTTCATTGAAAGGGTTTGCCAAGCTTCCAAAAATTTACGATTTCCGAAATACCAGCAAATATTTTTTCACCCAATTTTGATGTTACTTGGTGGTAATGATCAGTACACAAATCTCACTTGGCTCACCAATATATGTTCTTCTAGGTTGAAGCATTCCTTTACAGTAGCAGTTTTTATATTTAGGTTTCACTCTGTTCTCTCCTATATAGATAGATGAATTTGGAACTCTAAATCCAACATGGTGTGGAGTAGCATTTTGAACTTGACAAACTAAAGTAGTTCTCAGTTTTGTCTCTATGGTTTGTTTCTTCTTCAAGTAGCCCTAATCACAGACTGGCGAAAAGCACTTTCATTGAAAGGTTTTGCAAGAGTCCAAGAATCTAGGAGTTTTCAAAATAGCAGCAAATATTTTTTTGGCCAATTTTGATGATACTTGGGGGTAATTATCAGTATACAAATCCCAATTGACTCACCAAATTTTGTTCTTCTAGGTTGAAGCGTTCGTTTACAGTACAAGTTTTTAGTTGTAGGTTTCACTCTGTTCTCTCCTATATAGATAGATGAATTTATAACTCTAAATCCAACAGGGTTTGAAGTAGTTCTTTGAAACTTGACAAAATTAAGTAGTTCTCAGTTTTGTCTCTATGGTTTCTGTCCTCTTCAAGTAGCCCTAGGCACAGACTGTGGAGAAGCACTTTCATTGAAAGGGGTTGCCAAGCTTCAAGAAATTAGGAGTTTCTGAAATACCGGCAAATATTTTTTCACCCAATCTTGATGATACTTTATGGTAATGATCAGTACACAAATCCCACTTGACTCAACAAATTTTGTTCTTCTAGGTTGAAGCGTTCGTTTACAGTGGCAGTTTTTATTTTTAGGTTTCACTCTGTTCTCTCCTATATACATAGATGAATTTGGAACTCTAAATCCAACATGCTTTGTAGTAGCTCTTGAATCTTGACAAAATTAAGTAGTTCTCAGTTTTGTCTCTATGGTTTGTTTCCTCTTCAAGTAGCCCTAATCAGAGAATGGCGAAAAGCATTTTCATTGAAAGGGTTTGGCAAGCGTCCAAGAATCTATGAATTTCCGAAATACCAGCAATATTTTTTCACCCAATCTTGATGATACTTGGTGGTAATCATCAGTACACAAATCCCACTTGGCTCACCAAATTTTGTTGTTCTAGGTTGAAGCATTCGTTTACAGTAGCAGTTTTTATTTTTAGGTTTCACTCTGTTCTCTCCTATATTGATTGATGAATTCGGAACTCTAAATCCAACATGGTCTGTAGTAGCTCCTTGAAACTTGACAAAATAAAGTAGTTGTCAGTTTTGTCTCTATGGTTTCTTTCCTTTTCAAGTACCCTAATCAGAGATTGGCTAAAAGCAAATTTCATTGAAAGGGGTTGGCAAGCGTCCAAGAATCTATGATTTTTCGAAATAGCAGCAAAGAGTTTTTGCCCAATCTTGGTGATACTTGGGGGTAATGATCAGTATACAAATCCCACTTGACTCAGCAAACTTTGTTGTTCTAGTTTGAAGCGTTCATTTACAGTAGCAGTTTTTATTTTTAGGTTTTACTCTATTCTCTCCCATATAGATAAATGCATTTGGAACTCTAAATCCAACATGGTTTGTAGTAGCTCTTTGAACCTTGACAAAATAAAGTAGTTCTCAGTTTTTTCTCCTTGGTTTGTTTCCTCTAAAAATAGCCCTAAGCAGAGACTGTGGATAAGCAATTTCATTGAAAGCGGTTGCCAAGCTTCCAAGAAATTCCGAGTTTCCGAAATACCAGCAAAAATTTATTCACTCAATTTTGATGATACTTGTTGGTAATGATCAGTACACAAATCCCACTTGGCTCAGCAAACTTGCTCTTATAGGTTGAAGCGTTATTTACAATACCAGTTTTTATTTCTAGGTTTCACTCTGTTGTCTCCGATACAGATAAATGAATTTGGAACTCTACATCCAACATGGTTTGTAGTAGCTCTTTGAAACTTGACACCATAAAGTAGTTCTAAGTTTTTTCTCTATGGTTTCTTTCCCCTTCAAGTACCCCTAAGCAGAGACTTTGGAAAAGCACTTTCATTGAAAGAGGTTGCCAAGCTTTTAAGAATTTACGAGTTTCCGAAATACCACTAAATATATTTTCACCCAATTTTGAAGATACGAGGTGGTAATGATCAGTACACAAATCCCAACTTTGCTCAACAAATTATGTTCTTCAAATTTGAAGCTTTATTTACAGTACCAGTTTTTATAACTAGGTTTCACTCTGTTGTCTCCTGTACAGATAGATGAATTTGGAACTCTAAATCCAAAATGGTTTGTAGTAGCTCTTTGAATCTTGACAAAATAAAGGAGTTCTCAGTTTTGTCTCTATGGTTTGTTTCCACTTCAAGAAGCCCTAATCAGAGACTGGCGAAGAGCACTTTCATTGTAAGGGGTAGCCAAGCGTCCAAGAATCTACGGGTTTCCGAAATACCAGCAAATATTTTTTTGCCCAATTTTGATGATATTTGGTGGTAATGATCAGTATACAATCCCACTTGACTCACCAAATTTTGTTCTTCTTGGTTGAAGCGTCCGTTTACAGTATCAGTTTTTATTTTTAGGTTTCACTCTGTTCTCTCCTCTACAGATAGATGAATTTGGAACTCTAAATCCAAGATGGTTTGTAGTAGCTCTTTGAAACTTGACAAAAGAAAGTAGTTCTCAGTTTTGTCTCTATGGTTTGTTTCCTCTTCAGGTAGCCCTAGGCACAGACTGTGGAAAAGCAATTTCATTGAAAGGGTTGCCAAGCTTCCAAAAATTACGAGTTTCTGAAATACCAGCAAATATTTTTTCACCCAATCTTGATGATACTTGGTGGTAATGATGAGTACACAAATCCCAGTTGGCTAACCAAGTTTTGATCTTCTAGGTTGAAGCGTTCGTTTACAGTACCAGTTTTTATTTTTAGGTTTCACTCTGTTCTCTCCTATATAGATAGATGAATTTGGAACTCTGAATCCAACATGGTTTATAGTAGCTCCTTGAAACATGACAAATTAAAGTAGTTCTCAGTTTTGTGTCTATTTTGTTACCTCTTCAAGTAGCCTAATTAGAGACTGGCGAAAAGCAATTTCATTGAAAGGGGTTGCCAAGCTTAAAAGAAATTACGAGTTTCCGAAACACCAGCAAATATCATTTCACCCAATCTTGATTATACTTGGTGGTAATCACCAGTACACAAATCCCACTTGGCTCATCAAATTTTGTTCTTCTATGTTGCAGCGTTCGTTTACAGTAGCAGGGTTTATTTTTAGGTTTCACTCTTTTATCTCCTATATAGATAGATGAATTCGAAACTCCAAATCCAACATGGTCTGTAGTACCACTTTGAAACTTGACAAAATAAAGTAGTTCTCAGTTTGGTCTCTATGGTTTGTTTACACTTCACTTAGCTGTAGGCACAGAGTGTGGAAAAGCACTTTCATTGAAAGGTTTTGCCATCTTCCAAGAAAGTACGAGTTTCCGAAATACCAGCAAGTATTTTTTCACCCAATCTTGATGATACTTGGTGGTAATGATCAGTACAGAAATCCCGCTTGGCTCCCCAAATTTTGTTCTTCTAGATTGAAGCGTTCGTTTACAGTAGCAGTTTTTATATTTAGGTTTCACTCTTTTCTCTCCTATATATATTGATGAATTTGGAACTCTAAATCCAACATGGTCTGTAGTAGCGCTTTGAAACTTGACAAAATAAAGTAGTTCTTAGTTTTGTCTCTATGGTTTGTTTCCTCTTCACGTAGCCCTAGGCACAGACTGTGGAAAAGCACTTTCATTGAAAGGGGTTGGGAAGTGTCCAAGAATCTAAGATTTTCCGAAATACCAGCAAATATTTTTTCACCCAATCGTGATGATACTGTGTGGTAATGATCAGTACACAAATCTCACTTGGCTCACCTAATTTTGATCTTCTAGGATGAAGCGTTTGTTTACAGTAGCAGTTTTTATATTTAGCTTTCACTTTGTTCTCTTTTATATAGATAGATGAATTTGGAACTCTAAATCCACCATGGTTTGTAGTAGCTCCATTAAACTTGACAAAATAAGGTAGTTCTCAGTTTTGTCTCTGTTTTTTGTTTCCTCTTAAAGTAGTCCTAATCATAGACTGGCGAAAAGCACTTTCATTGAAAGGGGTAGGCATGTGCCCAAGAATCTATGAGTTTTCGAAATAGCAAATATTTTTTTGCCCAATCATGATGATACTTGGTGGTAATGATCAGTATACAAATCCCACTTGGCTCACCAAATTTTGTTCTTCTAGGTTGAAGCATTCGTTTACAGTAGCAGTTTTTATTTTTAGGTTTCACGGTGTTCTCTCCTATTTAGATAGATGCATTTGGAACTCTAAATACAACATGGTTTGTAGTAGCTCTTTGAAACTTGACAAAATAAAGTAGTTCTCAGTTTTGTCTCTATGGTTTGTTTCCTCTTCAAGTTGACCAATGAAGAGATTGTGGAAAAGCACTTTCATTGAATGGGGTTGGCAAGCATCCAAGAATCTACGAGTTTCCGAAATAGCAGCAAATATTTTTTCACCCAATCTTGATGATACTTGGTGGTAATGATCAGTATACAAATCCCACTTGGCTCACAAAATTTTGTTCTTCTAGGTTGAAGCGTTATTTACAGTAGCAGTTTTTATTTTTAGGTTTCACTGTGTTCTCTCCTATACAGATAGATGAATATGGAACTCTAATTTCAACATGGTGTGTAGTAGCTCTTTGAAACTTGACAAAATAAACCAGTTCTCAGTTTTGTCTCTACCGTTTGTTTCCTCTTCAAGTAGACCTATGCAGAGACTGGCGAAAAACACTTTCATTGAAAGGGGTTGGCAAGTGTCCAAGAATCTACGAGTTTTTGAAATAGCAGCAAATATTTTTTTGCCAAATCTTGATGATACTTTCTTGGTAATGATCAGTATACAAATTCCACTTGACTCACCAAATTTTTTTAGTAGGATGAAGCGTTTGTTTACAGTAGCAGTTTTAATTTTTAGGTTTCACTCTGTTCTCGCTTATATAGATAGATGAATTTGGAACTCTAAATCCACCATGGTTTGTAGTAGCTCCTTGAAACTTGACAAAATAAAGTAGTTCTTCGTTTTGTCTCTATGGTTTGTTTCCTCTTCAAGTAGCCCTAATCAGAGACTGGCGAAGAGCACTTTATTGAAAGTGCTTGGCAAGCGTCCAAGAATCTATGAGTTTCCGAAATAGCAGCAAATATTTTTTTGACCAATCTTGATGATACTTGGTGGTAATGATCAGTATACAAATCCCACTTGACTCACCAAATTTTGTTCTTCTAGGTTGAAGCGTTCGTTTACAGTAGTAGTTTTTATTTTTAGGTTTCACCCTGTTCTCTCCTATATAGATAGATGAATTTTGAACTCTAAATCCAACACGGTTTGTAGTAGCTCTTTGAAACATGACAAAATAAAGTAGTTCTCAATTTAATCTCTATGGTTTGTTTCCTCTTCCTGTAGCCATAAGCAGAGACTTGGAAAAGCACTTTCATTGAAAGGGGTTGCCAAGCTTCCAAGAAATTACGAGTTTCCGAAATACCAGCAAATATTTTTTACCCAATCTTGATGATACTTGGTGTTAATGATCAGTGAACAAATCCCACTTGGCTCACCAAATTTTGTTCTTCTAGTTTGAAGCGTTATTTACAGTAACAGTTTTTAATTTTAGGTTTCACTCTGTTCTCTCCTATACAGATAGATGAATTTGGAACTCTAAATGCAAGATGGTTTGTAGTAGCTCTTTGAAACTTGACAAAATAAAGTAGTTCTCAGTTTTGTCTCTATGGTTTGTTTCCTCTTCAGGTAGCCCTAGGCACAGACTGTGGAAAAGCACTTTCATTGAAAGGGTTGCCAAGCTTCCAAAAAGTTACGAGTTTGCGAAATACCAGCAAATATTTTTTCACCCAATCTTGATGATACTTGGTGGTAATGATCAGTACACAAATCCCAGTTTGCTAACCAAGTTTTGATCTTCTAGGTTGAAGCGTTCCTTTACAGTACCAGTTTTTATTTTTAGGTTTCACTCTGTTCTCTCCTATATAGATAGATGAATTTGTAACTCTAAATCCAACATGGTTTATAGTAGCTCCTTAAAACATGACAATTTAAAGTAGTTCTCAGTTTTGTCTCTATGGTTTGTTACCTCTTCAAGTAGCCTAATTAGAGACTGGCGAAAAGCACTTTCATTAAAAGGGGTTGCCAAGCTTCCCAGAAATTACGAGTTTCCAAAACACCAACAAATATTATTTCACCCAATCTTGATGATACATGGTGGTAATTACCAGTACAAAAATAATACTTGGCTCACCAAATTTTGATCTTCTAGGTTTAAGCCTTCGTTTACAGTAGCAGTTTTTATTTTTAGGGTTCACTCTGTTCTCTCCTGTATAGATAGATGCATTTGGAACTCTAAATTCAACATGGTTTGTAGTAGCTCTTTGAAACTTGACAAAGTAAAGTAGTTCTCAGTTTTGTCTCTATAGTTTGTTTCCTCTTCACGTAGCCCTAGTCACAGACTGTGGAAAAGCACTTTCATTTAAAGGGGTTGGCAAGCGTCCAAGAATGTAAGAGTTTCCGAAATACCAGCAAATATTTTTTCACCCAATCGTGATGATACTGGGATGTAATGATCAGTACACAAATCCCACTTGGCTCACCGAATTTTGATCTTCTAGGATGAAGCGTTCGTTTACAGTAGCAGTTTTTATTTTTAGGTTTCACTTTGTTCTCTTTTATATAGATAGATGAATTTGGAACTCTAAATTCACCATGGTTCCTAGTAGCTCCTATAAACTTGACAAAAAAAGGTAGTTCTCAGTTTTGTCTCTGTTTTTTGTTTCCTCTTAAAGTAGCCCTAATCAGAGACTGGCGAAGAGCACTTTCATTGAAAGGGGTAGGCATGCGCCCAAGAATCTACGAGTTTTCGAAATAGCAGCAAATATTTTTTTGCCCAATCATGATGACTTGGTGGTAATGATCAGTATACAAATCCCACTTGGCTCACCAAATTTGGTTTTTCTAGGTTGATGCGTTCGTTCACAGTAGCAGTTTTTATTTTTAGGTTTCACGCTATTCTCTCCTATATAGATAGATGCATTTGGAACTCTACATACAACATGTTTTATAGTAGCTCTTTGAAACTTGACAAAATAAAGTAGTTCTCAGTTTTGTCTCTATGGTTGGTTTCCTCTTCAAGTAGTCCTAGGCACAGACTGTGGAAAAGCACTTTCATTGAAAGGGGTTGGCAAGCGTCCAAGAATCTACAAGTTTCCGAAATACCAGCAAATATTTTTTCACCCAATCTTGAGGATACTTGGTGGTAATGATCAGTGCACCAATCCCAATTGGCTCACCAAATTTTGATCTTCTAGGTTGAAGCGTTCGTTTACAGTAGCAGTTTTTTTTTTTTTTAGGTTTCACTCTGTTCTCTCCTATATAGATAGATGAAATTGGAACTCTAAATCCACCAAGGTTTGTAGTAGCTATTTGAAACTTGAAAAAATAAAGTAGTTCTCAGTTTTGTCTCTAAGGTTTGTTTCCTCTTCAAGTAGCCCTAATCAGAGACTGGCGAAGAGCACTTTCATTGAAAGGGGTTGGCCAGCGTCCAAGAATTTACGAGTTTCCGAAATAGCAGCAAATATTTTTTTGCAAAATGTTGATGATACTTGGTGGTAATTATCAGTACACAAATCCCACTTGGCTCAACAAATTTTGTTCTTCTAGGTTGAAGTATTCGTTTACAGTAGCAGTTTTTATTTTTAGGTTTCACTCTATTCTCTACTGTATAGATGGATTAATCTGGAACTCTAAATCCAACATGGTTTGTAGTAGCTCTTTGAAACTTGAGAAAATAATGTAGTTCTCAGTTTTGTCTCAATGGTTTGTTTCCTCTTCAAGTAGCCCTAATGAGAGACTGGCGAATAGCACTTTCATTGAAAGGGGTTGCCAAGCGTCCAGGAATCTACGAGTATCCGAAAAACTAGCAAATATTTTCTCACCCAATCTTGGTGATACTTGGTGGGAATGATCAGTACACAAATCCCATTTGGTTAACCAAAATTTGTTCTTCTAGGTTGAAGCGTTCGTTTACAGTAGCAGCTTTTATTTTTAGGTTTCACTCTGTTCTCTCCTATATAGATAGATGAATTTGGAACTCTAAATCCAATATATTTTGTAGTAGCTCTTTCAATTTGACAAAATAAAGTAGTTTTTAATTTTGTCTCTATGGTTTGTTTCCTCTTCAAGTAGCCCTAGGCAGTGACTGTGCAAAAGCACTTTCATTGAAAGGGGTTGCCAAGTTGCAAGAAATTACGTGTTTCCGAAATACCAGCAAGTATTTTTTCACCCAATCTTGATGATACTTGGTGGTAATGATAAGTACACAAATCCCACTTGGCTCACTAAATTTTGTTCTTCTAGGTTGAAGCTTTCATTTACAGTGGCCGTTTATATTTTTAGGTTTCACTCTGTTCTTTCCTATATAGATAGATGAATTTGGAACTCTACATCTAACACGGTTTGTAGTAGCTCTTTGAAACTTAACACAATAAAATTGTTCTCAGTTTTGTCTCTATGGTTTCTTCCTCTTCCAGTAGCCCTAAGCAGAGACTGTCAAAAAGCACTTTCATTGAAAGGGTTTGCCAAGCTTCTAAATGATTCCGAATTTCCGAAATACCAGCAAATATTTTTTTACCAAATCTTGATGATACTTGGTGGTAATGATAAGTACACAAATCCCACATTGCTCACCAAATTTTGTTCTTCTAGGTTGAAGCATTCCTTTACAGTAGCAGTTTTCATTTTTAGGTTTCACTCTGTTCTCTCCTATATAGATAGATGAATTTGGAACTCTAAATCCAAGATTGTTTGTAGTAGCTCTTTGAAACTTGACAAAATAAGGTAGTTCTCTGTTTTGCCTCTATGGTTTGTTTCCTCTTCAAGTAGCCATAAGCAGAGACTGTGGACAAGCACTTTCATTGAAAAGGTTTGCCAAGCCTCCAAGAAATTACTAGTTTCCAAAAAACCAGCAAATATTTTTTCACCCAATCGTGATGATACTTGGTGGTAATGATCAGTACACAACTCCCACTTGGCTAACCAAATTTTGTTAGTCTAGGTTGAAGCGTTCGTTTACAGTGGCAGTTTTTATTTTTAGGTTTCACTCTGTTCTCTCCTATATAGATAGATGAATTTGAAACTCTAAATCTAACATGGTATGTAGTAGCTCTTTAAAACTTGACAAAATAAAGTTGTTCTCAATTTTGTCTCTATGGTTAGTTTTGTCTTCAAGTAGCCCTAAGCAGATACTGTCAAAAAGCACTTTCATTGAAAGGGGTTTCCAAGCTTCTAAGAAATTCCGAATTTCCAAAATACCAGCAAATACTTTTTGACCCAATCTTCATGAAACTTGGTGGTAATGATCAGTATAGAAATCACTCTTGGCTCACCAAATTTTGTTCTTCTAGGTTGAAGCGTACGTCTACAATGGCAGTTTTTATTTTAAGGCTTCACTCTGTACTCTCCTATAAATGGATGAATTTGGAACCCTAAATCTAACATGGTTTGTAGTAGCTCTTTGAAACTTGACAAAATAAAGTTGTTTTCAGTTTTGTCTCTATGGTTTGTTTCCTCTTCAAGTAGCCCTAAGAAGAGAATTTCAAAAAGCACTTTCCTTGTAAGGGGTTGCCAAGCTTTTAAGAAATTCCGAATTTCCGAAAAACCAGCAAATATTTTTTCACCCAATTTTGATGATACTTGGTGGTAATGATAAGTACACTAATCCCACTTGGCTCACCAAATTTTCTTCTTCTAGGTTGAAGCATTCGTTTACAGTAGCAGTTTTCATTTTTAGGTTTCACTCTGTTCTCTCCAATATAGATAGATGAATTTGGATCTCTAAATCCAACATGGATTGTAGGATCTCTTTGAAACTTTACAAAATAAAGTAGTTCTCATTTTGTTTCTATGGTTTGTTTCCTCTTCAAGTAGCCCTATGCAGAGACTGTGAAAAAGCACTTACATTGGAAGGGGTTGCCAACTTCCAAGAAATTCCGAGTTTCAGAAATACGAGCAAATATTTTTTAAGCCAATCTTGATGATCCTTGGTGGTAATGATAAGTACACAAATCCCACTTGTCTCACCAAATTTTGTTCTTCTAGGTGGAAGCATTCGTTTACAGTAGCAGTTTTTAATTTTAGGTTTCACCCTGTTCCCTCCTATAGAGATAGATGAATTTGAAACTCTAAATCCTACATGGTTTGTCGTAGCTCTTTGAAACTTGACGAAATAAAGTAGGTCTCAATATTGTTTCTATGGTTTGTTTCCACGTCAAGTAGCCTTAAGCAGATATGTGGGAAAGCAATTTCATTGAAAGGGGTTGCCAAGCTTCCAAGAATTTACGACTTTCCGAAATACCAGCAAATATTTTTTAATCAAATCTTAATGATACTTGGTGGTAACCATCAGTACACAAATCCCACTTGGCTCACCATATTTTGTTCTTCTAGGTTGAAGCGCTACTTAAAGTAGCAGTTTTTATTTTTAGGTTTCACTCTGTTCTCTCCTATATAGATAGGTGAATTTGGAACTCTAAATCCAATATGGTTTGTAGTAGCTCTTTTAAACTTGATGAAATAAAGTAGGTCTCTCGTTTTGTTTCTATGGTTTGTCTCCACTTCAAGTATCTTTAAGCTGATACTGTGGAAAAGCACTTTCATTGAAAGGGGTTGCCAAGCTTCCAAGAACTTTGGAGTTTCCGAAGTACAAGCAAATATTTTTAGACCCAATCTTGATGATACTTGGTGGTAATGAATAGTACACAAATCCCACTTGGCTCACCAAATTTTGTTATTCTTGTTTGAAGCATTCGTTTACAGTAGCAGATTTTATTTTTGGGTTTCACTCTGTTCTCTCCTATATAGATTGGTGAATTTTGAACTCTAAATCCAACATGGTTTGTAGTAGCTCTTTTAAACTTGATGAAATAAAGTAGGTCTCAGTTTTGTCTCTATGGTTTGTTTCCACTTCAAGTAGTCTTAAGCAGATACTGTGGAAAAGCACTTTCACTGAAAGAGGTTGCCAAGCTTCCAAGAAATTATGAGTTTCCGAAATACCGGCAAATATTTTTTCACCCAATCTTTATGATACTCTGTTGTACCGATAAGTACACAAATCCCACTTGGCTCACCAAATTTTGTTCTTCTAGGTTGAAGCGTTCGTTTACAGTAGCAGTTTTTATTTTTAGATTTCACTCTGTTCTCTCCTATACAGATAGATGAACTTGGAACTCTAAATCTAACATGGTTTGTAGTAGCTCTTTGAAACTTGACACAATAAAGTTGTTCTCAGTTTTGTCCCTATGGTTTGTTTCTTCTTCAAGGAGCCCTAAGCAGAGACTGTCAAAAAGCACTTTCATGCAAAGGGGTTGCCAATCTTCTAAGAAATTAAGAATTTGCGAAATACCAGCAAATATTTTTTCACCCAATCTTGATGATACTTGGTGGTAATGATCAGTACACAAATCCCACTTGGCTCACCAAATTTTGTTCTTCTATGTTGAAGCGTTCGTTTACACTGGCCGTTTTTATTTTTATGTTTCTTTCTGTTCTCTCCTACAAATAGATAGATTTGGAACTCAAAATCTAACATGGTTTATAGTAGCTCTTTGAAACTTGACAAAATAAAGTTGTTCTCAGTTTTGTTTATATGGTTTGTTTCCTCTTCAATTAGCCCTATGCAGAGACTGTCAAAAAGCACTTTCATTGTAAGGTGTTGCCAAGCTTTTAAGAAATTCCGAATTACCGAAATTCCAGGAAATATTTTTTCACCCAATCTTGATGATACTTGGTGGTAATGATAAGTACACAAATCCCACTTGGCTCACCAAATTTTGTTCTTCTAGGTTGAAGCATTCTTTTACAGTAGCAGTTTTTATTTTTAGGTTTCACTCTATTCTCTCCTATATAGATAGATGAATTTGGAACTCTAAATCCAACATGGTTTGTAGTAGCTCTTTGAAACTTGAGAAAATAAAGTAGGTCTCAGTTTTGAGTCTATGGTTTGTTTCCACTTCAAGTAGCCTTAAGCAGATACTTTGGAAAAGCACTTTCTTTGAAAGGGTGGCCAAGCTTCCAAGAAATAACGAGTTTCCGAAATACCAGCAAATATTTTTTCACCCAATCTTGATGATACTTTGTGGTACCGATAAGTACACAAATCCCACTTGGCTCACCAAATTTTGTCCTTCTAATTTGAAGCGTTTGTTTACAGTAGCATATTTTTATTTTTAGGTTTCACTCTGTTCTCTCCTATACAGATAGATGAATTTGGAACTCTAAATCCAACATGGTTCCTAGTAGCTCTTTGAAACTTGACAAAGTAAAGTAGTCTCAGTTTGTTCTCTATGATTAGTTTCCTCTTCAATTACCCTAATCAGAAACTTGTGAATAGCATTTTTTATTGAAATGGGTTGCCAAGCATCCAAGAATCTATGTATTTCCGAAATACCAGCAA
Source organism: Callospermophilus lateralis (assembly GCF_048772815.1). Lineage (NCBI taxonomy): Eukaryota > Metazoa > Chordata > Mammalia > Rodentia > Sciuridae > Callospermophilus > Callospermophilus lateralis. Next base: position 114,160,089 of record NC_135313.1, on the reverse strand, counting down.
AAATTTTTTCTGCCAAAATTGATGATATGTAGTGGTAATGATCAGTATTCAAATCCCACTTGGCTCACCAAATTTTGTTCTTCTAGGTTGAAGTGTACGTTTACAGTAGCAGTTTTTATTTTTAGATTTCACTCCGTTCTCTCCTATATAGACAGATGAATTTGGAACTCAAAATCTAACATGGTTTGTAGTAGCTCTTTGAAACTTGACAAAATAAAGTAGTTCTCAGTTTTTTTTCAATGGATTTTGTCCTCTACAAGTAGGCCTAAGCAGAGACTAAGGAAAAGCACTTTCATAGTAAGGGGTTGCAAAGCTTCCAAGAAATTATGAGTTTCCAAAATACCAGCAAATATTTTTTCACCCAATCTTGATGATACTTGCTGGTAATGATCAGTACACAAATCCCACTTGGCTCAGCAAATTTTGTTCTTCTAGGTTGATGCGTTCATTTACAGTAGCAGTTTTAATTTTTAGGTTTCACTCTGCTGTCTCTTATATAGATTGATGATTTGGAACTGTAAATCCAACATGGTTTGTAGTAGCTCTTTGAAACTTGATAAAATAAAGTAGTTCTCAGTTTTGCCTCTATGGTTTGTTTCCTATTCAAGTAGACCTATCAGATACTGTGGAAAAGCACTTTCATTGAAAGGGGTTGCCAAGCTTCCAAGAAATTAAGAGTTTCCGAAATACCAACAAATATTTTTTCACCCAATCTTGATGATAATTGGTGGTAATGATCAGTACACAAATCCCACTTGATTCACCAAATTTTGTTCTTCTAGGTTGAAGTGTTCGTTTACAGTAGCAGTTTTTATTTTTAGGTATCACTCTGTTCTCTCCTGTATAGATAGATAAATTTGGAACACTAAATCCAACATGGTTTGTAGTAGCTCTTTGAAACTTGACAAAAAAAATAGTTCTCAGTTTTGTGTCTATGGTTTGTTTCCACTTCAAGTAGCCCTAAGCAGATACTGTAGAAAAGCACTTTCATTGAAAGGGGTTGCCAAGCTTCCAAGAAATTAAGAGTTTCCGAAATACCAGCAAACATTTTTTCACCCAATCTTGATGGTACTTCGTGGTAATGATAAGTACACAAATCCCACTTGGCTCACCTAATTTTTTTCTTCTAGGTTGAAGAGTTCATTTGCAGTAGCAGTTTTTATTTTAGGTTTCACTCTGTTCTCTCCTATACAGATAGATGAATTTGGAATTCTAAATCCAACATGGTTTGTAGTAGCCCTTTGAAACTCGACAAAATAAAGGAGTTCTCAGTTTTGTCTCTATGGATTGTTTCCTCTTCAAAGAATCCTTTGTAGAGACTGAGGAAAAGCACTTTCATAGAACGGGGTTGCCAGGCATTCAAGAAATTCAGAGTTTCCGAAATACCAGCAAATATTTTTTGACCCAATCTTCATGATACTTGGTGTTAATGATGAGTACACAAATCCCACTTGGGGCAGCAAATTTTGTTCTTCCAGGTTGATGCATTCGTTTATAGTAGTAGTTTTTATTTTTAGGTTTCACGCTGTTCTCACCTATATAGATAGATGAAATTGGAACTCTAAATAAAACATGGTTTGTAGTAGCTCTTTGAAACTTGACAAAATAAAGTAGTTCTCAGTTTTGACTCTATGGTTTGTTTCCTCTTCAACTAGCCCTACGCAGAGACTGTGGAAAACCACTTTCATTGCAAGGGCTTGCCAAGCTTCCAAAAAATTACGAGTTTCCGAAATACCAGCAAAGATTATTTCACCCAAACTTGATGATACTTGGTGGTAATGATCAGTACACAAGTCCCATTTGGCTCACCAAGTTTTGTTCTTCTAGGTTAAAGCGTTCGTTTAGAGTAGCAGTTTTTATTTTTAGGTTCAACTCTATTCTCCCTCATATAGATAGATGAATTTGGAACTCTAAATCCAACATTGTTTGTAGTAGCTATTTCAAACTGGACAGAATAAAGTAGTTCTCAGTTTTGTCTCTATGGTTTATTTCCTCTTCAAGTAGCCCTAAGCAGACTGGCGAAAAGCACTTTCATTGAAAGGGGTTGCCAAGCTTCCAAGAAATTACGAGTTTCCGAAACACCAGCAAATATTTTTTCACCCAATCATCATGATACTTGGTGGTAATGATCAGTAGACAAATCCCACTTGGCTCACCAAATTTTGTTCTTCTAGGTTGAAGCGTTCATTTACAGTATCAGTTTTTATTCTTAGGTTTCACTCTGTTCTCTCCTATATAGATAGATGAAATTGGAACTCTAAATCCAACATGGTTTGTAGTAGCTCTTTGAAACTTGACAAAATAAAGTAGTTCTCAGTTTTGACTCTATGGTTTGTTTCCTCTTCAACTAGCCCTACGCAGAGACTGTGGAAAACCACTTTCATTGCAAGGGCTTGCCAAGCTTCCAAAAAATTACGAGTTTCCGAAATACCAGCAAAGATTATTTCACCCAAACTTGATGATACTTGGTGGTAATGATCAGTACACAAGTCCCATTTGGCTCACCAAGTTTTGTTCTTCTAGGTTAAAGCGTTCGTTTAGAGTAGCAGTTTTTATTTTTAGGTTCAACTCTATTCTCCCTCATATAGATAGATGAATTTGGAACTCTAAATCCAAGATTGTTTGTAGTAGCTATTTCAAACTGGACAAAATAAAGTTGTTCTCAGTTTTGTCTCTATGGTTTATTTCCTCTTCAAGTAGCCCTAAGCAGACTGGCGAAAAGCACTTTCATTGAAAGGGGTTGCCAAGCTTCCAAAAATTACGAGTTTCCGAAACACCAGCAAATATTTTTTCACCCAATCTTCATGATACCTGGTGGTAATGATCAGTAGACAAATCCCACTTGGCTCACCAAATTTTGTTCTTCTAGGTTGAAGCGTTCGGTTACAGTAGCAGTTTTTATTCTTAGGTTACACTCTGTTCTCTCCTATATAGATAGATGAATTTGGAATTCTAAATTTAACATGGTTTGTAGTAGCTCTTTGAAACTTGACAAAATACAGTAGTTCTCAGTTTTCTCTCTATGGATTGTTTCTTCTTCAAGTAGCCCTAATCAGAGACTGGCGAAAAGCACTTTCATGAAAGGGATTGGAAAGCATCCAAGAAATTACGAGTTTCCGAAATACCAGCAAATATATTTTCACCCGATCTTTATGATACTTGGTGGTAATGATCAGTATACAAATCCCACTTGGCTCACCAAATTTTGTTCTTCTAGGTTGAAGCGTTCGTTTACAGTAGCAGTTTTTATTTTAGATTTCACTCTGTTCTCTCCTATACAGATAGATGAACTTGGAACTCTAAATCTAACATGGTTTGTAGTTGCTCTTTGAAACTTGACACAATAAAGTTGTTCTCAGTTTTGTCCCTATGGTTTGTTTCTTCTTCAAGGAGCCCTAAGTAGAGACTGTCAAAAAGCACTTTCATGCAAAGGGGTTGCCAATCTTCTAAGAAATTAAGAATTTGCGAAATACCAGCAAATATTTTTTCACCCAATCTTGATGATACTTGGTGGTAATGATCAGTACACAAATCCCACTTGGCTCACCAAATTTTGTTCTTCTATGTTGAAGCGTTCGTTTACACTGGCCGTTTTTATTTTTATGTTTCTTTCTGTTCTCTCCTACAAATAGATAGATTTGGAACTCAAAATCTAACATGGTTTATAGTAGCTCTTTGAAACTTGACAAAATAAAGTTGTTCTCAGTTTTGTTTATATGGTTTGTTTCCTCTTCAATTAGCCCTATGCAGAGACTGTCAAAAAGCACTTTCATTGTAAGGTGTTGCCAAGCTTTTAAGAAATTCCGAATTACCGAAATTCCAGGAAATATTTTTTCACCCAATCTTGATGATACTTGGTGGTAATGATAAGTACACAAATCCCACTTGGCTCACCAAATTTTGTTCTTCTAGGTTGAAGCATTCTTTTACAGTAGCAGTTTTTATTTTTAGGTTTCACTCTATTCTCTCCTATATAGATAGATGAATTTGGAACTCTAAATCCAACATGGTTTGTAGTAGCTCTTTGAAACTTGAGAAAATAAAGTAGGTCTCAGTTTTGAGTCTATGGTTTGTTTCCACTTCAAGTAGCCTTAAGCAGATACTTTGGAAAAGCACTTTCTTTGAAAGGGTGGCCAAGCTTCCAAGAAATAACGAGTTTCCGAAATACCAGCAAATATTTTTTCACCCAATCTTGATGATACTTTGTGGTACCGATAAGTACACAAATCCCACTTGGCTCACCAAATTTTGTCCTTCTAATTTGAAGCGTTTGTTTACAGTAGCATATTTTTATTTTTAGGTTTCACTCTGTTCTCTCCTATACAGATAGATGAATTTGGAACTCTAAATCCAACATGGTTCCTAGTAGCTCTTTGAAACTTGACAAAGTAAAGTAGTCTCAGTTTGTTCTCTATGATTAGTTTCCTCTTCAATTACCCTAATCAGAAACTTGTGAATAGCATTTTTTATTGAAATGGGTTGCCAAGCATCCAAGAATCTATGTATTTCCGAAATACCAGCAAAAATTTTTTCTGCCAAAATTGATGATATGTAGTGGTAATGATCAGTATTCAAATCCCACTTGGCTCACCAAATTTTGTTCTTCTAGGTTGAAGTGTACGTTTACAGTAGCAGTTTTTATTTTTAGATTTCACTCCGTTCTCTCCTATATAGACAGATGAATTTGGAACTCAAAATCTAACATGGTTTGTAGTAGCTCTTTGAAACTTGACAAAATAAAGTAGTTCTCAGTTTTTTTTCAATGGATTTTGTCCTCTACAAGTAGGCCTAAGCAGAGACTAAGGAAAAGCACTTTCATAGTAAGGGGTTGCAAAGCTTCCAAGAAATTATGAGTTTCCAAAATACCAGCAAATATTTTTTCACCCAATCTTGATGATACTTGCTGGTAATGATCAGTACACAAATCCCACTTGGCTCAGCAAATTTTGTTCTTCTAGGTTGATGCGTTCATTTACAGTAGCAGTTTTAATTTTTAGGTTTCACTCTGCTGTCTCTTATATAGATTGATGATTTGGAACTGTAAATCCAACATGGTTTGTAGTAGCTCTTTGAAACTTGATAAAATAAAGTAGTTCTCAGTTTTGCCTCTATGGTTTGTTTCCTATTCAAGTAGACCTATCAGATACTGTGGAAAAGCACTTTCATTGAAAGGGGTTGCCAAGCTTCCAAGAAATTAAGAGTTTCCGAAATACCAACAAATATTTTTTCACCCAATCTTGATGATAATTGGTGGTAATGATCAGTACACAAATCCCACTTGATTCACCAAATTTTGTTCTTCTAGGTTGAAGTGTTCGTTTACAGTAGCAGTTTTTATTTTTAGGTATCACTCTGTTCTCTCCTGTATAGATAGATAAATTTGGAACACTAAATCCAACATGGTTTGTAGTAGCTCTTTGAAACTTGACAAAAAAAATAGTTCTCAGTTTTGTGTCTATGGTTTGTTTCCACTTCAAGTAGCCCTAAGCAGATACTGTAGAAAAGCACTTTCATTGAAAGGGGTTGCCAAGCTTCCAAGAAATTAAGAGTTTCCGAAATACCAGCAAACATTTTTTCACCCAATCTTGATGGTACTTCGTGGTAATGATAAGTACACAAATCCCACTTGGCTCACCTAATTTTTTTCTTCTAGGTTGAAGAGTTCATTTGCAGTAGCAGTTTTTATTTTAGGTTTCACTCTGTTCTCTCCTATACAGATAGATGAATTTGGAATTCTAAATCCAACATGGTTTGTAGTAGCCCTTTGAAACTCGACAAAATAAAGGAGTTCTCAGTTTTGTCTCTATGGATTGTTTCCTCTTCAAAGAATCCTTTGTAGAGACTGAGGAAAAGCACTTTCATAGAACGGGGTTGCCAGGCATTCAAGAAATTCAGAGTTTCCGAAATACCAGCAAATATTTTTTGACCCAATCTTCATGATACTTGGTGTTAATGATGAGTACACAAATCCCACTTGGGGCAGCAAATTTTGTTCTTCCAGGTTGATGCATTCGTTTATAGTAGTAGTTTTTATTTTTAGGTTTCACTCTTTTCTCACCTATATAGATAGATGAAATTGGAACTCTAAATACAACATGGTTTGTAGTAGCTCTTTGAAACTTGACAAAATAAAGTAGTTCTCAGTTTTGACTCTATGGTTTGTTTCCTCTTCAACTAGCACTAAGCAGAGACTGTAGAAAACCACTTTCATTGCAAGGGCTTGCCAAGCTTCCAAAAAATTACGAGTTTCTGAAATACCAGCAAAGATTATTTCACCCAAACTTGATGATACTTGGTGGTAATGATCAGTACACAAGTCCCATTTGGCTCACCAAGTTTTGTTCTTCTAGGTTAAAGCGTTCGTTTAGAGTAGCAGTTTTTATTTTTAGGTTCAACTCTATTCTCCCTCATATAGATAGATGAATTTGGAACTCTAAATCCAAGATTGTTTGTAGTAGCTATTTCAAACTGGACAAAATAAAGTTGTTCTCAGTTTTGTCTCTATGGTTTATTTCCTCTTCAAGTAGCCCTAAGCAGACTGGCGAAAAGCACTTTCATTGAAAGGGGTTGCCAAGCTTCCAAAAATTACGAGTTTCCGAAACACCAGCAAATATTTTTTCACCCAATCTTCATGATACCTGGTGGTAATGATCAGTAGACAAATCCCACTTGGCTCACCAAATTTTGTTCTTCTAGGTTGAAGCGTTCGTTTACAGTAGCAGTTTTTATTCTTAGGTTACACTCTGTTCTCTCCTATATAGATAGATGAATTTGGAATTCTAAATTTAACATGGTTTGTAGTAGCTCTTTGAAACTTGACAAAATACAGTAGTTCTCAGTTTTCTCTCTATGGATTGTTTCTTCTTCAAGTAGCCCTAATCAGAGACTGGCGAAAAGCACTTTCATGAAAGGGATTGGAAAGCATCCAAGAAATTACGAGTTTCCGAAATACCAGCAAATATATTTTCACCCGATCTTTATGATACTTGGTGGTAATGATCAGTATACAAATCCCACTTGGCTCACCAAATTTTGTTCTTCTAGGTTGAAGCGTTCGTTTACAGTAGCAGTTTTTATTTTTACGTTTCACTCTGTTCTCTCCTATATAGATAGATGAATTTGGAACTCTAAATCCAACATGGTTTGTAGTAGCTCTTTGAAACTTGACAGAATAAAGTAGTTCTCAGTTTTGTCTCTATGGTTTGTTTCCTCTTCAAGTAGCTCTAAGCAGAGACTGGCGAATAGCACTTTCATTGAAAGGGGTTGCCAAGCTTCCAGGAAATTACGAGTTTTTGAAATACCAGTCAAGTTTTTATCCCCCAAATGATCATACTTTGTGGTAATGATCAGAACAGAAATCCCACTTGACTCAGCAAATTTTGTTCTTCTAGGTTGAAGCATTCGTTTACAGTAGCAGTTTTTATTTTTAGGTTTCACTGTGTTCGCTCCTATATATATAGATGAATTTGGAACTCTAAATCCAACTTGGTTTGTAGTAGCACTTTGAAACTTGAAAAAATAAAGTAGTTCTCAGATTTGTCTCTATGGTTTGATTCCTCTTCTAGTAGCCCTAAGCAGAGACTGTGGAAAAGCACTTTCATTGAAAGGGGTTACTAAGCTTCCAAGAAATTACGAGTTTCCGAAATACCAGCAAATATTTTTTCACCCGATCTAGATGATACTTGGTGGTAATGATCAGTACACAAATCCCACTTGGCTCACTAAATTTTGTTCTTTTAGGTTGGCGTTCGTTTACAGTAGGAGTTTTTATTTTTCGGTTTTACTCTGTTCTCTCCTATATAGATAGATGAATTTGGAACTCTAAATCCAACATGGTTTGTAGTAGCTCTTTGAAACTTGAGAAAATAAAGTAGGTCTCAGTTTTGAGTCTATGGTTTGTTTCCACTTCAAGTAGCCTTAAGCAGATACTTTGGAAAAGCACTTTCTTTGAAAGGGTGGCCAAGCTTCCAAGAAATAACGAGTTTCCGAAATACCAGCAAATATTTTTTCACCCAATCTTGATGATACTTTGTGGTACCGATAAGTACACAAATCCCACTTGGCTCACCAAATTTTGTCCTTCTAATTTGAAGCGTTTGTTTACAGTAGCATATTTTTATTTTTAGGTTTCACTCTGTTCTCTCCTATACAGATAGATGAATTTGGAACTCTAAATCCAACATGGTTCCTAGTAGCTCTTTGAAACTTGACAAAGTAAAGTAGTCTCAGTTTGTTCTCTATGATTAGTTTCCTCTTCAATTACCCTAATCAGAAACTTGTGAATAGCATTTTTTATTGAAATGGGTTGCCAAGCATCCAAGAATCTATGTATTTCCGAAATACCAGCAAAAATTTTTTCTGCCAAAATTGATGATATGTAGTGGTAATGATCAGTATTCAAATCCCACTTGGCTCACCAAATTTTGTTCTTCTAGGTTGAAGTGTACGTTTACAGTAGCAGTTTTTATTTTTAGATTTCACTCCGTTCTCTCCTATATAGACAGATGAATTTGGAACTCAAAATCTAACATGATTTGTAGTAGCTCTTTGAAACTTGACAAAATAAAGTAGTTCTCAGTTTTTTTTCAATGGATTTTGTCCTCTACAAGTAGGCCTAAGCAGAGACTAAGGAAAAGCACTTTCATAGTAAGGGGTTGCAAAGCTTCCAAGAAATTATGAGTTTCCAAAATACCAGCAAATATTTTTTCACCCAATCTTGATGATACTTGCTGGTAATGATCAGTACACAAATCCCACTTGGCTCAGCAAATTTTGTTCTTCTAGGTTGATGCGTTCATTTACAGTAGCAGTTTTAATTTTTAGGTTTCACTCTGCTGTCTCTTATATAGATTGATGATTTGGAACTGTAAATCCAACATGGTTTGTAGTAGCTCTTTGAAACTTGATAAAATAAAGTAGTTCTCAGTTTTGCCTCTATGGTTTGTTTCCTATTCAAGTAGACCTATCAGATACTGTGGAAAAGCACTTTCATTGAAAGGGGTTGCCAAGCTTCCAAGAAATTAAGAGTTTCCGAAATACCAACAAATATTTTTTCACCCAATCTTGATGATAATTGGTGGTAATGATCAGTACACAAATCCCACTTGATTCACCAAATTTTGTTCTTCTAGGTTGAAGTGTTCGTTTACAGTAGCAGTTTTTATTTTTAGGTTTCACTCTGTTCTCTCCTGTATAGATAGATAAATTTGGAACACTAAATCCAACATGGTTTGTAGTAGCTCTTTGAAACTTGACAAAAAAAAAATAGTTCTCAGTTTTGTGTCTATGGTTTGTTTCCACTTCAAATAGCCCTAAGCAGATACTGTAGAAAAGCACTTTCATTGAAAGGGGTTGCCAAGCTTCCAAGAAATTAAGAGTTTCCGAAATACCAGCAAACATTTTTTCACCCAATCTTGATGGTACTTCGTGGTAATGATAAGTACACAAATCCCACTTGGCTCACCTAATTTTTTTCTTCTAGGTTGAAGAGTTCATTTGCAGTAGCAGTTTTTATTTTAGGTTTCACTCTGTTCTCTCCTATACAGATAGATGAATTTGGAATTCTAAATCCAACATGGTTTGTAGTAGCCCTTTGAAACTCGACAAAATAAAGGAGTTCTCAGTTTTGTCTCTATGGATTGTTTCCTCTTCAAAGAATCCTTTGTAGAGACTGAGGAAAAGCACTTTCATAGAACGGGGTTGCCAGGCATTCAAGAAATTCAGAGTTTCCGAAATACCAGCAAATATTTTTTGACCCAATCTTCATGATACTTGGTGTTAATGATGAGTACACAAATCCCACTTGGGGCAGCAAATTTTGTTCTTCCAGGTTGATGCATTCGTTTATAGTAGTAGTTTTTATTTTTAGGTTTCACTCTGTTCTCACCTATATAGATAGATGAAATTGGAACTCTAAATACAACATGGTTTGTAGTAGCTCTTTGAAACTTGACAAAATAAAGTAGTTCTCAGTTTTGACTCTATGGTTTGTTTCCTCTTCAACTAGCACTAAGCAGAGACTGTAGAAAACCACTTTCATTGCAAGGGCTTGCCAAGCTTCCAAAAAATTACGAGTTTCTGAAATACCAGCAAAGATTATTTCACCCAAACTTGATGATACTTGGTGGTAATGATCAGTACACAAGTCCCATTTGGCTCACCAAGTTTTGTTCTTCTAGGTTAAAGCGTTCGTTTAGAGTAGCAGTTTTTATTTTTAGGTTCAACTCTATTCTCCCTCATATAGATAGATGAATTTGGAACTCTAAATCCAACATTGTTTGTAGTAGCTATTTCAAACTGGACAGAATAAAGTAGTTCTCAGTTTTGTCTCTATGGTTTATTTCCTCTTCAAGTAGCCCTAAGCAGACTGGCGAAAAGCACTTTCATTGAAAGGGGTTGCCAAGCTTCCAAGAAATTACGAGTTTCCGAAACACCAGCAAATATTTTTTCACCCAATCATCATGACTTGGTGGTAATGATCAGTAGACAAATCCCACTTGGCTCACCAAATTTTGTTCTTCTAGGTTGAAGCGTTCATTTACAGTATCAGTTTTTATTCTTAGGTTTCACTCTGTTCTCTCCTATATAGATAGATGAAATTGGAACTCTAAATCCAACATGGTTTGTAGTAGCTCTTTGAAACTTGACAAAATAAAGTAGTTCTCAGTTTTGACTCTATGGTTTGTTTCCTCTTCAACTAGCCCTACGCAGAGACTGTGGAAAACCACTTTCATTGCAAGGGCTTGCCAAGCTTCCAAAAAATTACGAGTTTCCGAAATACCAGCAAAGATTATTTCACCCAAACTTGATGATACTTGGTGGTAATGATCAGTACACAAGTCCCATTTGGCTCACCAAGTTTTGTTCTTCTAGGTTAAAGCGTTCGTTTAGAGTAGCAGTTTTTATTTTTAGGTTCAACTCTATTCTCCCTCATATAGATAGATGAATTTGGAACTCTAAATCCAACATTGTTTGTAGTAGCTATTTCAAACTGGACAGAATAAAGTAGTTCTCAGTTTTGTCTCTATGGTTTATTTCCTCTTCAAGTAGCCCTAAGCAGACTGGCCAAAAGCACTTTCATTGAAAGGGGTTGCCAAGCTTCCAAGAAATTACGAGTTTCCGAAACACCAGCAAATATTTTTTCACCCAATCATCATGATACTTGGTGGTAATGATCAGTAGACAAATCCCACTTGGCTCACCAAATTTTGTTCTTCTAGGTTGAAGCGTTCATTTACAGTATCAGTTTTTATTCTTAGGTTTCACTCTGTTCTCTCCTATATAGATAGATGAAATTGGAACTCTAAATCCAACATGGTTTGTAGTAGCTCTTTGAAACTTGACAAAATAAAGTAGTTCTCAGTTTTGACTCTATGGTTTGTTTCCTCTTCAACTAGCCCTACGCAGAGACTGTGGAAAACCACTTTCATTGCAAGGGCTTGCCAAGCTTCCAAAAAATTACGAGTTTCCGAAATACCATCAACGATTATTTCACCCAAACTTGATGATACTTGGTAGTAATGATCAGTACACAAGTCCCATTTGGCTCACCAAGTTTTGTTCTTCTAGGTTAAAGCGTTCATTTAGAGTAGCAGTTTTTATTTTTAGGTTCAACTCTATTCTCCCTCATATAGATAGATGAATTTGGAACTCTAAATCCAAGATTGTTTGTAGTAGCTATTTCAAACTGGACAAAATAAAGTTGTTCTCAGTTTTGTCTCTATGGTTTATTTCCTCTTCAAGTAGCCCTAAGCAGACTGGCGAAAAGCACTTTCATTGAAAGGGGTTGCCAAGCTTCCAAAAATTACGAGTTTCCGAAACACCAGCAAATATTTTTTCACCCAATCTTCATGATACCTGGTGGTAATGATCAGTAGACAAATCCCACTTGGCTCACCAAATTTTGTTCTTCTAGGTTGAAGCGTTCGGTTACAGTAGCAGTTTTTATTCTTAGGTTACACTCTGTTCTCTCCTATATAGATAGATGAATTTGGAATTCTAAATTTAACATGGTTTGTAGTAGCTCTTTGAAACTTGACAAAATACAGTAGTTCTCAGTTTTCTCTCTATGGATTGTTTCTTCTTCAAGTAGCCCTAATCAGAGACTGGCGAAAAGCACTTTCATGAAAGGGATTGGAAAGCATCCAAGAAATTACGAGTTTCCGAAATACCAGCAAATATATTTTCACCCGATCTTTATGATACTTGGTGGTAATGATCAGTATACAAATCCCACTTGGCTCACCAAATTTTGTTCTTCTAGGTTGAAGCGTTCGTTTACAGTAGCAGTTTTTATTTTTACGTTTCACTCTGTTCTCTCCTATATAGATAGATGAATTTTTAACTCTAAATCCAACATGGTTTGTAGTAGCTCTTTGAAACTTGACAGAATAAAGTAGTTCTCAGTTTTGTCTCTATGGTTTGTTTCCTCTTCAAGTAGCTCTAAGCAGAGACTGGCGAATAGCACTTTCATTGAAAGGGGTTGCCAAGCTTCCAGGAAATTACGAGTTTTTGAAATACCAGTCAAGTTTTTATCCCCCAAATGATCATACTTTGTGGTAATGATCAGAACAGAAATCCCACTTGACTCAGCAAATTTTGTTCTTCTAGGTTGAAGCATTCGTTTACAGTAGCAGTTTTTATTTTTAGGTTTCACTGTGTTCGCTCCTATATATATAGATTAATTTGGAACTCTAAATCCAACATGGTTTGTAGTAGCTCTTTGAAACTTGAAAAAATAAAGTAGTTCTCAGATTTGTCTCTATGGTTTGATTCCTCTTCTAGTAGCCCTAAGCAGAGACTGTGGAAAAGCACTTTCATTGAAAGGGGTTACTAAGCTTCCAAGAAATTACGAGTTTCCGAAATACCAGCAAATATTTTTTCACCCGATCTTGATGATACTTGGTGGTAATGATCAGTACACAAATCCCACTTGGCTCACTAAATTTTGTTCTTTTAGGTTGGCGTTCGTTTACAGTAGGAGTTTTTATTTTTCGGTTTTACTCTGTTCTCTCCTATATAGATAGATGAATTTGGAACTCTATATCCAGCATAGTTTGTAGTAGCTCTTTGAAACTTGAAAAAATAAAGTAGTTCTCAGTTTTGTCTCTATTGATTGTTTCTTCTTCAAGTAGCCCTAATCATAGACTGGCGAATAGCACTTTCTTTGAAAGTGGTAACCAAGCGTCCAAGAATATACGCGTTTCCAAATACCAGCCAATATTTTTTTGTCCAATCTAATGACACGTGCTGGTAATGATCAGTATACAAATACCACTTGGCTCACCTAATTTTGTACTACTAGGTTGAAGCGTTCGTTTACAGTACCAGTTTTTATTTTTAGGTTTCACTCTGTTCTCGCCTATACAGATAGATGAATTTGGAACTCTAAATCCAACATTGTTTGTAGTAGCTCTTTGAAACTTGACAAAATAAAGAAGTTCTCAGTTTTGTCTCTATGGATTGTTTCCTCTTCAAAGAATCCTATGTAAGACTGTGGAAAAGCAATTTAATTGAAAGGGGTTGCCAGGCTTTCAAGAAATACTGAGTTTCAGAAATACCAGCAAATATTTTTTGACCCAATCTTCATGATACTTGCTGGTAATGATAGGTACACATATCCCACTTGGCTCACCAAATTTTGTTCTTCTAGGTTGAAGCATTCGTTTACAGTAGCAGTTTTTATTTTTAGGTTTCACTCTGTTCTCTCCTATACAGATAGATGAATTTGAAATTCTAAATCCAACATGGTTTGTAGTAGCCCTTTGAAACTAGACAAAATATAGGAGTTCTCAGTTTTGTCTCTATGGTTTGTTTCCTCTTCAAAGAATCCTATGCAGAGGCTGTGGAAAAGCACTATCATTGAAAGGGTTTGGAAAGCGTCCAAGAATCTATGAGTTTCAGAAATAGCAGAAAATATTTTGTTGCCCAATCTTCATGACATTGGAGGTAATGATCAGTATACAAATCCCACTTGACTCACCAAATTTAGTTCTTCTATGTTGAAGCTTCATTTACAGTAGCAGTTTTTATTTTTAGGTTTCCCTCTATTCTCTCCTATATAGATAGATGAATTTGGAACTCTAAATTCAACATGGTTTGTAGTAGCTCTTTAAAACTTGATAAAATAAAGTAGTTCTCACTTTTGTTTCTATGGTTTCTTTCCTCTTCAAATAGCCCTAAGCAGAAACTGGGGAAAAGCACTTTCATTGAAAGTGGTTGCCAAGCTTCCAAGAAATTACGAGTTTCCGAAACACCAGCAAATATTTTTTCAAACAATCTTGATGATACTTGGTGGTAATGATCACTACACAAATCCCACTTGGCTCACCAAATTTTGTTCTTCTAGGTTGAAGCGTTCGTTTGCAGTACCAGTTTTTATTGTTAGGTTTCACTCTGTTCTCTCCTATATAGATAGATGAATTTGGAACTCTAAATTTAACATGGTTTGTAGTAGCTGTTTGAAACTTGACAAAATAAAGTAGTTCTCAGTTTTGTCTCTATGGTTTGTTTCCTCTTCAAGTAGCCCTAATCAGAGACTGGCGAAAACCACTTTCATGAAAGGGGTTGGAAAGCATCCAAGAAATTACGAGTTTCCGAAATATCAGCAAATATTTTTTCACCCGATCTTGATGATACTTGGTGGTAATGATCAGTACACAAATCCCAATTGGCTCACCAAATTTTGTTCTTTTAGGTTGAAGCGTTCGTTTACAGTAGCCGTTTTTATTTTTAGGTTTCACTCTGTTCTCTCATATATAGATAGATGAATTTGGAACTCTATATCCAGCATAGTTTGTAGTAGCTCTTTGAAACATGAAAAAAAATTAGTTCTCAGTTTTGTGTCTAGGGTTTGTTTTCTCTTCAAGTAGCCCTAATCAGAGACTGGCGAATAGCACTTTCATTGAAAGTGGTTGCCAAGCGTCCAAGAATATTCGAGTTTCCAAATACCAGCCAATATTTTTTTGTCGAATCTAATGATACGTGCCTGTAATAATTAGTATGCAAATCCCACTTGGCTCACCTAATTTTGTTCTACTAAGTTGAAGCGTTCGTTTACAGTACCAGTTTTTATTTTTAGGTTTCACTCTTTTATCTCCTATACAGATAGATGAATTGGGAATTCTAAATCCAACATGGTTTGTAGTAGCTCTTTGAAACTAGACAAAATAAAGGAGTTCTCAGTTTTGTCTCTATGGTTTGTTTCCTCTTCAAAGAATCCTATGTAGAGACTGTAGAAAAGCACTTTCATAGAAAGGGGTTGCCAGGCTTTCAAGAAATTCCGAGTTTCCGAAATACCAGCAAATATTTTTTGACCCAATCTTCATGATACTTGGTGGTAATGATGAGTACACAAATCCCACTTGGCTCAGCAAATTTTGTTCTTCTAGGTTGAAGCATTCGTTTACAGTAGCAGTTTTTATTTTTAGGTTTCACTGTGTTCGCTCCTATATATATAGATGAATTCGGAACTCTAAATCCAACATGGTTTGTAGTAGCTCTTTGAAACGTGACAAAATAAAGTAGTTCTCAGTTTTGACTCTATGGTTTGTTTCCTCTTCAACTAGCCCTACGCAGAGACTGTGGAAAACTACATTCATTGCAAGGGCTTGCCATGCTTCCAAAAAATTACGAGTTTCCGAAACACCAGCAAAGATTATTTCACCCAAACTTGATGATACTTGGTGGTAATGATCAGTACACAAGTCCCATTTCCTCTTCAAGTAGCGCTAAGGAGAGACTGGCGAAAAGCACTTTCATTGAAAGTGGTTACTAACCTTCCAAGAAATTAGGAGTTTCCGAAATACCAGCAAACATTTTTTCACTCAATATTGATGATACTTGGTGGTAATGATCACTACATAAATCCCACTTAGCTCACCAAATTTTGTTCTTCTAGGTTAAAGCGTTTGTTTATAGTAGCAGTTTTTATTTTCAGTTTTCACTCTGTTATCTCCTATATAGATAGATGAATTGGGAACTCTAAATCTAACATGGTTTGTAGTAGCTCTGTGAAACTTGACAAAAAAAAGTAGTTCTCTGTTTTGTCTCTACGGTTTGTTTCCTCTTCAAGCAGCCCTAGGCACAGACTGTGGAAAAGCATTTTCATTGAAAGTGGTTGCCAAGCTTCCAAGATATTAGGAGTTTCCGAAATACCAGCAAATATTTTTTCACCCAATCTTGATCATACTTGGTGGTAATGATCAGTACACAAATCCCACTTGGCTCACCAAATTTTATTCTTCATGGTTCAAGCGTTCGTTAACAGTAGCAGTTTTTATTTTTAGGTTTCTCTCTGTTCTATCCTATATAGATAGATGAATTTGGAGATCTAAATCCAACATGGTTGGTAGTAGATCTTTGAAACTTGACAAAATAAAGTAGTTCTCAGTTTTCTCTCTATGGTTGGTTTCCTTTTCAATTAGCCGATGCAGAGACTGTGGAAAAGCACTTTCATTGAAAGGGGTTGGCAAGCGTCTAAGAAATTACGAATTCCGAAACACGGCAAATGTTTTTTAGCCCAATCTTGATGATACTAAGTGATAATTATCAGTATACAAATCCCACCTGGCTAATCTAATTTTGTTTTTCTAGGTTGAAGCGTTCGTTTACCATAGCAGTTTTTATTTTATGTTTCACTCTGCTATCTCCTATATAGATGAATTTGGAACTTGAAAACCAACATGTTCTGTAGTAGCTCTTTGAAACTTGACAAAATAAAGTAGTTCTCTGTTTTTTCTCTATGGTTTGTTTCCTCTTCAAGTAGCCCTAGGCACAGACTGTGGAAAAGCACTTTCATTGAAAGGGTTTGCCAAGATTCCAAAAATTACGGGTTTCTGAAATACCAGCAAATATTTTTTCACCCAATCTTGATGATACTTGGTGGTAATGATCAGGAAACAAATCCCACTTGGCTCACCACATTTTGTTCTTCTAGGTTGAAGCGTTATTTACAGTAGCATTTTTTATTTCTAAGTTTCACTCTGTTCTCTCCTATACAGATAGATGAATTTGGAACTCTAAATCCAACATGGTTTGTAGTAGCTCTTCAAAACTTCACCAAATAAAGTATTTCTCAGTTTTCTCTATATGGTTTGTTTCCTCTACAAGTACGCCTAATCAGAGACTGGAGAAAAGCACTTTCATTGAAAGGGGTGGAAAGCCTCCAAAAATTTTCGAGTTTTCGAAATAGCAACAAATATTTTTTTGCCCAATCTTGATCATACTTGGTGGTAATTATCAGTATACAAATACAACTTGGCTCACCATATTTTGTTCTTATACGTTGAAGCGCTATTTACAGTAGCAGTTTTTATTTTTAGGTATCCCTCTGTTCTATCCTATATTGATAGATGAATTTGGAACTCTAAATCCAACATGGTTTGTAGTAGCTCTTTGAAACTTGACAAAATAAAGTAGTTCTCTGTTTTGTCTCTATGGTTTGTTTCCTCTTCAAGTAGCCCTAGGCACAGACTGTTGAAAAGCAATTTCTTTGAAAGTGGTTGCCAAGCTTCCAAGAATCTACGAGTTTCCAAAATACCAGCAAATATTTTTTCACCGAATCTTTATGATACTTGGTGGTATTGATCAGTACACAAATCCCACTTGGCTCACCAAATTTTGTTCTTCTAGGTTGAAGCGTTCGTTTACAGTAGCTGTTTTTATTTTTAGGTTTCACTCTGTTCTGTCCTATATATATAGATGCATTTGGAAATCTAAATCCAACATGGTTGGAAGTAGCTCTTTGATACTAGACAAAATTAAGTAGTTCTCAGTTTTTTTTTTATGGTTTGTTTGCTCTTCAATTAGCCCTAAGCAGAGACTGTGGAAAAGCACTTTCATTGAAAGGGGTTGCCAAGCTTCAAAGAAATTACGAGTTTTCATGATACCAGCAATTATTTTTCCACCCAATTTTGAAGATACTTGGTGGTAATGATCAGTACAAAAATGCCACCTGGCTCACCAAATTTTGTTCTTCTAGGTTGAAGCATTCGTTTACACTAGCAGTTTTTATTTCTAGGTTTCACTCTGTTCTCTCCTATATGGATAGATGTATTTGGATCTCTAAATCCAACATGGTTTGTAGAAGCTCTTGGAAACTTGACAAAATATAGGAGTTCTCAGTTTGGTCTCTATTTTTTGTTTTTTCTTCACGTAGTGCTTAGCAGAGACTGTGGAATAGCACTTTCATTGAAAAGGGTTGCCAATCTTCCAAGAAATTACGAGTTTCAGAAATACCAGCAAATATTTTTTCACCCAATCTTGATGATACTCGGTGATAATGATCCGTACACAAATCCCACTTGGCTCACCAAATTTTGTTCTTCTAGGTTGAAGCGTTATTTACAGTAACGGTTTCTATTTCTGGGTTTCACTCTGTTCTCTCCAATACTGATAGATGAATTTGGAACTCTAAATCCAACATGGTTTGTAGTAGCACTTTGAAACTTGACAAAATAAATAGTTCTCAGTTTTCCCTTTATGGTTTGTTTCCTCTTCAAGTAGCCCTAATCAGAGACTGGCGAAAAGCACTTTCATTGAAAGGGGTTGGCAAGCCTCCAATAATCTATGAGTTTTCGAAATAGCAGCAAATTTTTTTTGCCCAATCTTAACGATACTTGGTGGTAATGATCAGTATACAAATCCCAATTGACTCACCAAATTTTGTTCTCCTAGTTCGAAGCGTTCGTTTACAGTAGCAGTTTTTATTTTTAGGTTTCACTCTGTTTTCTCCTATATAGATAGATGCATTTGGAACTCTAAATCCAACATGATTTGTAGTAGCTCTTTGAAACTTGACAAAATAAAGTAGTTCTCAATTTTTTCTCTTTTTTTGTTTGCTCTTCAAGTAGTCCTAAACAGAGACTTTCGAAAAGCACTTTCATTGAAAGGGTTTGCCAAGCTTCCAAGAAATTACGATTTTCCGAAATACCAGCAAATATTTTTTCACTAATCTTGAGGATACGTGGTGGTAATGATCAGTACACAAATCCCACTTGGCTCACCAAATTTTGTTCTTCTAGGTTGAAGCATTTGTTTACACTAGCAGTTTATATTTTTAGGTTTCAATCTATTCTTTCCTATATAGATAGATGAATTTAGAACCCTAAATCCAACATGGTTTGTAGTAGCTCTTTGAAACCTGAAAAAAAAAGTATTTCTCATTTTTGTCTATATGGTTTGTTTCCTCTTCAAGTAGCCCTAAGCAGAGACTGTAGAAAACAACTTTCATTGAAAGGGGTTGCCTAGCTTCCAAAAAATTATGAGTTTCTGAAATACAACCAAATATTTTTTAACCCAATCCTGAGGATACATGGTGGTAATGATCAGTATACAAATCCCACTTGGCTCACCAAATTTTGTTCTTCTAGGTTGAAGCGTTTGTTTACAGTAGCAGTTTTTATTTTTAGGTTTCACTCTGTTCTCTCCTATATAGATAGATGAATTTGGAACTCTAAATCCAACATGGTTTGTAGTAGCTCTTTGAAACTTCACAAAATAGAGTATTTCTCAGTTTTGTCTCTATGGTTTGTTTCCTCTTCAAGTAGCCCTAAGCAAAACTGGAGAAAGGCACTTTCAATGAAAAAGGTTGCAAAGCTTTCAAGATTTTTCGAGTTTCCGAAATGCCAGCAAATATTTTTTCACCCACTTGATGACACTTGGTGGTAATGATCAGTACACAAGTCTTACTTGGCTCACCAAATTTTGTTCTTCTAGGTTGAATCGTTTGTTTACAGTTGCAGTATTTATTTGTACGTTTCAGTCTGTTTTCTCCTATATAGATAGATGAATTGGAACTCTAAATCCAACATGATTTGTAGTAGCTCTTTGAAACTTGAGAAAATAAAGTCGTTCTCAGTTGTGTCTCTATAGTTTGTTTCCTCTTCAACTAGCCCAAAGCAGAGACTTTGAAAAGCCCTTACATTGAAAGGGGTTGCCAATCTTTCAAGAATCTACGAGTTTCCGAAATACCAGCAAATATTTTTTCACGCAATCTTGATGACCCTTTGTGGTAATGATCAGTACACACGTCCCAATTGGCTCACCAAATTTTGATCTTTTAGGTTGAAGTGTTCGTTTACAGCAGCTGTTTTAATTTAATGTTTCACTCTGTTCTCTCCTATGTAGATAGATGGATTTGGAACTCTAAATCCAACATGGTTTGTAGTAGCTCTTTGACACTTGACAAAATAAAGTAGTTCTCAGTTTTTTCTTTATGGTTTGTTGCCTCTTCAAGTAGTACTAAGCAAAGACTGGCCAAAGGCACTTACTTTGAAAAAGTTTGCCAAGCTTTGAAGAATTTACGAGTTTCTGGAATACCAGCAAATATTTTTTCACCCTATCTTGATGATACTTGGTGGTAATGATCAGTACAGAAGTCCCACTTGGCTCACCAAATTTTATTCTTCTAGGTTGAAGCCTTCGGTTTAAATAGCAGTTTTTATTTTTTGGTTTCACTCTGTTCTCTCCTATAGAGAGAGATGTATTTGGAACTCTAAATTCAACATGGATTGTAGTAGTCCTTTGAAACTTGACAAAATAAAGTAGTTCTCAGTTTTGTCTCTATGTTTTGTTTTGTTTTAATGGAGCCCTTAGCAGACACTGGCGTAAAGCACTTTCATAGAAAGTGGTTGCCAACCGTCCAATAACCTACGAGTTTCTGAAATACAAGCAAATATTTTTTCACTCAATCTTGATAATAATCAGTACACAAATCTCACTTGGCTCACCAAATTTTGTTCTTCTAGGTTGAATCGTTCGTTTACACAAGCAGATTTTATTTTTAGGTTTCACACATTTCTCTTTTATATAGATAGATGAATTAGAAAATCTAAATGCAACATGGTTTGTAGTAGCTCTTTAAAACATGACAAAATAAAGTAGTTCTCACTATTGTCTCTATGGTGTGTTTTCTCTTCAAGTAGCTGTAAGCAGAGACTGGTGAAAAGCACTTTCGTTGAACGAGGTTTCCGAGTGTCCAAAAATCTACGAGTTTCCGAAATACCTGCAAATATTTATTTCACCCAATCTTGATGATCCTTGGTGGTAATGATCAGTACACAAATCCCACTTGGCTCAACAAATTTTGTACTTCTTAGTTGCAACTTCATTTACAGTAGCAGTTTTTATTTTTAGGTTTTACTCTTTTCTCTCCTATATAGATAGATGAATTTGGAACTGTAAATCCAACATGGTTTGTAGTAGCTCTTTGAAATTTGACAAAATAAAGTAGTTCTCAGTTTGAAATCGATGGTTTGTTTGCTCTTCACGAAGCCCTAAACAAAGACTGTTGAAAAGCACTTTCATTAAAAGAAGTTCCCTATCTTCCAAGAAAGTACAAGTTTCCTGAAATATCAGCAAATTTTTTTTCACCAAATTGATGATACTTGGTGGTAATGATTAGTACACAACTCCCACTTGTCTCACCAAATTTTGTTCTTCTATGTTGAAGCATTCGTTTAGAGTACCAGTTTTATTTTTAGTTTTCACTCTGTTCTCTCCTATGTAGATAGATAAATTTGGAACTCTAAATCCAAAATGGTTTGTACTAGCTAGTTGAAACTTGACAAAATAAACTAGTTCTCTGTTTTGCCTCTATGGTTTGTTTCCTCTTCAAGTAGCCCTAAGCAGAGACTGGCGCAGTGCAGTTTCATACCAAGGGTTTGCCAAACATCCAAGAATCTACGAGATTCCGAAATACCAGCAAATATTTTTTCACCCAAATTTGATGATACCTGGTGGTAATGATCAGTACACAAATCCCACTTGGCTCACCAAATTTTTTTCTTCTTGGTTGAAGCTCTCTACTTCAGTGGAATTTTTGTGTTTATGTTTCACTCTGTTCTCTCCTATATAGATAGATGAATTTGGAACTCTAAATTCAACATGGTTTGTAGTAGCTCTTTGAAACTTGACAAAATAAAGTAGTTCTCAGTGTTTTCTCTAGGGTTTGTTTCCTCTTCACGTATCCAAATACAGAGACTGGCGAAAAGCACTTTCACTGAAAGGGGTTGCCAAGCGTCCAAGAATCTACGTGTTTCTGAAATACCAGCAAATATTTTTTCACCCAATCTTGATGATACTTGGTGGTAATGATCAGTACACAAATCCCACTTACCAAATTTTGTTCTCCTAGCATGAAGAGTTCCTTTACAGTAGCAGTTTTTATTTTTAGGTTTCACTCTGTTCTCTCCTATATAGACAGATGAATTTGGAACTCTAATCCAACATGGTTTGCAGTAGCTCTTTAAAACTTTTCAAAATAAAGTAGTTCCCCGTTTTGAATGTATTGCTTGTTCCCTGTTCATGTAGCCCTAAGCAGAGATGGCACAAAGCCCTTTCATTGAAATGCGTTTCCAAGCATGCAAGAAAGTAGGAGTTTCCGAAATACCAGCAAATGTTTTTTCTTCCAATCTTGAAGATACTTGGTGGTAATGATCAGTACACAAATCCCACTTGGCTCATCAAATTTTGTTCTTCTAGGTTGAAGCATTCGTTTTCATTTGCAGTTTTTATCTTTAGGTTTCACTCTGTTCTCTCCTTTATAGATAGATGAACATGGAACTCTAAATCCAACATGGTTTGTAGTAGCTCTTTGAAACTTGAAAAAATAAAGTAGTTCTCAGTTTTGTCTCTATGGTTTGTTCTCTCTTCAAGTAGCCCTAAGCAGAGACTGGCAAAAAGCACTATAATAGAAAGGGTTTGTCACGTGTCCAAGAATCTATGAGTTTCCGACATATCAGCAAATATTTTTTCACCCAATCTTGATGATTCTTGGTGGTAACGATCAGTTCACAAATCTCACTGGGCTCACCAAATTCTGTTTTTCTTGGTTGAACCGTTCATTCACAGTAGCAGTTTTTATTTTTAGGTTTCAATTTGTTCTCTCCTATATAGAGAGATGAATTTGAAACCCTAATCCAACATGGTTTGTAGTACCCATTTGAAACGTGCCAAAATAAAGTAGTTCTCAGTTTTGTCTCTATGGTTTGTTTCCTCTTCAATAGCAGTAACAGAGACTGGCGAAAAGCATTTCATTGAAAGGTGTTGCCCAGCGTCCAAGAATCTCCGAGTTTCCGAAATACCAGCAAATATTTTTTCACCCAATCTTGATGATACTTGTTAGTAATGATCAGCACAAAAATTCCAATGGGCGCACCAAATTTTGTTCCTCCAGGTTGAAGCGCTCCTTTACAGCAGCAGTTTTTTTTTTTTTTAGGTTTCACTCTGTGCTCTCCTATAGTGGTAGATGAATTTGGAACGCTAAATCCCACATGGTTTCTAGTAGCTCTTTGAAACTTGACAAAATAAAGTAGTTCTCTGTTTTGTCTCTATGGTTTGTTCCCTCTTCATATAGCCATAAGGAGAAATAGTGCAAAGCCCTTTCATTGAAAGGGGTTTTATAATATCTAAGAAACTACGAGTTTCGAAAATACCAGCAAATATTTTTTCACCCAATCTTGATGATACTTGGTGTTAATGATCAGTACACAAATCCCACTTGGATTACCGAATTCTGTTCTTCCAGGTTGAAGCCTTCGTTTACAGTAGCAGTTTTTGTTTTAAGGATTCACTCTGTTCTCTCCTATATTGATAGATCAATTTGAAAATTGAAATCCAACATGGTTTGTAGTAGCTCTTTGCATCCTGACAAAATAATATAGTTCTCAGTTTTGTATCTATGGTTTGTTCCCTCTTCAAGTATCCGTAAGCACAAACTTGCGAAAAGCACTTTCATTGAAAGGGGTTGCCATGCTTCCAGGAATCTACGAGTTTCGGTAATACCAGCAAATATTTGTTCACCGAATCTTGGTGATACTTGGTGGTATATCAGTACACAAATCCCACTTGGCTCAACAAATTTTGTTCTTCCTGGTTATATCGTTCCTTTCGAGTAGCAGTTTTTATTTTTAGGTTTTACTCTGTTCTCTTATTTATAGATAGATGAATTTGGAACTCTATAACCAACATGGTTTGTAGTAGCTCTTTGAAACTTGAAAAAATAAAGTAGTTCACAGTTTTTTCTCTATGGTTTGTTTCCTCTTTAAGTAGCCCTAAACAGGGACTGGCAAAAAGCACTTTCAATGAAAGAGGTTACCCAGCGTCCAAGAATCGACGAGTTTAGGAAAAACCAGCAAATACTTTGTCACCCAATCTTGATGATACTAGGTGGTAATGATAAGTACACAAATCCCACTTTGATCACCAAATTTTGTTCTTCTAGGTTGAAGCGTTCGTTTACAGAAGAAGTTTTTAATTTTAGGTTTTACTCTGTTCTCTCATATATAGATAGATAAATTTTGAACTGTAAATCCAACATGGATTGCAGTAGATCTGTGAAACTTGACAAAATAAAGTACTTCTCAGTTTATTCTCTAGGGTTTGTTTCCTCTTCACGTATCCCAAAACAGAGACTGGCGAAAAGCACTTTCACTGAAAGGGGTTGCCAAGAATCCAAGAATCTACGTGATTCTGAAATACCAGCAAATATTTTTTCACTCAATCTTGATGATACTTGATGGTAATGATCAGTAAACAAATCCCACTTACCAAATTTTGTTCTCCTAGGTTGAGGAGTTCGTTTCCAGTAGCAGTTTTTATTTTTAGGTTTCACTCTGTTCTCTCCTATATAGATAGATGAATTTGGAACTCTAATACAACATGGTTTGGAGCAGCTCTTTAAAACTTTTCAAAATAAAGTAGTTCCCAGTTTTGAATGTATGGTTTGTTCCCTGTTCATGTAGCTCTAAGCAGAGATGGCACAAAGCCCTTTCATTAAAAGGGGTTTCCAAGCATGCAAGAAAGTACGATTTTCCGAAATACCAGCAAATGTTTTTTCTTCCAATCTTGAAGATACCTGGTGGTAATGATCAGTACACAATTCACACTTGGCTCATCAAATTTTGTTCTTCTAGGTTGAAGCGTTTGTTTTCATTTGTGTTTTTATCTTTTGGTTTCACTCTGTTCTCTCCTTTATAGTTAGATGAACATGGAACTCTAAATCCAACATGGTTTGTAGTAGCTCTTTGAAACTTGACAAAATAAAGTAGTTCTCAGTTTTGTCACTATGGTTTGTTTTCTCTTCAAGTAGCCCTAAGCAGAGACTGGCGAAAAGCACTATAATTGAAAGGGTTTGCCACGTGTCCAAGAATCTACGAGTTTCCGAAATATCAGCAAATATTTCTTCACCCAATCTTGATGATACTTGGTGCTAACGATCAGTTCACAAATCTCACTAGGCTCACCAAATTCTGTTTTTCTAGGTTGAAGCGTTCGTTCACAGTAGCAGTTTTTATTTTTAGGTTTCACTTTGTTCTCTCCTATTTAGACAGATGAATTTTGAACTCTAAATCTAACATGGTTTGTAGTAGTTCCGTGAAACTTGACAAAATAAAGTACTTGTCAGTTTTGTCTCTATAATTGTTTTTCTCTTCATGTAGCCCTAAGCAGGGATGGCACAAAGCCCTTTCTTTGAAAGGGGTTTCCAAGCATAGAAGAAACTACGAGTATCCGAAATACCAGTAAATATTTCTCCACCCAATCTTGATGATACTTGGTGGTAATGATCAGTACACAAATTCCACTTGGCTCACCCAATTTTGTTCTTCTAGGTTGAAGCGTTCATTTACAGTAGCAGTTTTTATTTTTAGGTTTCACTCTGTTCTCTTGTATATAGATAGATGAATTTCGAACACTAAATCCAAAATGGATTGTAGTAGCTCTTTGAAACTTGACAAAATAAAGTAGTTCTCAGTTTTGTCTCTATGTTTTGTTTCCTTTTCATGGAGCCCTTAGCAGACACTGGCGGAAAGCACTTTCATAGAAAGCGGTTGCCAAACGTCCAATAAGCTATGAGTTTCTGAAATACCAGCAAATATTTTTTCACTCAATCTTGATAATACTTGAAGGTAATAATTAATACACAAATCTCACTTAGCTCACCAAATTTTGTTCTTCTAGGTTGAATCGTTCGTTTACAGTAGCAGATTTTATTTTTAGGTTTCACTCTTTTCTCTTTTATATAGATAGATGAATTAGAAATTTTAAATGTAACATGCTTTGTAGTAGCTCTTTTAAACATGACAAAATAAAGTAGTTCTCACTATTGTCTCTATGGTGTGTTTTCTCTTCAAGTTGTTCTAAGCAGAAAGAGGCCAAATGCACTTTCATTGAACGAGGTTGCCGAGCATCCAAAAATCTACAAGGTTCCGAAATACCTGCAAATATTTTTTCACCCAATCTTGATGTTACTTCGTGGTAATGATCAGTACACAAATCCCACTTGGCTCACCAAATTTTGTACTTCTTAGTTGAAATTTCATTTACAGTAGCAGTTTTTATTTTTAGGTTTTACTCTTTTCTCTCCAAAATAGATAGATGTATTTGGAACTCTAAATACAACATGGTTTGTAGTAGCTCTTTGAAATTTGACAAAATAAAACAGTTCTCAATTTCGAATCGATGGTTTGTTTGCTCTTCCAGAAGCCCTAAACAAAGACTGGCGAAAAGCACTTTCATTAAAAGAAGTTCCCTATCTTCCAAGAAAGTAAAAGTTTTCTGAAATATCAGCAAATTTTTTTACACCCAATCTTGATGATACTTGGTGTTAATGATCAGTACACAAATCCCACTTGGCTCAGCAAATTTTGTTCTTCTACGTTGAAGCGTTCTTTTGCAGTAGTAGTTTTTATTTTTAGGTTTCACTATGTTCTCTCCTCTACAGATAGATTTTTTTGGAAATCTAAATCCAACATGGTTTTTAGTAGATCTTTGAAAAATGACAAAATAAAGTAGTTCCTAGTTTTGTCTCTATGGTTAGTATCCTCTACAAGTAGCCCTCAGCATAGACTGGCGAGAAGCACTTTCCTAGAATTGGGTTGAGAAAAGTCCAAGAATCTACGAGAATCCAAAATACCAGCAAATATTTTTTCACCCAATCTCGATAATACTTGGTGGTAATGATCAGTACACAAATCCCACTTGGATCACCAAAAGTTTTTCTTCTAGGCAGAAGTGTTCGTTTACAGTAGCAGTTTTTATCTTTAGGTTACACTCTGTTCTCTCCTAAATAGATAGATGAATTTGGAACTCTAAATTCCACATGGTTTGTAGCAGCTCTTTGAAACTTGACAAAATAAAGTAGTTTTCAGTTTTGTCTCTCTGGTTTGTTTGCTCATCAAGTAGCCCTAAGCAGACACTGGTGAAAAGCACTTTCATTAAAAGTAGTTGACAAGGTTCCAAGAAAGTTCGAGTTTCCTGAAATATCAGTAAATATTTTTTCACCCAATCTTTATGATACTTGGTTGAAATGATCAGTACACAAATCCCACTTGGCTCAACAAATTTTTTTCTTCTAAATTGAAGCGATCATTTACAGTAGCAGTTTTTATTTTTAGGTTTCACTCTGCTCTCTCCTATTTAGATAGATGAATTTGGAACTCTAAATCCAACATGGTTTGTAGTAGCTCTTTGAAACTTGACAAAATAAAGTAGTTCTCAGTTTTGTCTCTATTTTTTGTGTCCTCTTCAAGTTGCCCTAAGCAGGGATGTCATAAAGCCCTTCTATTTAAAGGGGTTACCACGCTTCCAAAAAACTACTAGATTCTGAAATACCAGCATATATTTTTTTCACTAAATCTTGATGATACTGTGTGGTAATGATCCGTACACAGATCCCACTTAACTCATCAAATTTTGTTCTCCTGGTTGAAGCATCCGTTTACAGTAGCAGTTTATATTTTTAGAGTTCAATCATTTCTTTCTTATATAAATAATTGAATTTGGAACTCCAAATCCAACATGGTTTGTAGTAGGTCTTTTAAATTTGACAAAATAAAGTAGTTCTCACTTTGGTCTCTAGGGTTTGTTTGCTCTTCAAGTAGCCCTAAGCATAGACTGGCGAAAAGCACTTTCTTTAAAAGAAGTTGCCAAGCAACCAAAAAAGTATGAGTTTCCTGAAATATCAGCTAATATTTTTTCACGCAATCTTGGTGATACTTGGTGATAATAATCACTTCACAAATCCCAATTTGCTCACCATATTTTCTTTTTCTAGATTGAGCCGTTGGTTTACAGCAGCAGATTTTATTTTCAGGTTTCACTCTGTTCTCTCCTGTATGAATAGATGAATTTGGAACTCTAAATCCAACATGGTTTGTAGTAGCTCTTTAAAAATTGACAAAATAAAGTAGTTCTCAGTTTTGTCTCTATGGATTCTTTCCTCTTTAAGAAGCCCTAAGCAGGGATGGCGCAAAGCTCTTTAATTGAAAGGGGTTGCCAAACTTCCAAAAAACTACGAGATTACAAAATACCAGCAAGTATTTTTTCACCCAATATTGATGATACTTCGTGGTAATGATCAGTACACAAATCCCACTTGGCTTCCCGAATTTTGTTCTTCTGGGTTGAAGCTTTCTTTTTCAGTAGGAATTTTTATTTTATGTTTCACACTGTTCTCTCGTATATAAATAGATGAATTTAGAACTCAAAATAAAACATGGTTTGTAGTAGCTGTTTGAAACTTGACAAAATAAAATAGTCCTCAATTTTGTCTCTATGGTTTGTTTTTTCTTCAAGTAGCCCTAAGGAGAGACTGGTGAAAAGCACTTTCATTAAATGAAGTTACCAATCTTCCTAGAAAGTACGAGTTTCCTGAAATATCAGCAAATATTTTTTCACCCAATCTTGATGATACTTGGTGGTAATGATCAGTACACAAATTCCACTTGGCTCACCCAATTTTGTTTTTCTAGGTTTAAGCGTTCATTTACAGTAGCAGTTTTTATTCTTTGGTTTTACTCTGTTCTCTTGTATATAGATAGATGAATTTCGAACACTAAATCCAAAATGGATTGTAGTAGCTCTTTGAAACTTGACAAAATAAAGTAGTTCTCAGTTTTGTCTCTATGGTTTTTTTCCTCTTCAAATAGCCCTAAGCAGAGACTCGTGAAAAGGTCTTTCATATACAGGGGTTGCCAGGCATCCAAGAATCTATGAGTTTCCTAAATACCATCAAATATTTTTTAACCCAATCTTGATGATACTTGCTGGTAATGAACAGTCAGAAATGCCACTTGTGTAACCAAATTTTGTTCTTCTAAATTGAAGCGTTCATTTACAGTAGCAGTTTTTATTTTTAGGTTTTACGTTGTTCTCTCCTATACAGATAGATGAATTTGGAACTCTAAATCCAAAATGGTTTCAAGTAGTTCTTTTCAACTTGACAGAATGAAGTAGTTCTCAGTTTTGTGTCTATGGTGTGTTTCCTCCCCAAGTAGCCCTAAGCAGAGATGGCACAAATAACTGTCACATAAAAGGGGTTGCCAATCTTCCAAGATTCTACAAGTTTCTGAAATAGCAGCATTTATTTTTTCACCCAATCTTGATGATACTTGGTGGAAATGATCCGTACAATAATCCCACTTGACTCAGCAAATTTTGTTGTTCTAGGTTGAAGCGTTCGTTTACAGTACAAGTTTTTATTTTTAGGTTTCACTCTGTTCTCTCCTATATAGATAGATGAATTTGGAACTCTAAATTCAACATGGTTTGTAGTAGCTCCATGAAACTTCACAAAATAAAGTAGTTCTCAGTTTTGTCTCTATGGTTTGTTTCCTCTTCAAGTAACCCTAAGCATTGATGGCACAAAGCCCTTTCATTGAAAGGGGTTGACAATCTTCCAATAATCTACGAGTTTCTGAAATACCAGCAAATATTTTTCACCCGATCATCCTCATACTTTTTGGCAATCATAAGTACAGAAATCCCACTTGGCTCAACAAATTTTGTTCTTCTAGGTTGAAGCGTTCGTTTACAGTAGCAGTTTTAATTTTTAGGTTTCACTCTGTTCTCTCCTACATAGATAGATGAATTTGGAACTGTAAATCCAACATGGTTTGTAGTAGCTCTTTGAAACTTCACAAAATAAAGTAGTTCTCAGTTTTGTCTCTATGGTTTGTTTCCTCTTAAAGTAGCCCTAAGCAGAGACAGGCGAAAAGCAATTTCATTAAAAGATTTGTCAAGCGTCCACAAAGTACGAGTTTCTTGATATATCAGGAAATGTTTTTTCACCCAATCTTGATGATACTCGGTGGTAATCATCAGTACACAAATCCCACTTGGCTAACAATATTTTGTTCTTCTAGGTCGAAGCGTTCATTTATGGTAGCAGTTTTTATTTTTATGTTTCACTCTGTTCTCTCTTATATAGATAGATGACTTTGGAACTCTAAAACCAACATGGGTGTATTACCTATTTGTAACTTGAAAAAATAAAGTAGTTCTCAGTTTTGTCTCTGTCCTTTGTTTCCTCTTCAAGTAGCCTTAAGCAGAGACTCGCGAAAAGCACTTTCATTAAAAGGTTTTCCCAAACTTCCAAGAAAGTACCGAGTTTCCTGAAATATCAACAAACATTTCTTATCCCAATCTTGATGATACTTGCTACTAATGATCAGTACAAAAATCAAACTTGGCTCACCGTTTCTTGTTCTTCTAGATTAAAGCGTTCATTTACAATAGCACTTTTTATTTTTAGGTTTCACTCTATTTTCTCTTATACAGATAGATGAATTTGGAACACTAAATCCAACATAGCTTATAGTAGCTCTTAGAAACTTGACAAAATAAAGTAGTTCTCAGTTTTGTCTCTATGGTTTGTTTCCACTTAATGTATCCCTAAGCAGAGACTGCGCAAAGGCCTTTCATTGAAAGGGGTTCCCAATCTTCCAAGAAACTAAGAGTTTCCGAAATACCATCAAATATTTTTACACCCAAACTTGGTGATACTTGGTGGTAATGATCAGTACAAAAATCCCACTTGGCTCACAATATTTTTTTCTTCTAGGTTGAAGCGTTCGTTTTCAGTAGCAGTTTATATTTTTAGGTTTCACTCATTTCTCTCCTATATAGACAGATGAATTTGGAACTCTAAATCTAACATGGTTTGTAGTAGCTCTTTGAAACTTGACAAAATTAAGTAGTTCTCAGTGTTGTCTCTATGGTTTCTTTGCTCTTTAAGTAGCTCTAAGCAGAAACTGGAGAAAAGTACATTAATTAATAGGGGATGCCAATTTTCCCAGAAAGTACGAGTTTCCTGAAATATCAGCAAATATTTCTTCACCCAATCTTGATGATACTTGGTTTTAATGATCAGTATACAAATCGCACTTGTCAGCATATTTTGTTCTTCTAGGTTCAACAGTTCGTTTACAGTAGCCGTTTTTATATTTAGGTTTCACTCTGTTCTCTCCTATATGGATAGATAAATTTGGAACTCTAAATGCAACAAGTTTTGTAGTAGCTCTTTGAATCTTGACAAAATAATGTAATTCCATGTTTTGTGTCTTTGGTTTGTTTCCTCTTCAAGTAGCCCTAAGCAGGGATTCGCGAAATTCTCTTTCATATAAACGGGTTGCCAAGCGTCCGAGAATCTACGAGTTTCCAAAAAAAGAGCAAATTTTTTTTTGACAATCTTGATGATTCTTTGAGGTAATGAACAGTACACAAATCCCACTTGGCTCACCAAATTTTGTTCTTCTAGGTTGAAACGTTCGTTTACAGTAGCAGTTTTTATTTTTAGGTATTACTCTGTTCTCTCCTGTATAGATAGATGAATTTGAAACTCTAAATCCAACATGGCTTGTAGTAGCTCTTTGAAACTTGACAAAATAAAGTAGTTGTCTGTTTTGTCTCTATGGTTTCTTTGCTCTTTAAGTAGTGCTAATCAGAGACTGGAGAAAAGCACATTCATTAATTGGGGTTGCCAATCTTCCAAGAAAGTACGAGTTTCCTGAAATCACAGCAAATATTTCTTCACCCAATCTTGATGATACTTGGTGGTAATGATAAGTACACAAATCCCACTTGGCTCACCAAATTTTTTTTTTCTAGGTTAAAGCGTTCGTTTACAGTAGCAGTTTATATTTTTAGATTTCACGCAATTTTCTGCTATACAGATAGATGAATTTGGAACTCTAAATACAACATGGTTTGTAGTAGATCTTTGAAACTTGACAATATAAAGTAGTTCTCAATTTTGTCTCTATGGGTTTTTTGTTTTTGAAGTAGCCTTAAGCAGAGACTGGCAAAAAGCACTTTCATTAAAAGGGGTTACCAATCGTCTAAGAAAGTACGAGTCTCTTGAAATATCAACAAATATTTTTTCACCCAATGTTGATGATACTTGGTGGCAATGATCAGTATACAAATCCCACTTGGCTCACAATATTTTGTTCTTCTTGGTGCAAGTGATCGTTTACAGTAGCCGTTTTTATTTTTAGGTTTCACTCTGTTCTCTCCGATGTAGATAGATGAAGTTTGAACTCTAAATCCAATATGGTTTGTAGTAGCTTTTTGAAACTTGAAAAAATAAAGTATTCTCTCAGTTTTGTCTCTACAGTTGGTTTCCTTTCAAGTACCCCTAAGAAGAGAGTCACGGAAAGCTCTTTCATATAAAGGGGTTGCCAAGCGTCCAAGAATCAACGAGATTCCGAAACACCAGCAAATATTTTCTCACCCAATCTTGATGATACCTGGTGGTATTGAACAGAAGACAAATCCCACTTGGCTGACCAAATTTTTTTCTTCTAGGTTGAAGCGTTCGTTTATAGTAGCAGTTTATAGTTTTAGGTTTCACACTGTTTTCTCCTGTATAGATAGATGGATTTTGAACTCTACATCCAAAATGGTTTGTAGTAGCACTTTGAAACGTGACAAAATATAGGAGTTCTCAGTTTTGACTCTATAGTTTGTTTCCTCTTCAAGTAGAGCTAAGCAGAGATGGCACAAAGCCCTTTCAATTAAAGGGGTTGCCAATCTTCCAATAATCTACGAGTTTCTGAAAAACCAGCAAATATTTTTTAACCCAATCGTCATCATACTTGTTGGCAATGATAAGTACAGAAATACCACTTGGCTCAACAAATTTTGTTCTTCTAGGTTGAAGCGTTCGTTTACAGTAGCAGTTTTAATTTTTAGGTTTCACTCTGTTCTCTCCTACATAGATAGATGAATTTGGAACTCTAAATCCAACATGGTTTGTAGTAGCTCTTTGAAACTTCACAAAATATAGTAGTTCTCATTTTTGTCTCTATGGTTTGTTTCCTCTTAAAGTAGCAATAAGCCCAGAGTGGCGAAAAGCACTTTCATTAAAAGGTTTGCCAAACGTCCACAAAGTACGAGTTTCTTGATATATCAGCAAATGTTTTTACACCCAAACTTGATGATACTTGGTGTTAATTATCAGTACACAAATCCCACTTGGCTAACAATATTTTGTTCTTCTAGGTCGAAGCGTTCGTTAATGGTAGCAGTATCTATTTTTAGGTTTCACTCTGTTCTCTCCTATATAGATAAATGTATTTGGAACTCTAAATCCAACATGGCTTATAGTAGCTCTTTGAAACATGACAAAATAAAGTAGTTCTCAGTTTTGTCTCTATGGTTCGTTTTCTCTTCGTGTAGCCCTGAGTAAAGAGTCGCAAAAGGCACTTTCATTGAAAGGGGTTGCAAAGTGTCCAAGAATCTATGAATTTCCGATATACAAGCAAATATTTTTTTCACCCAATCCAAATGACACTTGGTGGTAATGATCAGTACACATATCCTACTTGGCAAATCAAATTTTGTTCTTCTAGTTTGAAGCGTTCGTTTACAGTAGCAGTTTTTATTTTTAGGTTTCTCTCTGTTCTCTCCAAAATAGATAGATGAATTTGGAACACTAAATCCAACATGGTTTCTAGTAGCTCTGTGAAAATTGACAAAAGAAAGTAGTTCTCAGTTTTGTCTCTATGGTTTGCGTCCTTTTTATGTAGAATTAAGCAGAGACTCGGGAAAAGCACTTTCATTGAAAGGTGTTGCCAAGCGTTCAAGAATCTACTAGTTTCCGAAATACCAGTAAATATTTTTTCTACCAATCTTGAGAATACTTGGTGGTAATGATCAGTACACAAATGCCACTAGGCTCTCCAAATTTTGTTCTTCTAGGTTGAAGCATTCTTTTACAGTAGCAGATTTTATTTTTAGGTTTCACTGATTTCTCTCCTATATAGATAGAAGAATTTTAACTCTAAATCCAACATGGATTGCAGGAGCTCTTTGACACTTGAACAAATAAAGTACTTCTCAGTTTTGTATCTATGGTTTGTTTCCACTTCATGTAGCCCTAAGCAGAGACTGCGCAAAGACCTTTCATTGACAGGGGTTGCCAAGCTTCCAAGAAACTAAGAGTTTCTGAAATACCATCAAATATTTTTACACCCACACTTGATGATACTTGGTGGTAATCATCAGTACAAAAATCCCACTTGACTCACAAGATTTTTTTCTTCTAGGTTGAAGCGTTCGTTTACAGTAGCAGTTTATATTTTTAGGTATCACTCATTTCTCTCCTATATAGACAGATAAATTTGGAACTCTAAATCTAACATGGTTTGTAGTAGCTGTTTGAAACTTGACAAAATTAAGTAGTTCTCATTGTTGTCTCTATGGTTTCTTTCTCTTTAAGTAGCTCTAAGCAAAGACTGGAGAAAAGCACATTCATTAATAGGAGTTGCCAATCTTCCAAGAAAGTACGAGTTTTCTGAAATATCAGAAAATATTTCTTCACCCAATCTTGATGATACTTGGTTTTAATGATCAGTATACAAATCGCACTTGTCAGCATATTTTGTTCTTCTAGGTT
This sequence comes from Callospermophilus lateralis, assembly GCF_048772815.1. Classification (NCBI taxonomy): domain Eukaryota; kingdom Metazoa; phylum Chordata; class Mammalia; order Rodentia; family Sciuridae; genus Callospermophilus; species Callospermophilus lateralis. Next base: position 114,125,411 of record NC_135313.1, on the reverse strand, counting down.
CAACAGTTCGTTTACAGTAGCAGTTTTTATTTTTAGGTTTCACTCTGTTCTCTCCTATATGGATAGATAAATTTGGAACACTAAATCCAACAAGATTTGTAGTAGCTCTTTGAATCTGGACAAAATAATGTAGTTCTCTGTTTTGTCTCTATGGTTTGTTTCCTCTTCAAGTAGCCCTAACGAGGGATTCGCGAAAATCTCTTTCATATAAACGGGTTGCCAAGCGTCATAGAATCTACGAGTTTGTGAAATAACAGCAAATACTTTTTGTGGCCAAATTTGATGATTCTTTGTTGTAATAAACAGTACACAAATCTCACTTGGCTTACCCAATTTTGTTCTTCTAGGTTGAAACGTTCATTTACAGTAGCAGTTTTTATTTATAGGTTTCATGCTGTTCTCTCCTATATAGATAGATGAATTTGAAACTCTAAATCCAACATGGTTTCTAGTATCTCTTTGAAACTTGACAAAATAAAGTAGTTGTCAGTTTTGTCTCTATGGTTTCTCTGCTCTTTAAGTAGCCCTAAGCAGAGTCTGGAGAAAAGCACATTCATTAATAGGGGTTGCCAATCTTCCAAGAAAGTACGAGTTTCCTGAAATTACAGCAAATATTTCTTCACCCAATCTTGAAGATACTTTTTGGTAATGATCAGAATACAAATCCCACTTGGCTCACCAAATTATGCTCTTCTAGTTTGAAGCATTCGTTTACAGTAGCAGTTTTTATTTTTAGGTTTCACTCATCTCTCTCCTGGATAGATAGATGAATTTGGAACTCTAAATCCAATATGGTTTGCAGTAGCTCTTTGAAACTTGACAAAATAAAGTAGCTCTCAGTTTTGTCTCTACGGTTTGTTTCCACTTCAAGCACTCCTAAGCAGAGACTGGCGAAAAGCACTTTCAGTGAAAAGGGTTTTCAAGCATCCAAGAATCTACGAGTTACGGAAATACCAGCAAATTTTTTTTGAACCAATCTTGGTGATACTCAGTGGTAATGATCAGTACACAAATCCCAATTGGCTCACCAAATTTTGTTCTTCTAGGTGGCAGCGTTCGTTTACAATAGCAGTTTTTAATTTTAGGTTTCAGTCTTTTCTCTCCTATATAGATAGATGAATTTGGAACTCTAAATCCAACATGGTTTGTATTAGCTCTGTGAAACTTGACAAAATAAAGTAGTTCTCAAATTTATCTCTATGGTTTGTTTCCTCTTCAAGTAGCCATAAGCAGAGATGGTGCAAAGCTCTTTCATTGAAATGGGTTGCCAAACTTCCAAGAATCTACAGGTTTTTGTAATACCAGCAAATATGTTTACAGCCAATCTTGATGATACTTGGTGGTAATGATCAATACAAAAATCCCACTTGGCTACCCAAATTTTGTTTTTTAGGTTGAAGCGTTCATTTACAGTAGCAGTTTTTATTTTTAGGTTTACTCTTTTGTCTCCTATGTAGATACATGAATTTAGAACTCTAAATCCTACATGGCTTGTAGTAGCTCTTTGAAACTTGACAAAATAAAGTAGTTCTCAGTTTTGTCTCTATCTTTTGTTTCCTCTTCAAGTAGCCTTAAGCAGAGACTGGCGAAAAGCATTTTCATTAAAAGTTTTCATAAACTTCCAAGAAAGTACGAGTTTCCTGAAATATCAGAAAATATTTCTTCACCCAATCTTGATGATACTTGCTACTAATGATCAGTACAAAAATCAAACTTCGCTCACCGTTTCTTGTTCTTCTAGATTGAAGTTTTCGTTTACAGTAGCAGTTTTTATTTTTAGCTTTCACTCTGTTTTCTCCTATATAAAATGATGATTTTCCAACTCTAAATCCACCATGGTTGCTAGTAGTTCTTTGAAACTTGACACAATATAGTAGTTCTCAGTTTTGTCTCTACGGTTTGTTTCCTCTTCAAGTAGCCCTAAGTAGAGACTGGGGAAAATCACTTTCATTAAAAGGGGTTGCCAAGCTTCCAAGAATCTACAAGTTTCCGAAATACCAGCAAATATTTTTTCAACCAATCTTGATGATACTTGGTGGTAATAATCAGTACAAAAATCCCACATGGCTCACCAAATTTTGTTCTTCTAGGTTGAAGGGCTCGTTTACAGTAGCACTTTTTATTTTTAGCTTTCACTCTGTTTTCTCCTATATAGATAGATGAATTTGGAACCCTAAATCCAACATGGTTTGTAATAGCTCTTTGAAAATTGACAAAATAAAGTAGTTCTCAATTTTGTCTCTTTGGATTGTTTCCCTTTAAAGTAGCCCTAAGCAGAGACTGTCGAAAAGCACTTTCTTTTAAAGGGGTTGCCAAGAGACCAAAAATCTATGAGTTTCTTAAATACCAGCAAATATTTTTTCACCCAATGTTGATGATACTTGGTGATAATGATCAGTACACATATCCCACTTTGCTCACCAAATTTTGTTTTTTTAGGTTGAAGGGTTAGTTTACAGTAGCAGTTTTTATTTTTAGGTTTCACTCTGTTCTCTCCTATATAGATAGATGAATTTGGAACTCTAATTCCAACATGGTTTGTAGTAGCTCTTTGAAACTTGACAAAATATAGTAGTTCTCAGCTTTGTCTCTATGGTTTGATTCCTCTTCAAGTAGCCCTAAGCAGAGACTTTCAAAAAGCACTTTCATTTTAGGGGTTGCCAATCTTAAAAGAATCTAAGATTTTCCGAAATACCAGCAAATATTTTCTCACCAATCTCGGTGATACTTGTTGGTAATGATCAGTATACAAATTCCACTTGGCTCACCAAACTTTGTTCTGCTAGGTTGAAGCCTTCGTTTACAGTAGCAGTTTTTATTTTTAGGTTTCACTGTGTTCTCTCTTATATAAATAGATGATTTTCAAACTCTAAATCCACCATGGTTTCTAGTAGCTCTTTGAAACTTGACACAATATCCTAGTTCTCAGTTTTATCTCTATGGTTTGTTTCCTCTTCAAGTAGCCCTAAGTAGAGACTGGCGAAAATCACTTTCATAGAAAGGGGTTGCCAAGCTTCCAAGAATCTATGAGTTTCCAAAATACCAGCAAACATTTTTTCACCCACTCTTGATGATACTTGGTGGTAATGATCAATACAGAAGTCCCACTTGGCTCACCAAATTTTTTTCTTCTAGGTTGAAGCGTTCGTTTACAGTTTCAGTTTTTATTTTTAGGTTTCACTCGATTCTTTTCTATATAGATAGATGAATTTAGATCTCTAAATCCAACATGCTTTGTAGTAGCTCTTTGAAACTTGAAAAAATATAGTAGTTCTCAGTTTTGTCTCTATGGTTGGTTTCCACTTCAAGTAGCCCTAAGCAGAGATAGGAGAATGGGACTTTCATTGAAAGGGGTTGCCAAGCTTCCAAGAATCTACGAGTTTCCGAAATACAAGCAAATATGTTTTCACCCAATCTTGATGATACTTGGTGGTAATGATCAGTACACAATTCTCACTTGGCTCACCAAGTTTTGTTCTTCTAGGTTGAAGCGTTTGTATACAGTAGCAGTATTTATTTTTAGGTTTCACTCTGTTCAATCCTATATAGATAGATGAATTTGGAAATCTAAATACAACATGTTTTGTAGTAGCTTTTTGAAACTTCACGAAATAAAGTAGTTCTAAGTTTTGTCTCTATGGTATGTTTCCTCTTCAAGTAGCCCTAAGCAGAGACTGGCAAAAGGCACTTTCATTGAATGGTTTTCCAAAGCTTCCAAAAATGTACGACTTTTCAAAATACCAGCAAATATATTTTCACTCAATCTTGATGATACTTGGGGGAAATGATCAGGACAAAAATTTCACTTCAATCACCAAATTTTTTTCTTCTAGTTTGAAGCGTTTGTTTACAGTATTAGTTTATATTATTAGGTTTCACTCTGTTTTCTCCTATATAGATAGATGAATTTGGAACTTTAAATCCAACATGGTTTGTAGTAGCTCTTTGAAACTTGACAAACAAAAGTACTTCTCAGTTTTGTCTCTATGGTTTGTTTCCTCTTCAAGTAGCCCTAAGCAAAGATGGGCGATGGGCACTTTCATTGAAAAAGGTTGCCAAGCTTTCAAGATTCTAAGAGTTTCAGAAATCCCAGCAAATATTTTTTGACCCAACTTGATGATACTTGGTGGTCATCATCAGTGCACAAGTCTTACTTGGCTAACCAAATTTTGTTCTTTTAGTTTGAAGCGTTTGTTTACAGTAGTAGTATTTATTATAAGGTTTCACTATGTTTACTCTTATGTAGATAGATGAATTTGGAACTCTATATCCAACATGGTTTGTAGTAGCTCATTGAAACGTGAAAAAATAATGTAGTTCTCAGTTTTGTCTCTATGGTTTCTTTCCTTTTGAAGTAACCGTAAGCAGAGACTGGTAAAAAGCACTTTCAATGAAAGGGGTTGCCAAGTGTCCAAGGACCTACGAGTTTCCAAAATGCCAGCAAATATTTTTTCACCCAATATTGATGATACTTGGTGATAATGATCAGTACACATGTCCCAGTTGGCTCACCAATATATGTTCTTGTAGGTTGAATCGTTCGTTTAGAGTATCAGTTTTTATTTTTAGGTTTCACTCTGTTCTCTCGTATATATATAGATGAATATGGAACTCTAAATCCAACATGGTTTGTAGTAGTTCTTTGAAACTTGACAAAATAAAGTATTTCTCATTGGTCTCAATGGTTTGTTTTTTCTTCAAGTAGCCCTAAGCAGATCTGACGAAAAGCCCTTTCATTGAAAGGGGTTGCCAAGCATCCAAGAAACAAGGAGTTTCTGAAATTCCAGCAAATATTTTTTCACCCAGTCTTGATGATACTTGTTGGTAATGATCAGTACACAAATCCACTTGGCTCACGAAATTTTGTTCTTTTAGGTTGAATTGTTCGTTTACTGTAGCAGTTATTATTTTTAGGTTACACTCTGTTCTCTCCTATATAGATAGATGAATTTGGAACTCTAAATCCAACATGGTTTGTAGTAGCTCTTTGAAAGTGGACAAAAGAAAGTAGTTCTCAGTTTTTTCTGTGGTTTGTTTTCTCTTCAAGTAGCCCTAAGCAGAAACTGGCGAAAAGCACTTTCATTGAAAGGTTTTGCCAATCGTCAAATAATCTAGTAGTTTCCGAAATACCAGCAAATATTTTTTCACCCAATCTTTATGATACTTGGTGGTAATGATCAGTACACAAATCTCACTTGGCTCACCAAATTTTGTTCTTCTATTTTGAAGCGTTCGCTTACAGTATTAGTTTATATTTTTAGGTTTCACTCTGTTGTCTCCTATATAGATAGATGAATTTGGAAATCTAAATCCAACATGATTTGTAGTAGCTCTTTGAAAGTGGACAAAAGAAAGTAGTTCTCAGTTTTCTCTGTGGTTTGTTTCCTCTTCAAGTAGCCCTAAGCAGAGACTGGCGATAAACACTTTCATTGAAATGGGTTGTTAAGCGTCCAAGAATCTACGAGTTTCCGAATTACCAGCAAATATTTATTCACCCAATCTTGATGATACTTGGTGGTAATGATCAGTACACAAATCCCACTTGGCTCACCAAATTTTGTTCTTCTATGTTGAAGCATTCGTTTACAGTAGTAGTTTTTATTTTTAGGTATCACTCTGTTTTCTCCTATATAGACAGTTGAATTTGGAAATGTAAATCCAAAATGGTTTGTTGTAGCGCTCTGAAACTTGACAAAATAAAGTAGTTCTCAGTTTTATTTCTATGGTTTGTTTTCTCTTCAAGTAGCCCTAAGCAGAGACTGTCTTAATGCGCTTTCATTGAAAGGGGTTGCCAAGGGTCCAAGAATCAACGAGTTTCTGAAATACCAGGAAATATTTTTTCACCCAATCTTGATGATACTTGGTGGAAATGATCAGTACAGAAGTCCCACTTGGCACACCAAATTTTGTTCTTCTAGGTTGAAGCCTTCGTTTACAGTAGCAGTATTTATTTTTTGGTTCCACTCTGTTCTCTCCTATATAGATAGATGAATTTTGAAGTCTAAATCCAACATCGTTTGTAGTAGCTGTTAGAAACTTGACAAGAAAAGCAGTTCTCATTTGTCTCTATGGTTTGTTTTTTCTTCAAGGAGCCCTAAACAGATCTGGCGAAAAGCCCTTTCATTGTAAATGGTTGCCAAGCATCCAAGAAACAACGAGTTTCTGAAATATCAGCAAATATTTTTTCACCCAATCTTGATGATACTTGTTGGTAATGATCAGTAAACGAATCCACTTGGTTCATCAAATTTTGTTCTTTTAGGTTGAATCATTCGTTTACAGTAGCAGTTTTTATTTTTAGGTTTCACTCTGTTCTCTCTTATATAGATAGATGAATTTGGAAGTCTAAATCCAACATGGTTTGTAGTAGCTCTTTGAAAGTGGACAAAAGAAAGTAGTTCTCAGTTTTCTCTGTGGTTTGTTTCCTCTTCAAGTAGCCCTAAGCAGAGACTGGTGAAAAACACTTTCATCAAAAGGGGTTGCCAAGCGTCCGAGAATATACGAGTTTCCGAAATACCAGCAAATATTTATTCACCCAATCTTGATGATACTTGGTGGTAATGATCACTACAAAAATATCACTTGGCTCACCAAATTTTGATCTTCTAGGTTGAAGCGTTCGCTTATAGTATCAGTTTTTATTTTTAGGTTTCACTCTGTTCTCTCCTATATAGATAGATGAATTTGGAACTCTAAATCCAACAAGGTTTGTAGTATCTCTTTGAAACTTAACAAAATAAAGTAGTTCTCAGTTTTCTCTCTATGCTTTGTTTATTCTTCATGTAGCCCTAAGCAGAGACTGGCTAAATGCACATTCTTTAAAAGGGGTTGCCAAAGGTCCAAGAATCTACAAGTTTCCGAAACGCCAGCAAATATTTTTTCACCCAATCGTGATGATACTTGGTTGAAATGATCAGTACACAAATCCCAGTTGGCTCACCAAATTTTGTACTTCTAGGTTGAAGCGTTCGTTGACAGAAGCAGTTTTTATTTTTAGATTTCACTCTGTTCTCTCCTGCATTGATGTATGAATTTGGAACTGTAAATACAACATGGTTTGTAGTAGCTCTTTGAAACTTGACAAAATGTAGTTGTTCTCAGTTTTGTCCTTATGGTTTGATTCCTCTTCAAGTAGCCCTAAGCAGAGAGTGGCTAAATGTACTTTCATTGAAAGGTGTTGCCATGGGTTCAAGAATCTTCGAGTTTCCAAAATACCAGCAAATATTTTTTCACCCAATCTTGATGACACTTGGTGATAATGATCAATATAAAAGTCCCACTTGATTCAACAAATTTTGTTCTTCTATTTTAAAGCGTTCGTTTACATTAGCAGTTTATATTTTTAGGTTTCACTCTGTCTCTTCATTATAGATAGATAAATTTGGAACTGTAAATCCAACGTGGTTAGTAGTAGCTCCTTGAAACTTGACAAAATAAAGTAGTTCTCAGTTTTGTCTCTATGGTTTGTTTCCTCTTCATGTAGCCCTAAGCGGAGACTGTGGATAAGCACTTTCATTGAAATTGGTTGCCAAGGTTCCAAAAATCTACGAGTTTCCGAAATACCAACAAATATTTTTTCACCCAATCTTGATGATACTTGGTGATAATGATCAGTACACAAATCCCAGTTGGCTCACCAAATTTTGTTCTTCAAGGTTGAAGCGTTTGTTTAGAGTAGCAGTTTTTAATTTTAGGTTTCACTCTATTCTCTCCAATACAGATAGATGAATTGGGAACTCTAAATCCAACATGTTTTGTACTAGCTCCTTGAAACTTCACAAAATAATGTAGTTCTCATTTGTCTCTATGGTTTGTTTTTTTCTTCAAGTTTCCCTAAGCAGATCTGGCGAAAAGCCCTTTCATTGAAAGGGATTGCCAAGCATCCAAGAAACTACGTGTTTCTAAAATACCAGCAAATATTTTTAACCCGATCTTGATGATGCTTGTTGGTAATGATCACTACGCAAATCCACTTGGCTCAACAAATTTTGTTCTTCTAGGTTGAAGCGTTCGTTTACAGTAGGAGTGTTTACTTTTAGGTTTCACTCTGTTCTCTCCTATATAGATAGATGAATTTGGAACTCTAAATCCAACATGGTTTTTAGTAGCTCTTTGAAACTGGATAAAAGAAAGTAGTTCTCCATTTTGTCTAGATGGTTTTTTTTCTTTTCAAGTAGCCATAAGCAGAGACTGGCGAAAAGCACTTTCATTGAAAAGGGTTGACAACGTCCAAGAATCTACGAGTTTCCAAAATACCAGCAAATATTTTTTCACCCAACCGTGATGATACTTGGTGGTATTGATCAGTACACAAATCCCAGTTGGCTCATCAAATTTTGTTCTTCTAGGTAGAAGCATTCCTTAACAGTAGCAGTTTTTATTTTTAGTTTTCACTCTGTTGTCTCCTATATAGATTGATGAATTTGGAACTCTAAATCCAACATGGTTTTTAGTAGCTTTTGAAACTTGACAAAATAAAGTAGTTCTCAGTTAGGGGTCTATGGTTTGTTTCCTCTTCAAATAGCTCTAAGCAGAGACTGGCGTGAAGCCCTTTCATTGAAAGGGGTTGCCAATCGTCCAAGAAACTATGAGTTTCCGAAATACCAGCAAATATTTTTACACCCAATCTTGAGGATACTTGGTGGTAATTATCAGTACACATATCCCACTTGGCTCACCAAATTTTGTTCTTCTAAGTTGAAGCGTTCGTTTACAGTAGCAGTTTTTATTTTAGTTTTCAGTCTGTTGTCTCCTATATCGATAGATGAATATGGAACTCTAAACCTATCATAATTTGAAGTAGCTCTTTGAAACTTGACAAAATAAAGTAGTTCTCAGTTTTTTCTTAATGGTTTGTTTTCTCTTCAAGTAGCCCTAAGCAGTGACTGGCATAAAGCACTTTCATTGAAAGGGGTTTCCAAGCATCCAAAAAACTACGATTTTCCGAAATACCGGCAATTATTTTTTCACCCAAGCTTGATGATAATTGGTGAGAATGATGAGTACACAAATCTCACTTGGCTCATCAAATTTTGTTCTTCTAGGTAGACGCGTTCATTAACAGTAGCAGTTTTTATTTTTAGGTTTCAATCTGTTCACTCCTATATAGATAGATGAAATTAGAAATCTCAATTCCACATGGTTTGCAGTATCTCTTTGAAACTTGACAAAATAAGGTAGTTCGCAGTTTTGCCTCTATGGTTTGTTTGTTGTTCAACTAGCCTGAAGCAGAGACGGGCGAAAAGCCCTATCATTTAAAGAGGTTGCCATGTGTCCAAGAATCTACGAGTTTTCGAAATACCAGCAAATTTTTTTTCACCAATCTTGAGGATACGTGGTGGTAATGATCAGGACACAAATCCCACTTGGCCCACCAAATTTTGTTCTTATATTTTGAAGCGTTTGTTTACAGTAGCATTTTTTATTTTAGGTTTCACTCTTTTCTCCCCTATATAGATAGATGAATTTGGAACTCTAAATCCAACATGGTTTGTAGTAGCTCTTTGAAAATTGAAGAAATAAAGTAGTTCTCAGTTTTGTCTCTATGGTTTGTTTCCTCTTCAAGTTGCCCCAAGGAGATGCTGGCAGAAAGCACTTTCATTGAAACGGGCTGCCAAGGGTCCAAGAATCTACAGTTTCCGAAATACCAGCAAATACTTTTTTACACAATCTTGATGATACTTGGTGGTAATGATCAGTACACAAATCCCACTTGGCTCACCAAATTTTGTTCTTCTAGATTGAAGCGTTCGTTTATAAGAGTAGTTTATATTTTTAGGTTTCAGTCTGTTCTCTCCTATATAGATAGATGAATTTGGAACTCTAAATTTAACATGGTTTGTAATAGCTCTTTGAAACTTGACAAAATAAAGTAGTTCTCAGTTTTGTCTGTATGGTTTGTTTCCTCTTCTAGTAGCCCCAAGCAGAGACTTTGGAAAATCCCTTACATTGAAAGAGGTTGCCAAGCTTCCAACAATCTACAAGTTTCCGAAATACCAGTAAATATTTTTTCACCCAAACTTGATGATACTTGGTTGTAATGATCAGTACACAAGTTCCACTTGGCTCACCAAATTTTGATCTTTTAGGTTGAAAGGTTCATTTACAGCAAAAGTTTTTATTTTAAGGTTACACTCCGTTCTCTACTATATAGATAGATGAATTTGAAACTCTAAATCCAACATGGTTTGTAGTAGCTCTTTGAAACTTGACCAAAAAGTAGTTCCCCTTTTCTGTCTATATGGTTTGTTTCCTCTTCAAGTAGCCCTAAGCAGAGACTGTGGAAAAGCACTTTTATTGAAAGGGTTGCCAAGCTTCCAAGAATCTACGAGTTTCCGAAACACCAGCACATATTTTTTTCAAACAATCTTGATGATACTTGGTGGTAATGATCAGTACACAAATCCCACTTGGCTCACCAAATTTTGTTCTTCTAGTTTGAAGCATTTGTTTACAGTAGCAGTTTGTATTTTTAGGTTTCACCCTGTTCTCTCTTGTATAGATAGATAAATTTGGAATTTTGATGATACATGGTGGTAACGATCAGTACACAAATCCAACTTGGCTCACCAAATTGTGTTCTTCTAGGTTGAAGCATTCGTTTACAGTAGCAGTTTTTATTTTTAGGTTTCACTCTGTTCTCTCCTATATAGATAGATGAATCTGGAACTGTAAATCCAACCTGGTTTGTAGTTGCTCTTTGAAAATTGAAAGAATAAAGTAGTTCTCAGTTTTGTCTCTATGGTTTGATTCCTCTCAAGTAGCCCTAAGCAAAGACAGGCGATAGGCTCTTTAATTGAAAAAGGTTGCCAAGGTTTCAAGATTCTACGAGTTTCCGAAATCCCGGAAAACATTTTTTGACCCAACTTGATGATACTTGTTGGTAATGATAAGTGCACAAGTCTTACTTGGCTCACCAAATGTTGTTCTCCTAGTTTGAAGCGTTTGTATACAGTAGTAGTATTTATTATTAGGTTTCACTATGTTTACTCTTATATAGATAGATGAATTTGGAACTCTAAATCCAACATGGTTTGTAGTAGCTCTTTGAAACTTGACAAAATAAAGTAGTTCTCAGTTTTGTCTCTATGGTTTGTTTCCTCTTCAACTGGTCTGAAGTAGAGATTGGCGAAAAGCACTTTCAAAGAAAGAGATTGCCCAGCGTCCAAGAATCTACAAATTTCCGAAATACCAGCAAATATTTTTTCAACCAATCTTGATGATACTTGGTGGTAATGATCAGTACACAAGTGCAACTTGGCTCACCCAAATTTTGTTCTTCTAGGTTGAAGCGTTCCTTTACAGTTGCCGTTTTTATTTTTAGGTCTCACTCTATTCTTTCCTATATAGATAGATTCATTTAGAACCCTAAATCCAACATGGTTTGTAGTCGCTCTTTGAAACGTGAAAGAATAAAGAGGTTCTCTGTGTTGTCTCTATCTTTTCTTTTTTCTTCAAGTAGCCATAATCAGAATCTGGCGAAAATCCCTTTCAATGAAAGCGGTTGCAAAGCGTCCAAGAATCTACGATTTTCCAAAATACCAGCAAATATTTTTTCACCCAATCTTGAAGATACGAGTTGGTAATGATCAGTACCCAAGTCCCACTTGGCTCACCAAATTTTGTTCTTCTAGGTTGAAGCGTTTGTTTACAGTAGCAGTTTTTATCTTTAGGTTTCACTCTGTTCTTACTTATATAAATAGATGAATTTGAAACTCTAAATCCAACATGGTTTGTAGTAGCTCTTTGAAACTTGACAAAATAAAGTAGTTCTCATTTTGTCTCTCTGGTTTGATTCCTCTTCAAGTAGCCCTAAGAAGAGACTGGAAAAAGGCACTTTCATTCAAAGGGCTTGCCAAGCTTCCAAGAATCTATTAGTTTCCGAAATACTAGAAAATATTTTTTCACCCAATCTTGATGATACTTGCTGGTAATGATGAGTACACAAATCCCACTTGGCTCACCAAATTTTGTACTTCTAGATTGTAGCGTTTGTTTAGAGTAGCAGTTTTAATTTTTAGGTTTCACTCTGTTTTGTCATACACAGATAGATGAATTTGGAACTCTAAATCCAACTGGTTTATAGTAGCTCTTTGAAACTTGAGAAAATAAAGTAGTTCTCAGTTTTGTCTCTATGTTTTTTTTCCTCTTCAAATATCCCCAAGCAGAGACTGGAGAAAAGCACCTTCATTGAAAGGGTTTGCCAAGCGTCCAAGAATCTACGAGTTTCTGAAATACCAGCAAATAGTTTTTTCACCCAATCTTGATGATACTTGGTGGTAATGATCAGTACACAAGTCCCACTTGGCTCACCAAATTTGGTTCTTCTAGGTTAAAGCATTCTTTTAAAGTTGCAGTTTTTATTTTTCGGTTTCATTCTATTCTTTCCTATATAGGTAAATAAATTTGGATCTCTAAATCCAACATGGTTTGCAGTAGCTCTTTAAAACTTAACAAAGTAAAGTAGTTCTCTGTTTCTTCTCTATCGTTTGTTTCCTCTTCAAGTAGCGCTAAGCAGAAACTGGCAAAAGGCACTTTCATTGAAAGGGGTTGCCAAGCTTCCAAGAATCTACGAGTTTCCAAAATACCAGCAAATATTTTTTTCACCCACTCTTGATGATACTTGGTGTTAATGATCAGTAGACAAATCGCACTTCCCTCACCAAATTTTGTTCTAGGTTGAAGCATTCGTTTACAGTAGCAGTTTTTATTTTTAGGTTTCACTCTGTTTTCTCCTATATAGAGAGATGAATTTGGAACTCTAAATCCAACATGGTGTGTAGTAGCCCATTGAAATTTGACAAAGTAAAGTAGTTCTCAGTTTTGTCTCTATGGTTTCTTTCCTCTTCACGTAGCCCAAAGCAGAGACTGGCGAAAAGCACATTCATTGAAAGATGTTGCCAAGCGTCGAAGAATCTATGAGTTTCCAAAATAACAGCAAATATTTTTTCACCCAATCTTGATGATACTTGGTGGTAATGATCATTACACAAATCTCATGGGATCACCAAATTTTGTTTTCTAGGTTGAAGCGTTCATTTACAGTAGCAGTTTTTATTTTTAGGTCTCACTCTCTTCTCTCCTTTATAGATAGATGAATTTGGAACTCTAAATACAACATGGTTTGTAGTAGCTCTTTGAATCTTGACAAATTAAAGTAGTTCTCAGTTTTGTCTCTATGGTTTATTTCCTCTTCATGTAGCGCTAAGCAGAGATGGCCCAAAGCCCTTACATTGAAAGCTGTTGCCAACCTTCCAGGAAACTACGAGTTTCTGAAATACAAGCAAATACTTTTTCACGCAATCTTGATGATACTTGATGGTAATGATCAGTACACAAATCCCACTTGGCTCACCAAATTTTGTTCTTCTAGGTTGAAGCGTTCGTTTACAGTAGCAGTTTTTATTTATATCTTTCATTCTGTTCTCTCCTATATAGAGAGATGAATTTGAAACTCTAAATCCAACATGGTTTGTACTAGCCCTTTGAAATTTGACAAAATAAAGTAGTTCTCAGTTGTGTCTGTATGGTTTGTTTCCTCGTCACGTAGCTCTAAGCAGAGACTGGCGAAAAGCACTTTCATAAAAAGGGGTTGCCAAGCGTCCAAGAATCTACGAGTCTCTGAAATACCACCAAATATTTTTTCACCCAATCTGATGATAGTTGGTGGTAATGATCAGTCGAAGAATCCCACTTGGCTGACCAAATTTTGTTCCTCTAGGTTTGAAGCGTTCGTTTACAGTAGCAGTATTTATTTTTAGGTTTCACTCTGTTCTCTCCTTTATGCATAGATGAATTTTGTCTTTGAATCCTACATGGTTTGTTGTAGGTCTTTGAAACGTGAAAAAATAAAGTAGTTCTTAGTTTTTTCTCTATAGTTTGTTTCCTCTTCAAGTAGCCCTAAGCATAGACTGGCGATAAGCACTTTCATTGAAAGAGTTTGGCAAGCATCCAAGAATCGTCCAGTTTAGGAAGGACCAGCAAATACCTTTTCACCCAAACTTGATGATACTTGGTGGTAATGATCAGTTCTCAAAACTTACTAGGCTCACCAAATTTTGTTCTTCTAGTTTTAAGCATTCGTTTACAGGAGCAGTTTTTATTTTTAAGTTTTGCTCTGTTCTCTCTTATATAGATAGATGAATTTGGAATTCTAAATCCAACATGGTTTGTAGTAGCTCTTTGAAACTTGAAAAAATATAGTAGCTCAAGTTTTGTCTCTGTTGTTAGTTTCCTCTTCAAGTAGCCCTAACAGAGACTGGAGAAAAGCATTTTCATTGAAAGGGGTTGCCAAGCTTCCAAGAATCTACAATTTTCCGAAATACCATAAATATTTTTGCACCCAATCTTGATGATACTTGGTGGTAATGATCAGTACAAAAATCCCACGTGGCTCACCAAATTTTGTTCTTCTAGGTTGAAGCGTTCGTTTACAGTAACAGTTTTTATTTTTAGGTTTCAGACTGTTCTCTCATTTATAAATAGATGATTTTGGAACTCTAAATCCAACATGGTTTGTAGTAGCTCTTTGAAACTTCAAAAAATAAACTAGTTCTCAGTTCTGTCTTTTGGTGTGTTTCCTCTTTAAGTAGCCCTAAACAGAGACTGGCGAAATGCACTTTCATTGAAAGAGGTTGCCCAGCGTGCAAGAATCGAAGAGTTTCCAAAAAACCAGCAAATAATTTACCAACCAATCTGGATGATACTAGGTGGTAATGATAAGTACACAAATCCCACTTGGCTCACCAAATTTTGTTCTTATATGTTGAAGCGTTCGTTTACACTAGCAGTTTTTAATTTAAGGTTTCACTCTGTTCTTTCCTATATAGTTAGATGAATTTGGAACTCTAAATACAACATGGTTTTAGTAGCTCTTTGAAACCTGACAAGATCAAGTAGTTCTCATTTTTTTCCCTATGGATTGTTTCCTCTTCACATATCCCAAAGCAGAGACTGGCGAAAAGCAATTTCATTGAAAGGGGTTGCCAAGCGTCCAAGAATTACGAGTTTCCGAAATACCAGCAAATATGTTTTCACCCAATCTTGATGATACATGGTGGTAATGATTAGTACACAAATCCCATTGACTCACCAAATTTTATTCTTCTAGGTTGAAGTGTTCGTTTACAGTAGCAGTTTTTATATTTAGGTTTCACTCTGTTCTCTCCTATATAGATAGATGAATTTGGAACTCTAAATCCAACATGGTTTGTAGTAGCTCTTTAAAACTTGTCAAAATAAGGTACTTCTCACTTTTGTCTGTGTGGGTTGTTTCCTGTTCCTGTAGCCCTAAGCACAGATGGTGCAAAGCCCTTTCATTGAAAGGGGTTTCCAAGCATCTAAAAACTAAGAGTTTCCGAAATACCAGCAAGTGTTTTTTCACCCAATCTTGATGATACATGGTGGTAATGATCAGTACACAAATCCCACTTAGCTAACCAAATTTTGATCTTCTAGGTAGAAGCATTCACTTTCAGTAGCAGTTTCTATTTTTAGGTTTCACTCTGTTCTCTCCTATATAGATAGATGAATTTGGAACTCTAAATCCAACATGGTTTTTAGTAGCTCTTGGAAACTTGACAAAATAAAGTAGTTCTCAGTTTTTTCTCTATCGTTTTTTTCCTGTTCTCTTAGACCTACGCAGAGACTGGCGAAAAGCACTTTCATTGAAAAAGGTTGCCAAGCTTCCAAGAATCTAGGAGTTTCCGAAATACCAGCACATATTTTTTCACCCAATCTGATGATACTTGGTGGTAATGATCAGTACAGAAATCCCACTTGGCTCACCAAATTTTGTTCTTCTAGGTTGAAGCGTTTGTTTACAGTAGCAGTTTTTATTTTTAGGTTTCACTCTTTTCTCCCCTTTATATACAGATGATTTTGGATCTCTAAATACAACATGGTTTGTAGTAGCTTTTTGAAACTTGACAAAAATAAAGTAGTTCTCAGTTTTGTCTTAATGGTTTATTTCCTCTTCAAGTAGCCCTAAGCAGAGCCTGGCGCAAACCACTAAAATTGAAAGAGGTTGCCAAGCGTCCAAATAATACGATTTTCCGAAATACCAGCAAATATTTTTTTCAAACATCTTGATGATACTTGGTGGTCATGATCAGTACACAAATCCCACTTGGCTCACCATATTTAGTTCTTTTAGGTTGAAGCGTTCGTTATCAGTAGCAGTTTTTATATTGAGGTTTCACTCTGTTCTCTCCTATATTGATAAATGAATTTGGAACTCTAAATCCAACATGGTTTCTAGTAGCCATTTGAAACTTGACAAAATAGAGTAGTTCTCAGTTTTGTCACTATTTTTTGTTTCCTCTTCAAGTAGCACTAAGCAGAGACTGGCAAAAAGCACTTTCATTGAAAGGGTTTGCCACGTGTCCAAGAATCTACAGGTTTCCGAAATACCAGCAAATACTTTTTCACCCAATCTTGATGATACTTGGTGGTAAAAATCAGTACACAATTCGCACTTGGCTCACCAAATATTCTTCTTCTAGGTTGAAGCGTTCGTTTACAGTAGCAATTTTTATTTTTAGGTTTCACTCTGTTTTCTTTTATATAGAGAGATGAATTTAAAACGCTAAATCCAACATGGTTTGTAATAGCCTTTTGAAACTTTACAAAATAAAGTAATTCTCAGATTTTTCTCTATTATTTGTTTCCTCTTCATGTATCCCAAAGCAGAGACTGGTGAATAGCACTTTCATTGAAAGGGGTTTCCAAGAGTCCAATAATCTACTGTTTTCGAAATACCAACAAATATTTTTTCACCCAATTTTGATGATACTTGGTGGTAATGATCAGTACACTACACCCACTTTGATTACCAAATTTTGTTCTTCTAGGAGTAGCGTTTGTTTGCAGTAGCAGTTTTTGTTTTTAGGTTTCACTCTGTTCTCTCCTATATTGATAGATCAATGTGAAACTCTAAATCCAACATGGTTTGTAGTAGCTCTCTGAATACTGACAAAATAAAATAGTTCTCAGTTTTGTCTCCATGGTTTGTTACCTCTTCAATTAGCCCTAAGCACTGACTGGCGAAAAGCACTTTCATTTAAAGGGGGTTGCCAAGCTTCCAAGAATCTACGAGTTTCCGAAATACCAGCAAATATTTTTTCGCCGAATCTTGATGATACTCGGTGTTAATATCAGTACCCAAATCGCACATGGCTCACCAAATTTTTTCTTCTAGGTTCAAGCGTTCCTTTATAGTAGCAGATTTATGTTTAGATTTCATCTGTTCTCTCGTATTTAGATAGATGAATTTGGAACTCTAAATCCAACATGGATGGTAGTAGCTCCGTTGAAACTTGACAAAATAAAATAGATATAAGTATTGTCTCTGTGGTTTCTTACTTTTTCAAGTAGCCCTAAGAAGAGATGGTGCAAAGCCCTTTAATTGAAAGGGGTTGCCAAGCATCCAAGAAACTATGAGTTTCTGAATTAAGAGCAAATATTTTTTCACCCAATCTTGATGATACTTGATGGTAATAATCAGTACAAAAATCCTACTTGACTCACCAAATTTTGTTCTTCTACGTGGAAGCATTCGTTTACAGTAGCAGTTTTTATTTTTAGGTTTCACTCTGTTCTTTCCTATAAAGATTGATGAACTTAGAACTCTAAATCCAACATGGTTTGTAGTAGCTCTTTGAAACTTGATCAAATAAAGAGGTTCTCTGTTTTGTCTCTATGGTTTGTTTCCTCTTCAAGGAGCCCTAAGGAGAGATGGCGCAAAGCCTTTTAATTGAAAGTGGTTGCCAAGCTTCCAAGAATCTACGAGTTTCCGAAATACCAGTAAGCATTTTTTAACCCAATCTTGATGATCCTTGGTTGTATTGATCAGTACACAAATCCCAATTGGCTCACCGAATATTGTTCTTCTAGGTTGTAGCGTTCGTTTACAGTAGCAGTTTATAATTTTATGTTTCACTCTGTTCTCTCCCATATAGATAGATCAATTTGGAACTCTAAATCCAACATGGTTTGAAGTAGCTCTTTGAAACTTGACAGAATAACGCAGTTCTCAGTTTTGTCTCTGTAGCTTTATTCCTCTTCAAGTAGTCCTACTCAGAGGCTCGCGAAAAGCACTTTCATTGAAAGGGTTGCCTAGCGTCCAAGAATCTACGAGTTTCGGAAATACCAGCAAATATTTTTTCACCCAATCTTGATGATAGTTGGTGGTAATGATCAGTACACAAATCCCACTTGGCTCACTAAATTTTGAACTCTAGGTTGTAACGTTCGTTTACAGTAGTAGTTTTATTTTTGGGTTTCAATCTGTTCTCTCCTATATAGATAGATGAATTTGGAACTCTAAATCCAACATGGTTTGCAGTAGCTTTTTATAACCTGAAAAATTAAAGTAGTTCTCAGATTTGTCTCTCTGGTTTGTTTCCTCTTCATGTAGCCGTAAACAGAGAATGGCGAAAAGCACTTTCATTGAAAGGGGTTTCCAAGCGTCCAAAAATCTATGACTTTCTGAAATACCAGCAAATATATTTTCACCCAATCGTGATTATACCTGGTGGTAATGATCAGTACACAAACCCACTTGGCTCACCAAATTTTGTTCTTCTAGGTTGAAGCGTTCGTTTACAGAGCAGTTTTCATTGTTATGTTTCACTCTGTTCTCTCCTATATAGATAGATGAATTTGGAACTCTAAATCCAACATGGTTTGTTGTTGGTCTTTTAAACTTGACCAAATAAAGTAGTTCTTATTTTTGTCTCTATGGTTTGTTTCCTCTTCAAGTAGTCCTAAGCAGAAACAGGCAAAAAGCACTTTCATTGAAAGGGGTTGCCAAGCTTCCAAGAAACTACGAGTTTCCGAAATACCAGCAAGTATTTTTTCACCCAATCTTGATGACCCTTGGTGGTAACTATCAGTGTACAAATCCCACATGGCTCACCAAATATTGTTCTTCTAGGTTGTAGCGTTCTTTTAAAGTCGCAGTTTTTATTTTCTAGTAGCTCTTTGAAACTGGACTAAATAAAGAAGTTCTCAGTTTTGTCTATATTGTTTGTTTCATCTTCAAGTAGCCCTAAGCAGAGACTGGCGAAAAGCACTGTCATTGAAAGAGGTTGCAAAGCGTCCAAGAATCTTCAAGTTTTCGAAAAACCAGCAAATATTTTTTCACCCAATCTTGATGATACCTGGTGTTAATGATCCGTATACAAATCCCACTTGGCTCACTAATTTTTGTTTTTCTAGGTTGCGGCGTTCTTTTACAGTAGCAGTTTTTATTTTTAGATTTCACTCTGTTCTCTCCTATATAGACAGATGAATTTGGAACTCTAAATCCAACATGGTTTATAGTACCTCATTGAAACAACACCAAATAAAGTAGTTCTCAGTTTTGTCTTTATGGTTTGTTTCCTCTTCAAATAGCCCTAAGCAGAGATGGCTCAAAGCCCTTTAATAAAGGGGTTTCCAAGTTTCCAAGAACCAAGAGTTTCTGAAAATCCATCAAATATTTTTTCAAAATCTTGATGATTTTTGGTGGTAATTGTCAGTACACAAAATCTCCTTGGCTCACCAGATATTGTTCTTCTAGGTTGAAGCATTCGTTACAGTAGCATTTTTTATTTTTAGTTTTTACTCTGTTCTCTCCTATATACGTATGTGAATTTAGAACTCTAAATCCAACATGGTTTGTAGTAGCTCTTTGAAACTTGACAAAATAAAGTACTTCTCAGTTTTGTCTCCAAGGTTTCTTTCCTGTTAAACTAGCCCTAAGCAGAGATGGCACAAAGCCCTTTCATTGAAAGGGGTGTCCAAGCTTCTAAGAATCTACGAGTTTCTGAAATACCAGCAAATATTTTTACACAAAATCTTGATGATACTAGGTGGTAATGATCACTACACAAGTCCCACTTGACTCAACAAATTTTGTCTTTCTAGGTTGAAGCGTTCGTTTACAGTAGCTGTTTATATTTTTAAGTTTCACTCTGTTCTCTCTTATATAGATATATTAATTTGAAACTCAAAATCCAACATGGTTTGTAGTCGCTCTTTGAAACTTGACAAAATAAAGTAGTACTCAGTTTTGTCTCTATGGTTTGTTTGCTCTACAATTAGCCCTAAGCATAGACTGGCGAAAAACACTTTCATTGAATGGGGTGGCCAAGCGTCCCAGAATCTAGGATTTTCCGAATAACAGCAAATATATTTTCAGCCAATCTTGATGATATTTGGTGGGAATGATCACTACACAAATCCCACTTTTCTCACCAAATTTTGTTCATCTAGGTTGAAGCATGCCTGTAGAGTATCAGTTTATATTTTTAGGTTTCAATCTGTTCTCTCCTATTTAGTTTAATGAATTTGGAACTCTAAATCCAACATGGTTTGTACTAGCTTTTTGAAACTTGACAAAATAACGTAGTTCTCAGTTTTGTCTCTATGGTTTGTTTCCTCTTCAAGTAGCCCTAAGCAGAGATTGGCAAAAAGAACTTTCATTGAAAGGGTTTGCCAAGTGTCCAAGAATCTACTAGTTTCTGAAACACCAGCAAATATTTTTTCACCCAATATTGATGATACTTCGTATTAATATCAGTACACAAATCCCAATTGTCACACCAAATATTGTTCTTCTAGGTTGAACGTTCGTTTACAGTAGCAGTTTTTATTTTTAGGTTTCACTCTGTTCTCTCCTTTATAGATAGATGAATTTGGAACTCCAAATCCAACATGGTTTTTTGTAGCTCCTGAAACTTGACAAAATAAAGTGGTTCTCAGTTTTGTTTCTATGGTTTGTTTATAATTCAAGTAGCCCTAAACAGATTGGAGAAAAACACTTTCATTGAAAAGGGTTTCCAAGGGTCCAATAATCTGCGAGTTTCCAAAATAACACCAAATATTTTTTTACTCAATCTTGATGATACTTGGTGGTAATGATAAGTACACAATCCCACTTGGTTCACAAATTTTGATCTTCTAGGTTGAAGCGTTCGTTTACAGTAGTAGTTTTTATTTTTAGGTTTCACTCTGTTCTCTCCTATATAGATAGATGAATTTGGAAGTCTAAATTCAACGTGGTTTGTAGTAGCTCTATGAAACTTGAAAAAGTAAAGTAATTCTCAGTTTTGTCTCTGTGGTTTGTTTCCTCTTCAAGTATCCCTAAGCAGAGTCTGGCGAAAAGCACGTTCATTAAAACGGTTTGCAAAACTATCAATAAAGTACGAGTTTTCTGGAATATCAGCAAATATTTCTTCCCGCAATCTTGATGATACTTGGTGCTAATGATCAATACAAAAATCCCACTTGGCTCACCGTATTTTGTTTTTCTATGTTGAACCATTTGTTTACATTAGCAGTTTTTATTCTTAGGTTTCACTCTGTTCTCTCCTATATAGATAGATGAATTTGGAACTATAAATCCAACTTGGTTTGTAGTAGCTCTTTCAAACTTGAGAAAATAAAGTAGTTCTCAGTTTTGTCTCTGTGGTTTGTTTCCTCTTTAAGTAGCCCTAAGCAGGGATTGGCGAAAATACTTTCATTCAAAGGGGTTGCCAAGGTTTCAAGAAAGTACGAGTTTCTTAATATATCTGCAAATATTTTTTTCACCCAATCTTGATGATAGTTGGTGTTAATGATCAGCACACAAAACGTACTTGGCTCACGAAATTTTGTTCTTTTATGTTGAAGCGTTCGTTTACAGTAGCAGTTTATATTTTTAGGTTTCACTCTGTTCTCTCCTATATAGATAGATGAATTTGAAACTCTAAATCCAACATGGTTTTTTGTAGCTCTTTGAAACTTTACAAAATAAAGTAGTTCTCAGTTTTGTTTCTAGAGTTTGTTTCCAAACTCAAGTAGCCCTAAACAGATTGGGGAAAAACACTTTCATTGAAAAGGGTTTCCAAGGATACAAGAATCTACGAGTTTCCGAAATAACAGCAAATATTTTTTTACTCAATCTTGATGATACTTGGTGGTAATGATAAGTACAAAAATCCCACTTGGCTCACCAAATTTTGATCTTCTAGGTTGAAACGTTCGTTTACAGTAGCAGTTTTTATTTTTAGGTTTCTCTCTCTTCTCTCCTTTATAGATAGATGAGTTTTAAACTCTAAATTCAACATGGTTTGTACTAGGTCTTTGAAACTTGACAAAATAAAGTAGTTCTCAATATTTTCTCTATGGTTTGTTTCCTCTTCAAGTAGCCCTAAGCAGAGACTGGCGAAAATCACATTCATTGAATGGGGTTGCCATGCGTCCAAGAATCTACGAGTTTCTGAAATACCAGCAAATATTTTTCACCCAATCTTAATGACACTTGGATGTAATGATCAGTACACAAATCCAGCTTGGCTCTCCAAATTTGTTCTTCTAGGTGGAAGTGTCCATTTTCAGTAGCAATTTTTATTGTTAGGTTTCACTCTGTTCTCTCCTATTTAGAGAGATGAATTTGGAACTCTAAATCCAACATGGTTTGTAGTAGCTCTTTGTAACTTGAGAAAACCAAGTAGTTCTCAGTTTTGTATCTACTATTTGTTTTCTTTTCACATAGCCCTAAGCATAGACTGGTGAAAATCACTTTCATTGAAACGGGTTGCCAAGCGTCCAATAATCCACGAATTTCCGAAATACCAGCAAATATTTTTTGCCCCATCTTGATGTTAATTGTTGGCAATGATCAGTTCACAAATCCCACTTTCCTCACCATTTTTGTTCTTCTAGGTGGAAGCGTTCGTTTACAGTAGCAGTTTTTTCTTTAGGTTTTACTCTGTTCTCTCCTATATAGATAGATGAATTTGGAATTATAAATCCAACAAGGTTTGTAGTAGCTCTTTGAAACTTGACAAAATAAAGTAGTTCTCAGTATTGTCTCTATGGTTTGTTTTTTCATCTAGTAGCCCTAAGCAGATATGGCGCAAAGCCCTTTCATTGAAAGGGGTTGCCAAGCTTCCAAGAAGCTAGGAGTTTCCTAAAATATCAGCAAATATTTTTTCAGTTAATCTTGATGATACTTGGTGTTATGATCAGTATACAAATTCCACTTGGCTCACTAAATTTTGTTCTTCTAAGTTGAAGGGTTCGTTTACAGTAACTGTTTATATTTTTAGGTTTCACTCGTTTTTCTCCTATATAGAGAGATGACTTTGGAACTCTAAATCCAACATGGATTTAGTAGCTCTTTGAAACTTGACAAAATAAAGTAGTTCTCAGTATTGTCTCTATGGTTTGTTTCCTCTTCAATTAGCCCTAAGCAGAGACTGGCAAAAAACACTTTCATTGAAAGGGGTTGCCAAGCGTCCAAGAATCTACGACTTTCCGAAATGCCAGCAAATATTTTTTTAACCCAATCTGATGATAGTTGGTGGGAATGATCAGAACACAAATCCCACTTGGTTCACCAAATTTTGTTCTTCTAGGTTGAAGCAGTCGTTTACACTACCAGTTTTTACTTTAAGGTTTCACTCTGTTCTCTCCTATATAGATAGATGACTTTGGAACTCTAAATCTAACAGGGTTTGTAGTACCTATGTGAAACTTGACAAAATAATGTAGTTCTCAGTTTTGTCTCTATGGTTTGTTTCCTCTTCAAGTAGCCCTAAGCAGAGATGGCACAAAGCCCTTTCCTTGAAAGGGGTTGCCAAGCTTCCAAAAAAATTCGAGTTTCCGAAATACCAGCAAATATTTTTTCACCCAATCTTGATGATACTTCGTGGTAATGATCAGAACACAAATCCCACTTGGCTTGCCAAATTTTGTTCTTCTAGGTTGACGCGATCATTTACAGAAGCAGTTTTCATTTTTAGTCATCAGTCTGTTCTCTCCTATTTAGATACATGAATTTGGAAATCGAAATCCAACATAGTTTGTAGTAACTCTTTGAAACTTGACAAAATAAAGTTGTTCTCGGTTTTGTCTCTGTGGTTTGTTTCCTCTTCAATTAGCCCTTAGCACAGACTGGCGAAAAGCACTTTCATTGTAAGGGTTCCCGAGCTCCAAAAAACTACGAGTTTCCTGAAATATCAGCAAATATTTCTTCACCCAAACTTGATGATACATGGTGCTAATTATCAGTACACAAATCCCACTTGGGTCACCAAATTTTGTTCTTCTAGGTTGAAGCGTTAGTATACAGTAGCAGTTTATATTTTTAGATTTCATTCTGTTCTCTCCTATATCGATAGATGTATTTGGAACTCTAAATCCTACATGGTTTGTAGTAGCTCTTTGAAACTTGACAAAATAAAGTAGTTCTCAGTTTTGTCTCTATTTTTTGTTTCTTCCTGAAGTATCCCTAAGCAGAGACTGACGAAAAGCACTTTTATTGAAAGGGGTTGCCAAGCTTCCAGGAAAGTACCAGTTTCCTGAAATATCAGCAAATATTGTCTTACCAAATCTTTAGTATACTTGGTGGTAGTGACCAGTACACAAATCCCACTTGGCTCCCTAAATTTTGTTCTTTTAGGTTGAAGAATTCGTTTACAGTAGCAGTTTTTATTCTTAGGTTTCACTTTGTTCTCTCCTATATAGATAGATGAAATTAAAACTCTAAATCCAACGTGGTTTGTAGTAGCTCTTTGAAACTTGACAAAATAAAGTAGTTCTCTGTTTTGTCTCTATGGTTTGTTTCCTCTTCAACTAACCCTAAGCAGAGACTGGCGAAAAGCACTTTCATTGAAAGCAGTTTCTGTGCTTTCAAGGAACTTAGAGTTTCCTGAAATATCAGCAAATATTTTGTCACCCAGTCTTGATGATACTCCGTTTTGATGATTCTCCGTTTTGTCTCTATGGTTGCTTTCCACTACATGTAGCCCTAAGCAGAGAATGGCCAAAAGCACATTCACTAAAAGGGTTTCCCAAGATTGCAAGAAACTACGAGTTTTCTGAAATATCAGCAAATATTTATTCACCCAGTCTTGGTGATACTTGGTGATAATGATCAGTACACCAATCTCACTTGGCTAACCAAACTTTGATCTTCTAGCTTGAAGTGTGAGTTTACACTAGCAATTTTTATTTTTAGGTTTCACCTCTGTTCTTTCTTATATAGATAGATAAATTTGGAAGTGTAAATCCAACAAGATTTGTAGTAGCGATTTGTAACTTGACAAAATAAATTTGTTCTCAGTTATGTCTCTGTGGTTTGTTTTTTCTTCAGGGAGCCCAAAGCTTAGACTGGCGAAAAGCACTTTCATTGAAAGGGGTTGCTAAGCTTCCAAGAAAGTACGAGTTTCCTCAAATATCAGCACATATTTTTTAACCCGATCTTGATGATACTTGGTGGTAAGGATGAGTACACAAATTCCAATGGGCTCACCAAATTTTGTTCTTCAGTTACACTCTGTTCTCTCCTATTTACATAGATGAATTTCGAACATTAAATCCAACATCGTTTGAAGTAGCTCTTTGAAACTTGACAAAATAAGGTAGTTCTCTTTTTGTCTCTATGGTTGCTTTCCTCTACAAGTAACACTAAGCAGAGATTGGTGAAAAGCCCTTTCATTGAAAGTGGTTGCCAAGCTTCCAAGAAATTCCGAGTGTCTTGAAATATCAGCAAATATTTTTTCACCCAATCGTGATGATACTTGGTGGTAATAATCAGTTCACAAATCCCACTTGGCTCAACAAATTTTGTTCTTCTAGGTTGAAGCATTCCTTTACAGAGGCACTTTTTATTTTTAGGTTTCACCCTCTTCTGTCTTATATCTATAGATTAATTTGGAACTCTAAATCCACCATGGTTAGTATGAGCTCTTTGAATGTTGACAAAATAATGTAGTTCTCAGTTTTTTCTTTATGGTTTGTTTCCTCTTCAAGTAGCCCTAAGCAGAGATGGCGCAATGCCCTTTCATTGAAAGGGCTTGCCCAGCTTCCAGGAATCTACGAGTTTCCTGAAGTATCAGCAAATTTTTTTCACCCAATCTTGATGATACTTGGTGGTAATGATCAGTACACAAATCCCACTTGGTTCACCAAATTTTGTTCTTCTAGGTTCAAGCGTTCGTTTTCAGTAGTAGTTTTTATTTTTAGTATTCACTCTGTTCTCTCCTATATAGATAGATGAATTTAAAACTCTAAATCCAACATGGTTTGTAGTAGCTCTTTAAACCTTGACAAAATAAAGTAGGTCTCAGTTTTGTTTCTATGGTTTGTTTCATTATCAATTAGCCCTACGCAGAGACTGGCGAAAAGCTCTTTCATTGAAAAGGGCTACCAAAATTCCAAGAATCTACAAGGTCCGGAAATATCACCAAATACTTTTTTTTACCGAATCATGATGAATCTTGGTGGTAGTGATCGGTACACAAATTCCACTTGGCTCACCAAGTTTTGTTCTTGTAGGTTGAAGCGTTCGTTTAAAGTAGCTGTTTTTATTCTTAGGTTTCATATCTGTTCATTCCTATATAGATAGATGAATTTGGAACTCTAAAACCAACATAATTTGTAGTAGCGATTTGAAAGTGAGAAAATAAATTATTTCTCAGTTATGTCACTATGGTTTGTTTTTTCTTCAATGAGCCCTAAGCAGAGACTGGCGAAAAGCACTTTCATTAAAATGGGTTGCCAGGATTCCAAGAATGTACCATTTTCCTGAAATATCTGCAAATATTTTTCCACCCAATCTTAATGATACTTGGTGGTAATGATGAGTACACAAATCCCACTTGGCTCACCAAATTCTGTTCTTGTAGGTTGAAGCCTTCTTTTACACTAGTAGTTTTGATTTTTAGGTTTCACTCTATTCTCTCACATATATACATAGATGATTTTGGAACTCCAAATCCAACATGGTTTTAAGTAGCTCTTTGAAATTTGACAAAATAAAGTAGTTCTTCATTTTGTCTCTAGGGTTTGTTTCCTCTTCAACTAGCTCGAAGCAGAGACAGGAAAAAGTACTTTCATTGAAAGGGGTTTTCAAGCCTCCAAGAATGTATCAGTTTCATGAAATATCAGCGGATATTTTTTCATCCAATCTTGAGGATACTTGGTTGTATTAATCAGTACTCAAATCCCACTTGGCTCACCAAATTTTGTTTCTCTAGGCTGAAGCTTTTTTTTATAGTAGCAGTTTTTATTTTTAGGTTTCACTCTGTTCTCTCCTATATATAAATATATGAATTTGGAACTCTAAATCCAACATGATTTGAAGTAGCTCTTTGAAACTTGACAAAATAAAGTAGTTCTCCGTTTTGTCTCTATGGTTTGTTTACTCTTCAAGTAGCCTGAAGAAGAGACTGGTGAAGAGCACTTTCATTGAAAGTCTTGGCCAAGCTTCCAAGAAACTATGAGTTTCCTACAATATCTACAAATATTTTTTCACCCAATTTTGATGATACTTGGTGGTCATGGTCAGTTCAAAAATCCCACTTGGCTCACCAAATTTTGTTCTTCTATGTTGATGCATTCGTTTCCAGTAGCAGTTTTTATTTTTAGGTTTCACTCTGTTCTCTCCTATATAGATAGATGAATTTGGAACTCTAAATCCAACATGGTTTGTATGAGCTCTTGAAACTTGACAAAATAAAGTAGTTCTAATTTTTGTCTCTATGGTTGTTTTCCTCTGCAAGTAGCCCTAAGCAGAGACTGTCAAAAAGCCCTTTTATTGAAAGGGGTTGCAAAGCTTTCAAGAAACTATGAGTTTCCTGAAATATCAGCAAATATTGCTTCACCCAATTTTCAGGATACTTGGTGGTAATGATCAGTACGCAAATCCCACTTGGCTCACCAAATTTTGTTCTTCTAGGTTGAAGCATTCATTTATAGTAGCAGTTTTTATTTTTAGGTCTCACTCTGTTATCTCTTATATAGATAGATGAATTTAAAACTCTAAATCTAACACGGTTTGTATGAGCTCTTAAAACATGACAAAATAATGTAGGTCTCAGTTTTGTCTCTTTGGTTTTTTTCATTTTCAGTTTCCCTAAGCAGAGATTGGCCCAAAGTCCTTTCATTGAAAGCGGTTGCAAAGCTTCCAAGAAACTATGAGTTTCCTAAAATATCAGCAAATATTTTTTAACCCAATCTTGATGATACTTGGTGTTAATGATGAGTACACAAATCAAGTTTAAAAGAGCTACTACAAACCAAGTTTGGCTCACCAAATTTTGTTCTTCTAGGTTGATGTGTTTGTTTACAGTTCCAGTTTTTATTTTTAGGTTTCACAATGTTCTCTCCTATATAGATAGATAAATTTGGAAGTCTAAATCCAACATCATTTGTTGTAGCTCTTTGAAATTTGACAAAATAAAGTAGTTCTCGGTTTGATTCTATGTTTTTTTTCCTCTTCAAGTAGCCCTAAGA
The DNA here is from genome assembly GCF_048772815.1 of Callospermophilus lateralis. NCBI lineage: Eukaryota > Metazoa > Chordata > Mammalia > Rodentia > Sciuridae > Callospermophilus > Callospermophilus lateralis. Next base: position 114,097,145 of record NC_135313.1, on the reverse strand, counting down.
AGAGACTGGTAAAAAGCCATTAAATTGAAAGGGGTTGCCAAACTTCTAAGAATCTACGAATTCCCGAAATATCAGCAAATATTTTTTCACCAATCTTGATGATACCTGGTGATAATGATCAGTACAAAAATCCCTCTTGACTCATGAAGTTTTGTAACTCTAGGATGAAGCCTTTCTTTTCAGTAGCTGTTTTTATTTTTAGGTTTCACTCTTTTCTCTTCTATATAGGTAGGTGAATTTGGAACTCTATATCTAACATGGTTTGGAGTAGCTCTTTGAAACTTGACAAAATAAAGTAGTTCTCCATTTTGTCTCTATTGTTTGTTTCTTCTTCAAGTAGCCATAAGCAGAGAGTTGCGAAAAATCCTTTAATTGTAAGGGGTTGCCAAGCTTCCAAGAATCTACGAGTTTCTTGAAATATCAGCAAATATTTTTTCACCAATCTTGATGATACTTGGTGGTAATGATCAGTACAAAAATCCCTCTTGGCTCATGAAGTTTTGTTCCTCTAGGATGAAGCCTTTGTTTACATGAGCAGTTTTTATTGTTAGGTTTCACTCTGTTCTCTCCTACAAAGATAGACGAATTTGGAGCTCTAAATCCAACATGGTTTGTAGTAGCTCTTTGAAACTTGACAAATAAAGTAGTTCTCAGTATTGTCTCTATGATTTGTTTCCTCTTCAAGTATCCCTAAGCAGAGACTGGCGAAAAGCACTTTCATTGAAAGGGGTTGCCAAGCTTCCAAGAATGTACCAGTTTCCTGAAATATCAGCAAATATTTTTTTACCCAATCTTGATGATACTTGGTGGTAATGATCAGTACATAAGTCCCACTTGGCTCACCATATTTTGTTCTTCTAGGTTGAAGCGTTTGTTTACAATAGACGTTTTTATTTTTAGGTATCTCTCTGTTCTCTCCTATATAGATAGATGAATTTCGAACTCTAAATCCAACACGGCTTGTATGATGACAAGGCGAGTGTTTCTATGTCTGTGTATCCTACTGTGTTTGTGGTTTTAGACATTAGAAAATAGAATGCATCAATGCATGTGTCATGTTTAGTAGAATGCTTCCCAGCATTCATCCTGCACAATTGATGAATGGACTGTGGCTTTCCTTATGGATGGGGAACACCTACTATTTTCCTAAGTTTCTGTTTTCTTCCTGATTCTGGCCACTCTCCAGAATGGGCTCATTGTTTTCTGTCCAAGATATGTACCACCTCCAAGCTCTGTGACATGGTCATGTACTGGATAGCTAAAGGGAATGGCGAGCATCTCAGAAAACTCAGATATTAGTGTGACCAGGGAAGCCTCAGTGTAAAAACCCTGATTTGGGCCATTTCCTAACCAATTCTTCTCTTTCCCTGAATGTGAGGAAGGTCTTCGCCCCAGGCCACCTCTTTGTGAAGCCTGAATAAAACATATTTCAAATGGAAATGAATGGGCATCACCTGTGGCTCTTTGTTAATTGCTTTGGAAATGGATATGTCTGAATCAGCCTCTTGACCCTGTGTGAGGCTGTGGCTTAGGTTCTCAGCATCTGATGGATCTAAACAAAGGTCCCATGTGTGCATCCAAAACCAAAATTGGAAAAAGGTCAGTCATTGTTGATGAAGTCTCTCGCCTTCCTCTGTTAGGTTCCTGACCACCATCAAGTGAGAATAGGGATCCTTTGAATCAAATGAGTTCTTCAAAACCCTGCAGAGTCTAGCCCATACATGCTTGTGTTTTCTCATGAGTCCAAATCACATAAAGAATCTATACACCACAGTCAGTAGACCTCAAATTGGAGAAGCAGAGCAGTATTAACTGCAGGCATAATTGATCACTCCTGGTTCGCAGGAAGGGTGGCCAGGCCAACATGACTTTAGGGAAATGACAGGCAAGGGAGCTTATTTTGGAGACTTTCTTGGGCTGCACCCCTCATGTAAAACTCCAGCCAGAGGTTATGAGGAGTGTCTATATGGAAGAAGATGAGGGCCATGTAGGAGTGTTTTGATTTTAATTGTGGTCATTTGTGTGGTGGTTGGAAGAGATGACAGGGTCCACCTGGGCTTGAACTCTGGTGTGATTCCACTTAGAGTCTGAGTTCTGGAACTGACCTCAGAGAAATATTGCAATGAATTGTGTTGTGATTTTAAAAGGCCATGAATGATATTCGCCCTTCGAAACTGAGATCTATGCCCAGGGTGGCTTTCCAGAGAACACTGGGAATCTCAGCCAGGATATCACATGATTTTATTATGAAAGTCTTGGCAGCCATTGTTGAGAGTCAAAACACACATGGAGATCACATTGTATACCTCAATGGGCCTGGCTTCATGTGACCCTTTGGCCACTCTTTGGGAAGCCTTGCCTGTGAGAGTTCTCCAGAGCTTTCATTGAAATCAGCTTCCTCACCATTAAATGGTTCCTGAATGAATTGAAACCCACAGTGACTACAACTTCATCCTTCAAAAATGGCTAGATAAATACCATGCAATTTTTGAAATTCCCATGACCAGGTAGCACTGGAGAACCTTTGGATGTCCTGTTGCTGATCATGAGTGTACCAGACAGTGCCTTGATGGTGTAAAACTGAGATGCCAGTAAGTTGTGCATGCTGAGTAGTGGGGCTAGAGCAGTTTCGTGGAGGTGTGTGATTAACAATCTGTGGTGGGTTCATGTGGATCTGCCATTGGCTTCCAAATGGCTTGTGACTGACATGGTGCAGCCAGCAGACCCTTGTAGGTAAAGGCTACCTGTTATATGAAGAGGTTTCAGGGCAATGTTCAGAATCAGGTTGCTAGGGTCAAGGGGGCAAGCTATGTGAGATAGAAGCCTGGTTGGTGCATTCTCCTGCAGACCCTGACCCACCAAACATGACAGAACTTCCTCCAGGCATGTGTCCCAGTTGAACTCCTTTTATTTGGTATTGCAAATAGCAAACTCCCAGTGCAGCATCAAAAAACACCATGAAAAGTGGAGGATGACCAAATGGCTTCACAGTCCACACAGGGACACAATTACCCCCAGTGGCAAGAGTTTACCTACAAAGAGAGTATTCAGCACCGCTGCCTCATGTTCATTGGAAAATAAGAAAACATGTCTTCCAGGTCACATAGATGCAGACCAAGCTTTTACTTTATTACTAGAAAGGAAGCTAAAGCTCCTGACAACAACATATACTTCAAGTGAAAAAACCTCAGATGCAGTTTCTCTAGAAGTCTTTAGGCCAGCAGAGCTCCATGTTTGTGGAGTGTTTACCCTGTCGCTTAGTTTTGGAAACTCCTCTACCACCTCCAAGGTTGTGAACCCCAGAGCATTTTCAATTCTTGATATGTATTCACAGATTTTCTAACTCTTCTCCTCTCATTGTGTCTTACTTGGTGGAAATGTAATGTCAAGGCATTGTTCTGGATGAGAGTGGGAAGATTTATTATAGCACATATTTGCATACACATTGGATTTATTTTCCAATTTTCCATTCAGAATACTGAATCCTTGACACTAAACCATCCCTACTAGACTCTTACTACACATTCTAATATGATGGAGAAAAATCAACCACACAGAAATGAAATAAAAGTAGTTCAGAGAATGCATGGTATAGTTGGACTTGCCTTTTGCATGATAAACTGTAGGTGTTATGAATCTAGTTAATATTTAAATGAAATAGTTGTTCATTTGTTTTTAAAATTAACAAATACGTAAATTCCTGTCTCCCTTTCTCTATAGCCTATTAAGCACATGTATTTTTATATGCACATATAGAATCCTACCTTTTATCACACGTATATTTTTATGAGGTGGCTGATTTGGCAGATACAAATTGTGAGGAGAGATCACTACTCCTAAACTCTGTTGAAACTGATAATTCAAACTATGGGTGAGCTTCCTACTTAAACAATATTATACATAAATCCATGTTCAGTAAAATAAGTATTTTTGCATCTGTGGATGATATATATTTCATGATGAATTTTGATTGGCATATATATTGCTACTTTTTATTGTCTGTGTGTGTGTTTTTGTATATATATATATATATATATATATATATATTCTCCAGATTTTTCAAAATATGAAATATATGTGTCTTAATACACTCCCTATATTCATTCATGTTCAGGTATGTTAATTTATAATCAAAATTTCACAGGATTATTCTCAAAATATTGATCCACCTGAAATACATACTTGTTTCCAGTACTGAAAACTAAGTTCAGTGAATGGTGCATACAAATCCAAATATTTCTACAGTAACTTACCCAGTTTAACATCAATGCAAGTAGATTCCTATGGGACATGATATGTATTTTGACTATCATTTTTATTCCACACTGTTACATTACTATTTTATCAGTTTATGCACATCATAGGATATGTATTTCATCCAAAAGTTCAAAGATTTATATGCATTTGTTTCACTTTCAATAACTTCCTGCTTCAGAACACATGTATTCCTCCATGTTTCTTGACTGGACTTTTCATGAGACTTCTTTCCAAACACATTATTTTTGATTTCCATAATCACTTTGGAAGCAAAACTCACACACCCTTCATGATAAACTATAACTCTATTATTAACATTAGATGTATAACTGGTTGGAATGAATGATTGTATATTGATGTAAGATTTCTTATATATTTTCAGATATCAATTCAATCCATTATATACGTGAAACCAATTATATTATTTATTCACGATATGGTCTATTCATGCATTATTTCTATACACATAGACACATTGTACACCTTTTTGTACCCCCAATACTAATTTATACGTCTTCAATATATTCTCCCAGAAATGGTGGAAGATATACTCATGTCATCTGATCTACATATATATTTCATCACAGTAATGTTGTGGAAACAAAAAGCAAATTTCACACTTATGATTGTACCAAAGCCTAATTGGAAAGTGAGAATTGATTACTAAAACCATCCATGTACATGATGCTTAATGCTCTCATATGTCAATCCTATTGGTGACTACATATTTGTTTCTTCCTGAGATTATATATTCAAACTCAAGCCTATTGAAAATGTCTAATCCTATCACTCACTTTATATTTTGCCTGATTTCCTAATGTTTCTATTGATATCTGGTTTCCTACATACTTTCCCCAGTTCATCATTGTGACTGACCCTTCACATGTTCTGACATTTACATTCACTCTCTACCCGAAACGCTATAGGTGAAGAACTTTGGTCCAAATCCTATACTCACTCTTCTTTCTAATCCTACCACTATCTTCCGAATCCTACTGCCTATCCCTTTTTGACTGGATGTTCTTTTTGATATTCAATCATCTATGGTACAAGGTCCTATGATATTGTATATCGATTTATCTGAGACATCTGTGCAGAACATAATTCAAAGCTAAGAATCCCAATCATGGGCCCAATGCCATTCTGGGCCTCAAATCTTACCTAGATTTATGTTTACATACTTATATTTCACATATATATTCTTATAAATATTGCAGGTTCCCAATAACATTATTCACAACTCAGAATGATTCCTAACCCAAATCAAACATGTTATTAACCCTAACCATACACTGTTCCCTCAAACTGACTTTAATGAAGAGCAGGAACAGAGTTGGTCTTACAATTCAGGAATGTAGGGGATCTTCCCCTGCTGAGAACCTCAAAGTTCCATGCAGAAATGATCCCTGGAGAACATGTAGGCAGCTATGAAGGACCTGAGAGAGCAATAGTCATCTTCTATGGCAAACAACTTGGTCATGATGAAGGGATGTGTATGAATGAGCCTCTATCTTCTTAATGTAGAGAAGGTGGACCAAACATGGCCTGTCTGGAGAGATTTTCCTGGGTGCCAATGGTTGATATACCATTCTAACTTGTGAAATTGTCACAGGAATTAGGGGCAGCTTCCATCTCATGGGACCCTTGGAAGCATCTGTTAGGACAAAGTGGTTGCCAAGGCAGTGACCTCATTCAGTTCCTGAAGGATGCGACCTTACCTCACTTTCTTTGTGATGAAACTTTCTGAACTTGGGAACCAGGAAGCCAGGCACCCAGAGCCAGTCCCAGTCCAAGTCCTAGTGGGCTCCCTTTTTTGGATTTACAAAAGACAGAGTCAGTCTTTCTTAGTACTTACTGATGTGAGGATTGCCAAAGGCCAGGAGAGCTCTGCAGAGGAACCTTTCCTGAGAAAGCAGGTAGTGGCTCAAAGCTAGCTCCTGACAACTTCACAGGGTTGACCAAGGAGACCAGATCTGAGACAGGACAGGCCATTTCGTGGGAACATTGTGTGGCCCACCAGTCAGAGGACACTCCGGATAGTCACAGACCTACTTGAGGGAAAAAGGTGCCTTTGTGGATGTCGGAGTGATTTTGTGGTTTTGTCTCATGTTCTGAGAATATGTAGGGAAATCAGTTTGTTTGGTTTGGAGTGTACTGTTTCTCGTAAGTCGTTTGACAAGGCGAGTGATTCTATGTGTGTGTATCATACTCTGTCCGTTGTTGTAGACATTAGAAAAGAGAATGCATCATTGGATTTTCCTGTCAAGTAGAATTCTTCCCAGGATTCATCTTGCCCAATTTATGAATGGACTGCGGCTTGCCTTATTGATGGGAAACACCTACTATCTTCCTAAGTTCCTGTTTTCTTCCTGAATTCTGGCCACTCTCCAGAATAGGCTCGTAGTTTTGTGTCCAAGATATGTACCACCCCCAAGCTCTGTGACATGACCATGTACTGGATAGCTGATGAGAATAGGAGCATCTCAGAAAACTCAGATATCAGTGTGACCAGGAAAGTCTCATTGGAGAAACCCTGCTTTGGGCCATTTGCTTACCTATGGTTCTGTTGCCCTGAATGTCAGGAAGGTCTTTGCCTCAGGCCAAACATTTTGAAGCCTGAAGAAAACAGTTTTCAAATGGAAATGAATGGGCATTACCTGTGGATCTTTGCTAAATTGTTTTGGAAAGGGATGTGTCTGAATCAGCCTCTTTGCCCTGTGTGAGGTTGTGCCTTACATTCTCAGCACCAGGTAGATCTAAAGAAAGATCCCACTTATGCATCCAAAACCAAAATGTGAAAAAGATCAGTCATTGTGAATGAAGACTCTTGCCTTCCTTTTTTAGGTTCCTGACCTCCATCAAGTGAAAATAGGGATTCTTTGTGTCAAATAAGTTCTCATGACTCCAAATCACATAAAGAATCTATACGTGACAGTCAGGATGACTCAAATTGGAGAAGCAGAGCAGTATTAGCGGCAGGGGTATTTTATCACTCCTGATTCAAAGGAAGGGTGTGCAGGCCACCATGACTTTAGGCAAATGAGGGTCAAGGGAGCTTACTTTGTACACTCTCTTTGGCTACGCCCCTCATGGAAACCTCCAGCCAGAGGTTATGATGAGTGTTTATATGGAAGAAGATGAGGGTTATGTGGGAGTGTTTTGGTTTTAATTGTGGTCATTTGTGTGGACGTTGGAAGAGATGACTGGGTGCACCTGGGCTTGAACTCTGGTGTGATTCCCCTTAGAGAATGAGTTCTGGAACTGACCACAGAGAAGTATTGACATTAATTATGTTGGGATTTTAGAAGGCCACACATGAGAGTCGCCCTTGGAAACTGAGATCTAGGCCCAGGATGGCTTTCCAGAGAGCACTGGGAATCTCAGCCAGGGTGTCACATGATTTTATTCTTAAAGACTTGGCAGCCATAGTTGAGAGTCAAAAAATACATGGACCTCACATTGTAGATCTCAATGAACCTGGCTTCATGTGACATTTTGGCCACTCTTTGGGAAGCCTTGCCTGTGAGAGTGTAAGGGTAAAAGATATTGAAGTTAAAGCGTTAAAGTTAAAGGGTAAAAGACCGGGTGTTGTAAAGTTTCTAAGCTGCAAGGTCTGAGTTAAAATGTAAAAGATTAGGTATTGTTAGGTTTCAATGCTACCTGCAGAACCAGAAAACCCTGTAGCTGTTAGGACAATACTGGAACTGCCCAGAAAATATTTCCACTGACTCCCTGGTTGTCCAATACCTGGGGACTCTGTGAAACTCGTCACGTAGTCCTTTAGGCCCTAAAACCAATCAGTTTGAATGTGTACCCCGTTTAGAAATGACCTATCACTTCAGCCAGACCTTTTCCCAAAAATTAATGAAGTATTCATGTTTAGGAGTTGTTGCTTAATTTTCCAACGGTGTAAAATGATTTGTTAAAAGAGACTGTGATGTATGTAAAATCCCCGCCGTCCCAAAAGTGTACTTAAGCAGTGCTCAGTCCGTGCTCGGGGCTCTGGGCTGTTTTCCCTTCTTGAGTGGGCATGAAACCCCAGCATGCTGGTTCAATAAATCTCCTTCTGCCAATTGCATGAGTGGTTACTTGGTGGTCTCTTTCTCTGACGCTTTGCCTGACCCTTACATTTGGTGCGTTGGCTGGGAAGTGCGCATTGCCGGACAAAGAGGCTCCAACGAACTCATTTAGGGGGTAAGCAAAGCGCATCTTCCTCTTCTTCTTCCTCTTCTTCTTCTCCTCCTTCTTCTTCTTCTTGTTTTTCCTTTGTGATTGCTTAGAGCTTTTTGGTTTTTGGCTCGGTGGAGAGCATGAGCTCTCAGAGCTTTTTTGTTTCGGTTCAGTTTCTCAGTTTGGGTTGGCAGAGTGGCTGCCAGCGGAGAGTGTGAACTTCCCCTGGCTGTGGTGTGTAGACATGTCCTTAAAGCCACAGGCCACGTCCTTGCAAGGGATGCCTTGCAAGGACTCGGGGAGGGGTGGATGGAACCTCATTTGGTGAGAAGGGATTCTGTTGCCAACACGTCAGGTCTTGCAGGCTACTTTTCTTCTCAGGTTGCATTGACTGTCTGCCTTTAATCTTTGTTTCTTTACTTGTGTTAAACGTTTACTGTGTGTTCGTGTTAGGGTCATGTTCATATTGTCCTGTCCCTGTCTTTGAGTAACTCCCAGTATGGGACAAAGACATTTCACGCCTCTGTCCCTAACCCTTGATCATTTTGCGGATGTCTGCTCAAGGGCCCAGAATCATTCTTTTCAGTGAAACACCGGACCTGGCAGACTCTCTGCACTTCAGAATGGCCCACCTTCGGATTTGAATGGCCCCCAGGAGGGCCCTTCCACCTCCCTCTATTCTGCAAAGTCAGAGATATTGTCTTTCAGCCGGGGCCATGTGGCAATCCAGACCAGCAGCCATATATTTTAACCTGGCTTGACCTCTGTAAATTTCCTCTCATATGGGTGAAGCTTTTCCTGGTCCCTGCCTCCACTTTGACCCCTTCTCCCAAGATCCTGTCACTCAATCCTTCTGCTCCTCCCTCTTTTCCCTCCATTCCCCCTGAGTCACAAGATTGTAGATCTTGGGGTTGTGAACGAACGGGAGCTGCATGATGATCTCTCTGTGTATTTTTGTCTGCGTCTCTGTTAAGTGGGATGGCATTGTTTTACTTAGGACTGATGCAGAGTCCCAAATTTCAAATGGCCTTAGATGTGTGGAAGTAACTTTAGCTTAATTTTAACATAATGCTTCTCCTGTGAGGGACCAAAAGTCAATAGAACCGCCAGCTTTTCTGTTCTCACCTTTCACACCTCTCTTAGCTCTGTTTTAAAGAACTTTGATAAACTTTACCCCCCTTTGTTAAGCGAGATTAGGGAAGCAGTGTTTTCTTTTCTTCCCGTAGATGGCTTGAGCACGCCCACTCAAACTCGAAACAACTGCAAGCAGAAGGTGAGCTTTTTGGGAAGTGCCTGGGGTCAGAGCAAGCCAGAGGAACTAATCCTATAAGTAAAAGGTGGAACTAAGGGGCTCCCAGCAGCTGCCAAAGCCATTTTGCTTTGGGGAGTTTCCTCCTTCTTACCTGCACTTTAGGGATTACTCCACCTCTGTTTACTTAACTAAGGGGACAATGAATACAGTAATGTGTTGATATTATAGATTGTTTCTAGGGGATGATCTTGGCTAAATGTGTACCTAAAAGATGATTGTTTTTTATTGTAGCAATTTGGTATCTGACTGGGTTTCTAAAGCATTGCACTATCTTGCAGTTAAAAGTTGGGTTTAAGCAATTTTTAGTTTGATTTCAGATAGTTCATGCTAGAAAACATAAATATTTAGGATAAAAAAAATTAGAAAGTTTCAATTTTGAACTGGGTAGCCTGAGAAAATTTCACTAGGTATTACAGTGCATTTACTTGGGCAAAGATAATAAATTATGAAATGATATCTGTTCTCCTCAGTGTGTAAGATTCACTGGAAAAAAGGGTGCTAAATTAAAACGTTGGTCTGGCTTATTGAAATGACATTAATTAGCAGCAGTCTTGAAAATTTTTAAAGATTGATTTTGGATATAAATGGCAGAACTTAATACTACTTTAGGAACGTGAGAAAAAAGGAAGCAGCTTAATGATCCTGAGGGAATTTCCTCTGATGTTGGCCTTTACATTATCAGAAAAAGATCCTATTTTCAGTTTTGTGTGGGGAAATGTTTCTAATATAAAGAGATATAAAGATATAAAATTTAAAAATTACATCTTAAACCTGGCAATTATGACTTTTAGCTAAAATGCCTTAGGCATGTGGTTTCTGCTCAGAATTTCAGTTTTCACAGTTCCTTCCAGACCTCAGCCAGGACTTAAGCTGATATGAGAATAGAAGAAGCAGGAGACAGATTTCAGGCCCAAGGGAAAAAAAAGTTTAAAGTGTCTTTTTACCTGAACTCAAACTAGACCCCAACCAAAAAGTAAATTATATGGTGTTTATTAATTACTGGCCAGGCATCTTTTTTTAGGACTCTTGCTTTTTCTTATATTCTGTATTTTTTTTGAACTCATGATTTTTGTCCTACAGACCTAGGTTAATGTTTTTCTGATCAACTGTGGAGTTTTGAAACGTTGCAATGGAGATTTCACCTGAAAAATCTACAAGGGTGTTACACTTGTGTTATGTGGTGTATGTCGGTATGTCTGTGTGTGTGTATGTCCATATATCCTGCAGTGATATGACAATTGACAGATGAGGAGTGCTCAAAACAAAATTAAAAATGGATCCAAATATTTTTGATTCACGTGATTCAAATGGTTCAATTTAATTTGGGTAAACAGAGAAAAATAAAGAGGTCTTAACTTAAGCTTATAAGTTTTTCTAGGTGTTCAAAAAGACCCTTATAAAATGTTGATGTCCATGAAGTAATCTGCTTAAATTCAGAAATTTACAGATGTTGTTTAAAAGTGTGAACAAAAGGAGGTTAACATATGAAAAAGAGAAACTAAAAGGTTTTAGATGTGGATTTAATAAAGGGAAAATATGTTTCTGGATAAGAGAGTCTATGTGATTAAGTAATTAAGAGGGTTTAAGTAAGTGATAAAAAATGGTCTGTGTAAGTTGGTTATGTGTGTAAGTTTTTGAGCAAGTAATCTTAAAAAAATTAAAAATTACACAACTATGGTTAAACAAGAACTATTAATTTTCAGTACTTTTCTTGTGCTCTCATACTCTGCATAATGAAGTTCTTCCAAAACCAATTGCAGAAAGTTTCTAATTAGACTTTCAACCAGTTTCTGCTTAGGCAGAATGATGAACCCCCATTATCTTCAAGAGAACAGTTCACTCAGTGCTGAAGCTAACTACCAAGCACGATGGAATGCAACAGACATCAGACAGTGGGAGACAACAAGTTCGGAGACCCTCTTAATCTGGCATCCTGGATTCATGAGTCTTTATGTCCTTCTAAACTTCCTCATAGCCCTTGGTATCTTTTCTGTCAGTCCCCCAGCATGGAACTTCTGCCAAAAATTGACCTTTGCCTTAATATTTATCTTCATTCTGTTTTTATTCACTCTGATTTTCTTCAGGTACTGGTAACGCCAACGTAGCGCCTATCTGGAAGAACTTACCAATTAATGGGTTGCCTGCCATTTATCTAAGCCCTACCATCTCCCCCTTAGTTCTATAGAAGCACACAGCTTTCTGCAAGGTTAACTATGGTGCTATTAATGAGTTCACATCTTCCAGGTATACAAGTCTGTAAGGTAAAAGCTGCAAAAGAACATTATATCAAGCTGGTGTTCTAAAGTTGTATGGTAATTCTGGGCGTAAAAAAAAAAAAATGTTGGAGATTTGTTCATATCATTTGTGTTCTGCAATTGGACTTGTTATCAAATAGATATGTACAGTTCCATGTTACTTTTCACACTGAGATACAATTTTAAAACACCAAAGTACTTTGCTACTTTTCTACAAAAGGGTTAAAAGCTTTCAGCCTTTCTAATTCATGTTTTAGGTGTGATATTATGTTGGGTTAGCTAATGTTCATGTAAACTTGAACAAGAATTTATGTAAACTTTGTAAAATGATCAGCTTCAGAACTATAGTGCTTAAGATTTATAAAGAGCCCTGCCTTTCTTGAGATAAGGCTCTCTCCCATCTCACTACATGTGAAAGTGGGTATAAAAGAAGTAAGCCAGATTTCAGTACAGTTAAAGTTGTGTCCAAAAGTAGGTTTTTGCCAAGATTACTAGGATCTCAAATAGGAAATTTTGATGTATAACTCTGCCAGAATTCAAGGTAGCTATTATGTAAGCTAAATATGTTTTTACCCTAGTTAGTTTTGTTTTGTAGTTTGCTTATAGATGGTTTAAGGATTGCCTGTTAATGTTTTAAAGAGGTGTTGCTTTAAGAACACAACCTGGGTCAACATAAGATAAGGAGTTATCACCTACAGAATTGAGAGTTGGACATTAAAGCCCAGTGCTCTTAATATAAGGCTGTTAACTTATTTGCTGGATGTTTAAGATCAAGTTTTTAAAATTAGTTAAATTAAAAGGGCCACAAAAACCAATATTCGGCTCTGGCCCTCTGAGTCAGTCTGAATCAGGGAATAGGGGACTTCTCCAAAGGGCTCTGCAACTCTAGGCCACATAACCTCCTGAGCAGGGAGATTAATAAGACCAGTGGAGGACAGAAAGCCAATCAGTGCATTTGCTGTAAAGAGGAGGGTCATCAGAAAGGGGAGACATCCCTGATGATTCCGAGGTGCTGTAGTCTCTGGCTGGGCACAAAATCATGAGCCACTCACACTTTTGTAGATACAAACAGCAATTCTTTATTCCCGAACTCACACCGGCCCTCTCCAAACACGTTCTGGGGAAATCCACGTTCTCTGCCAAAATCCACACCTCCACTGGGCTTCTGTCTCCCAAATATATTGTCTGAATCCCATGAGAACTCAAGGGGAACTCAGGCAGCAGGATACGCCCTATTCTCAACAGGAATAATTTTTAACCGGGAACACCCTAAGCCCGGATTATCCTAAACCGGGAACGCCCTAAACACAGATTCACCCTGGTCCTTGAGCAAGGTCACCTTTCAGGAGTCCTTCCACTAAACAGCATGGGGGTACACTGGCAAGCAGATTGTCATACCTACTTGGCTAATGGCTCCCAGCATCTCCCCCCTTCTGATTAATTAAACAACAAGTAATGTGGCTTAAGGACCATGCCTGGTAGGTTGTCCAATTCAACATATGGTTCTTACCCGTCATCGGAAAACTGACCTTTAGGTGTCAGGCTCCTGTCTTAGATTGATACCACTGCAACTGGATCATACCCGTCACTGACTACCGGTCCAGCATACAGCCATACTTGTGGATAGGTGTATGCACCAGTGAGCGGGTGAGGTTCATTGCCTCACCTCTGTTGGCCCCCAAATTTGGCCTTGGTGCCAGTGGGGGAGTGAGGTTAATGTGGCTTAAGGACCGTGTCTGGTAGGTTGTCCAATTCAACATATAGTGCTTACCCATGATCGGAAAACTGACCTTTAGGTGTCAGCCTCATGTCTTAGGTTGATACCACTGCAATTGGATCATACCCGTCACTGACTACCGGTCCAGCATATAGCCATTGTCCCTCAAATTTTAGACCATCACTAGCAGAAGGGAGGAGGATAAAGAAATGCCACGACACCAAGCCAATTGACAGCTCCTTTGGAAAGATTGCATCACTGGTGACACCATCAGCAAAGATATGCCAGCACTACCACAATTAACATGGGGTGCGCTGGAAAGGAAAGAAAAATTGTATCACTGGTGACACCTTCAGCAAAGATGTGCCAGCATTACCACAATTCGCTGTACCAAACGATAGTTACATCGTCCATGCAAGTTCTGTAAGCAGTTCAAAGCGGAGGAATCTATCAATATGTCTGTCTCCTCCCAAAGTCCGTTTCTTCCCAAAGTAAGTTGACTCCTAGATTGAGCATTACTTGTTGAGTTTGTCTTTACTGGCACTGGGATGAAGATAGAAATTCTGGCAATGATGCTAAAGAGACATTATCTTGAAAAGAATTATTAAATATAATGAAAAGGAAAGGTGAAAGTAAACAAACAGATCTTTTAACCACCTTTAAAAATAATCTTTAACAGCTGTTTACCTAATTTAAATTAAGCCATTTAAATCACGTGAATAAAAAAAATAATAATTTGGATCCATTTTTTCATGTGCGCTCCTCATATATGAAATATGGACATAGGCACACACAGACATACAACACAAAACACAAGAGTATATGGACATATGCACACACAGACATACAACACAAAGCACAAGAGTACAACACATAAGACAATAATAAAGGCCTTGTAGCTTTACCTAGGTGAAATCTCCATTGCAATGCTTAAAAACTCCAGTCAAAAAATAAAACTGATCAGAAAAACATTAAGGTAGGTTTGAATGAGTTCAAAAATAAAAATAGAACCTTATTATGTGAAAAAATGCAATAATAAAATAGATATTGAAAAAAGCACCCTGGTTAATCACTGTCACAGATGTAAGAATGGCCAAGCTGGAGTTCTGGATATCAGCTGTTATGGATTTGAGTCAAATTATCTTCTTTTTGATCTGTAGAAATTTCTTTAGTTAGTCTTTCTGGAATCCAAATCGGTTGCTGTTCTCCCTGTGGAAAAACACAAACAGAGCCCCAACTCCAGATAATTACTGGGTCAGTACCTTTCCATTGTCCTGTTAGAATATCTTTCCAAAGTACTTTAAGCTTATGTACATTTTTTGGATACATATGCCTTTCCGCAGCACTTAGTCCTGATGAATTCAAATTTAAAAAGTTTAGAGTAAAAAGGGTTATTTTAAGTTTATCTTTGGGGGATATATACCCCTTTCCAATTCCCTCTTTTTGTTTTAATAAGTACGTTTTAATTTTATCTTGAATGTCTGTATCTAATCGATGTCTGAGCTTTTTGTATTTTTAATCTGAAATACCTTTACTTGACATTTTAAACCATTTTTTATCTTGTTTCTAACTTCTAGTTTTTTTCCAAGCTTTGTACATTCACCCTTAGTTGTTTTTTTTTTTCCTCTAAGTTTTCATTTGTTTCCTATTTTGTGGGTTTAAAATTTTTTGTCTTTCTAAAGCTTCTCTATCTTTCTATATCTTTTCTTTTTTTTTTACTTTTCTGTACTTCTGTCTTTAAAGTTTTCCACTTCAAATTTTTAATCTTCTTTATCTAAATATCTTTTATCCTATTATCTTTCCATTTTCATGGTGTTGTTTTTTTTTCCTCTGTCATGAAGGCATCTTAACCACCTTCAATTTAACCTTCTAAAGCCTTTCAATTATCACCTATACTGTACTTTTAAATGTACTTTTTCACCACTTACAGCTTCACTCTTTTTAACGAAGCTTAGATTCTGTTTAAATCACTTAATATTAGTTTACATGGGTGCCCTTCAACTAAAGGCTCTTTTTTACTCCATTAAGAAGCTTTGTCTCAATCTGCCATGTACAAATACCTTTTTCTTCTTTCTTCCTTTGTCAAGCTTTTAAAGTAAGTCTACTTTTCTCAAAATCTTTTTAAATGGCATTTTACAACTTTTTACTTTACCACACAGATGTAAGAAACATTTATCTAGAAACATTTCTTTATTAACCTTCCATATTAAAATCTATTTTCACATCTTCAATCTTTTAATATCTCTTTTCCTAGCCATTAACCCTTTTTATAAATTCACATTTTGAAATAACCCTTATAAAATTTTTGATTTAGATAAATAACTCCACTTTAATAAGATGAAATACTTTCATTTTTTTATAGTACTATAATACTATAATTGAAATCCAACTGAAACTTCTTATACTCTTTGTATATAAATAACACATTATAGAATCTTAACTCTTAGTAACCTTTTTTTAGCAAAGACACAGACCAAAGCAATATTAAACTTTTCTCCATTCACCAATTTATGAAGACACACATAATGTTTACATATATTACCTAATGGAACTTAATAAGTAAAGAGTACTTGATTTTATATTTAGTGGTTGATATTTTAACACTTTAGCTTTGTAAATTAATCAGATGTCTGTATAAACCAAGATCTTAGACAAATGTAGTAAACAGAACTAACCATCTCTTTCTAGTTGAAGAAAAACCTTTCTACAGGATACCATCGTGGTCCCATTGATATACTTAATAACTCATCTTTAAAAAGCCATGGGCTACATTTTTTTATTATATCAACATATGCCCTAGCTGTTCTTGGTCTTACTGGGGTGCCTCCTTTTTCTAACAATTTCTCTTCCTCAGAGGCAAACAACTTCAAACTTTGAGTCAACCATTTTTCCCAGTTTGCCTGAGAAAGTTCTAGGAATAGGCAACATGAAATAAAAACAAAATAAATCAAAACCAGAACACATTGTTTTTTGAAATGGTCAACCATTCTTTTGCTCTTCCTCAGGGTTGAACAATTTTACTTACCTTGTCTTCAGATGTTCCCCGTACGGGCCACCAAATGCCGCAGTCTCTGGCTGGGCACAAAATCACGAGCCACCACACAGCTTGTAGATTCAAACAGCAATTCTTTATTCCCTATCTCACACCGGCCGTCTACAAACACGTTCTGGGGAAATCCATGTTTTCTGCCCAAATCCACACCTCCACTGGGCTTCTGTCTCCCAAATATATTGTCTGAATCCCATGAGAACTCAAGGGGAACTCAGGCAGCAGGATACGCCCTATTCCCAGCACAAATAATCTTAAACTGGGAACACCCTAAACCCGGATTATCCTAAAATGCGAACACCCTAAACACGGATCCGCCCTGGTCCTTGAGCAAGGTCACCTTTCTGAAGTCCTTCCACTAAACAGCATGGGGCTACACTGGCAAGCAGATTGTCATACCTACTTGGCTAATGGCTCCCAGCACTGAGGGAAGTCACATGGTCAAGCAACGCCTGGACCCATCCTAAGGTAAATGGCACTAGCAGAACTGAGAAGCTGCTTTAAAGTTCCCCCGAGGACTCCCAGGGAAACTCAGCTCACTGTTGACAATAGATAACAACAAAAGTCAGTTTGACTTGCTTCATCTTAAACACTTAGCAAAGACAGTTAAAGCCAAAGCACAGTTGTTCCTGGACATTTTAAATGATAATAATAGTTAAATGTAATTTCCAAAAATAAGTAAACTGAAGGCTACAAAAGAGATTCTCACATGGGAATGCCTGATAACAATTAAACGAAACTGCCAGAGTAGTTTTTAGTTTAAGGCCCGCAGATATTTCTAACCAACACAGGTAGGCTTGGTGTTTGCTAGTATGGTTATCCAGCCCTAAGTAACAGAATTAAAGGTTTCTCTATTAGACACACAGGTCATACTAGCAAAAGGATTTTGCAAGATCAGATGACAATAAATTATTAGACTACATCTTAAAGGAAAGGACATCTATAAACCTAAATGTTAGTTGTGTTTACATCCCTGACATTTCTGGCAAGGTGACAAATATCTTTAAAGATTTACATGCTCAGATAGAAGCCATGACCTCAGCAACTTTGTCGTGAAAACAATATCTTAGCTTCTGGTTCTTGGTACTTCCTGGTAAAAAACATTTTTAGTCTCTGTCTTGGCCATTATACTCATTGGCATATTCCTGTGCTGTGACATTTATTGCTGCATCAATATGGTTCAAGTAAATTAATAAATTAATGTTTCTCTTATAGACCACTCATCATTCGAATGGCCCTCCAGGGTAATACTTCTCAATTGGACTTTTATCATGGACCACTCGATAGACCAGATTATTATAGGCGGACACCAAACTGCTTGCCCCACACCGTCCCTTTTCAGCCTGAAGAAGCCAGAAAGATTCTCTTCGCCCGCCCCCTTTCCTTACAGCAGTAAGGAGTTACCAAATTAGAGGGGGGGAATGAAGCCAGATTTAAAGTTAGGTAGTCACTGTAGTTAGATAAATCGGGGTCTAAAATCGAGTGAAATCTAAAATGGAGGCCACACTGAAAATGATTCCAAGAAACACAAAAAAACTTATGAAATGTGAAACCCTTCAATAATCGTGATGCATTACTTTTAAGATTAAAAGTAGTCAGAAAAAAAGGAGTGGGGAATGTAAGGGTAAAAGAAATTGAAGGTAAAGCGTAAAAGTTAAAGAGTAAAAGACCGGGTGTTGTAAAGTTTCTAAGCTGCAAGGTCTCAGTTAAAATGTAAAGGATTAGGTATTGTTAGGTTTCTATGCTACTTGAAAAACCTGAAAACCCTGTAGCTGTTAGGAAAATACTGGAACTGCACAGTAAATATTCCCACTGATTCCCTGGTTGTCCAATAACTCGGGACTCTGTGTAACTGGTCACGTAGTGCTTTAGGCCCTAAAACGAATCAGTTTGAATGTGTACCCCATTTAGAAATGACCTATCAATCCAGCCTGACCTGTTCCCGCCAATGAATGAAGTAATCATGTTTAGGAGTTGTTGCTTAATTTTCCAGTGGTGTATAATGATTTGTAAAAGGAGACTGTGATGTATGTAAAATTTCCGCCCTCCCAAAAGTGTACTTAAGCAGTGCTCATTCACTGCTAGGGGCTCTAGGCTGTTTTCCATTCTTGAGTGGGCACGGAGCCCCAGCATGCTGGTTCAATAAATCCCCTTCTGCCAATTGCATGAGTGGTCACTTGGTGGTCTCTTTCTACAACGCTTCACCTGACCCTTACAAGAGTTCTCCAGACTTTTCATTGAAATGAGTTTCCTCAACATTTAATGGTTCCTGAATGAATTGAAACCCAGAGTGCCTCCAACTTCACCCTTGAAAAATGGATAAATACCATGAAATTTTTGAAATTCCCATGACCAGGTGGCACTGGAAAACCTTTGGGTGTCTTGCTACAGATAATGAGTGTACCAGACAGTGCCTTGATTGACTAGGTTTCATAAAAATGCTGTAGAACAGAGATGCCAGTAAGTTGGAGCCTGCTGAGTAGTGGGTCTAGAGCAGCTGTGTGCAGGTGTGTGATAAAACATCTGTTTTGTTTTCATGTGGATCTGCCATTGGCTTCCAAATGGCTTGTGACTGACATGGTGTAGCCAGCCGACCCTTGTATGTCAAGGCCTCTTGTTATATGGAGAGGTTCCAGGGCAATGTTCAGAATCAGGTTGCTATGAACAAGGGAGCAAGAAATGTTGGATAGAAGCCTGGTTGTTGAATTCTCCTGCAGACCATGACCCACCACACATGTCAGAACTCCCTCCAGCACTGTTTCCCAATTTAACTCCTTGTATTTCTTGAAGAAAACACCAAACTCCCAGTGCAGCACCAAGAAACACCACGAAAAGTGGAGGATGACCAAATGGCTTCACAGTTCACCCAGGGGACACTTAGCCCCCAGTGTCAACACTTTACCTACAAAGAGAGAATTCAGCACTACTTCCTCATGTTCATTGGAATATAAGAATCCATGTCCTCCAGCTGACATAGATGCAGACCCAGCTTTGATGGTCTCACTACAAAGGAAGCTAAAGCTCCTGACTACAACATATATTTCAAGTGCCCAACCGCAGAGGCAGTTTCTCCAGAAGTCTTTTGGCCAGCAGAGCTCCTTGGTTGTGGAGTTTTACCCTGTACCTTACTTTTGGAAACTACTCTACCACCTCCAAGGTTGTGAAGTCCTGAGCATTTTCCATTCCAGATATGTATTCACAGATTTTCTAACTCTTCTCCTCTAACTGTGTCTTACTTGTGGTGAAGGTAATGTCAAGGCATTGTTCTGATTGAGTGTTGGAAGATTTTTGTGTAGCACATATTTGCATACACATTGGATTCATTTTCCAATTTTCTATTCGAAATACTGAATCCCTGATAATAACCCATACCCCACTAGACTCTGACTACTAATCCTAATATGATGAAGAAAAATAACACAAACAGAATTGAAATACAAAGAGTTCAGAGTAGGCATGATTTATAGTTGGAGTTGCCTTGTGCATGATAAAGGTAGGTGTTATAAAACTAGTTAATTTTTAATTGAAATAGTTCTCCATGTATTTTGAGGAGTGGGCTAGAGGAGTGGTGTGCAGGTGACCTGACTTCACTTCCTTGGTAATGGAACTCTCTGACCTTAGGATCCAGGAAGCCAGGCACCTGTAGCCAGTCCCATTGGTCTCCCTTGTTTGGATTTACCAAGGACAGAGTCAGTCTTTCTTGGTACCTACTGCTGTGAGGATGGCCAAATGCCAGGAAAGCTCTGAAGAGGAGGCTTTCCTGAGAAAGCAGGTAGTGGCTCACCGCTGGCTCCTGACAACTTCACAGAGTTCACCAAGGAGACCAGTTCTGAGACAGGACAAGCGAATTCAGGGAAAAATAGTATGGCCCACCAGTCAGAGGACACTCCGGATAGTCATAGACCTACTTGGGGGAAGGAGGTGCCTTTGTGGGAATGAGTGTGGGTTTGTGGTTTTGTCTCATGTTCTGAAAATAGGTAAGAAAGGCGGTTTGTTTTGTTTGGAGTGAACTGTTTCTAGTAAGTCATTTGACTAGGCGAATGTTTCTATGTCTGTGTATCCCACTTTATCCGTTTTTGTAGACATTAGAAAAGAGAATGCATCAATGGATGAGTCCTGTCTAGTAGAAAGCTTCCCAGCATTCATCCTGCCCTATTATTGAATGGACTGCAGCTTGCCTTATGGATGGGCAACACCTGCTATCTTCCTAATTTCCTGTATTCTTCCTGAAATCTGCTAACACTCCACAAGAGGCTCATGGTTTTGTGTCCAAAATATGTACCACCTCCAAGCTCTGTGAAAAGGTCATGTACTTGATAGCTGAAGAGAATGTGGAGAAACTCAGAAAACTGAGATATGAGTGTAACCAAGAATGTCTCAGTGGTGAAACCCTGCTTTTGGCCTTTTGCTTACCTATTGTTCTGTTGACCTGAATGTAAGGAAGGTATTTGCCTCAGGCCACACCTTTGTGAAGCCTGAAGATAATAGTTTTCAAATGGAAATGAATGGGCATCACCTGTGGCTCTTTGCTTAATTACTTTGGAAATGGATGTGTCTGAATCAGCCTCTTGGCCTTGTATGAGGCTGTGGCTTGTGTTCACATCACATGAAGGATCTAAAGAAAAATCCCAGGTGTGCATACAAAACCAAAATGGCCAAATAAGCAGTCATTGTCGATAGAGTCTCTCGCCTTCCTCTGTAAGGATCCTGACCTCCATTAAGTGAGAATAGGGATCCTTTTGGTCAAGTGAAATCTTTAAAGACCTGCAGAGGCTAGCCCATAGGTGCTTTGGTTTTCTCATAACTCCAGTTCACATAAAGAATCTAAAACGCACAGTCAGTAGGCCTCAAATTGTAGAAGCAGAGCAGTATTAATGGCAGGCCTATTTGATCACTCCTGGTTCACAGGAAGCATGTCATGGCCACCCTGACTTTAGGCAAATTAGAGGCATGGGAGCTTATTTTGGACACTGTTTGGGCTGCTCCCTTCATGGAAACCTCCAGCCAGAGGTTATGATGAGTGTCTATATATAAGAAAATGAGGGCCATGTGGGAGTGTTTTGGTTCTAACTGTGGTCATCTCTGTTGTGGTAGGAAGAGATGACTGGGTCCACCTGGGCTTGAACTCTGGTGTGATTCCACTTAGAGACTGAGTTCTGGAACTGACCTCAGAAAAGTATTGCCATGAATTGTGTTGGGATATTAGGAGCCCACACATGAGAGTCGCCCTTGGAAACTGAGATCGAGGCCCAGGGTGGCTTTCCACAGAGCACTGGGAATCTCAGCCAGGATACCCCATCATTTTATTCTGAAAGACTTGGAAGCCATTGTTGAGAGTCAAAACACACATGGACTTCACATTGTAGCCCTAAATGAGCCTGGATTCATGTGACCTTTGGGTCACTCTTTGGGAAGCCTTTCCTGTGAGTGTCCTTTAGAGCTTTCATTGAAATGAGCTTCCTCACAATTTAATGGTTACTGAATTAAATGAAACCCTCAGTGCCTCCAACTTCATCCTTGAAAAATGAGCTTGATAAATACCATGAAATTTCTGAGAATCCGATGACCAGGTGGCACTAGAGAACATTTGGATATCCTGTTGCTAATCATGAGTGTACCAGACAGTGCCTTGCTTGACTGGGTTTCACCAAAGTGTTGTAGAACAGAGAAGCCAGTAAGTTGGAGCCTGCTGAGTAGTGGGCCTAGAGCAGTGGTGGGCAGGTGTGAGATAAAACATCTGTGGTGGTTTCATGTGCATCTTCCATTGGCTTCCAAATGGCTTGTTACTGACATGGTGCAGCCAGCAGACCCTTATATATAAAGGCATCTTGTTATATGGATAGGTTTCAGGGCAATGTTCAGAATCAGGTTGCTATGGTCATGGGGGCAAGCTATGTTGGAAAGAAGCCTGGTTGGTGCATTATCCTGCAGACCCTGTCCCACCACACGTGACAGAACTCCCTCTAGCACTGCGTCCCAGTTGAACTCCTTGTATTTCATGAAGCAAATACCGAACTCCCAGTGCAGCAGCAAGAAACATCATGAAAATTGGAGGATTACCACATGGCTTCCCAGTCCACACAGGGAGACACTTACCCCCCAGTGCCACACTTGACTTAGAAAGAGAGAATTCAGCACTGCTGCCTCATGTTCATTGGTAAATAAGAAACCATGTCCTCCAGGTCACATAGATGGAGACCCTGTTTGATGGTCTCACTACAAAAGAAGCTAAAGCTCCTGACAACAACATATATTTCAAGTGCCCAACCTCAGAGGCAGTTTCTCCAGAAGTCATTAGGCCAGCAGAGCTCCATGGTTGTCGAGTGTTTACACTGTCCCTTGCTTGTGGAAACTCCTCTTCCACCTCCAAGGTTGTGAATTCCTGAGCATATTCAATTCCAGATATGTATTCACAGATTTTCTAACTCATCTCCTCGAAATGTGTTTCTTGGGGCAAAGGTAATGTGAAGGTATTGTTCTGGATGAGAGTGGGAAGATTTCGGTGTATCACATATTTGCATACACATTAGATTCATTTTCAAATTTTCCATTCGAAATACTGAATCCCTTACACTAACACATACCCTACTAGACTCTGACTACTAATCCTAAAATGATGCAGAAAAATAACCCAAACAGAATAGAAATACAAGCAAATCAGAGGAGGCATGGTGTACAGTTGGACTTGCCTTTTCCATTATATAGGTTAGGAGTTATAAATCTAGTCAATTTTTTTGTTGAAAGAGTTCTCAATGTGTTTTTAAACTTATCAAATATGTGAATTCCTGTCTCCCCCATTTCTCTGTATCCTACTCAGTACATGTATTTTTATATGCACATATAGAATCATACCTTGTATCACACGTACATTCTTGTGAGGTGGTTGACATGGCAGATACAAACAGTGGGAAGAGATCAATCCTCCTAAACGCTGTTGGAACTGAAAATTCAACCTATGGGTGAGCTTCCTAGTTGAACAACTTTATTCATAAATCCATGTTCAGTAAAATGAATAATTTTAAATACGTGGATGATATATATTTCACGATGAATTTCAATTGGCATATATATTGCTAGTTTTTATTGTCTCTCTGTGTGTGTGGGTGTGTTTGTGTGTGTGTGTGTGTGTGTTGTGTATATATATATATATATATATATATATATATATATATATATATATACTGTCCACATTTTTCAAAATATGAAATATATGTGTCTTTTGGCCACTCTTTGGAAGCTTTACATGTGAGAGTTCTCTAGAGCTTTCATTGAAATGACCTTCCTCAACATTTAATGGTTCCTGAATGAATTGAAATCCTATTTTCCATTCCAATTACTGGATCCCTGACACTAATCCATACCCTACTTGTCTCAGACTACTAATCCTATTATGATGGAGAAAAATAACCCAAACAGAATAGAAATACAAGGAGTTCAGAGGAGGCATGTTGTATAGTTGGACTTGCCTTTTGCATGATAAAGGGTATGTGTTATAAATCTGGTCAATTTTTATTTGAAATAGTTCTCCATGTGTTTTGAAAGGTATCAAATATGTGAATTTTTGTCTCCCTTTCTCTGTTGCCTATTCAGCACATGTATTTTTATATGCACATATAGAATCCTACCTGGAACCACACGTACATTCTTGTGAGGTGGCTGACTTGGCAGATACAATTTGTGAGAAGAGATCACTCCTCCTAAACGCTGTCAGAACTGAAAATTCAACCTATGAGTGAGATTCCTATTTGAACAACATTATACGTAAATCCATGTTCAGTAAAATAAATATATTTGGATCTGTGTATGATACGTATTTCATCATGAATTTCGATTGGCATATATATTGCTACTTTTTAATATCTCTGTGTGTGTTTTGTGAAAAATCTACACTCTCTAGTTTTTTCAAAATATTAAATATATGTGTCTTATTATACACTCCTTAAGTTCATTCATTTTCATGAATGTGGTTTTATAATCAACTTTTCACAAGATTATTTTCAGAAATATTCATCAACCTCAAGTACATATTTGTTTTCCAGTACAGAAAACTCACTTCAGTGAATGGTGCATACAAATCCTTATATTTCTACAGTAACTGACCCAGTTTAACATCAATGCAAGTAGATTCCTATGAGACATGATGTGTATTTTGATGTTCATTTTTATTTAACACTGCTACATTACTATTTCTTCAGTATATGGACATCACAGAAAACACATTTCATCCACAGTTCACAAATTTAAAGGCATTTGGTTCACTTTCAATCACTTTCTGCTTCAGATCACATGTATTCCTCCTTTTGTTTGACTGGTCTTTTCAAGAGACTTCTTCCAAACGCATTATTTTTTATTTCCATAATCATTTTGAAGCAAAACTCACACACTTTTTATAATAAACCATAACCCTAATATTACCATTAGATATATAACTGGTTGCAATGAATGATTGTATATCAATATAAGATTTACTGTATATTTTCAGATATCAATTTATTCAAATTTCTAATGTTGTAACCAGTTGTATTATTTATTCACAGTATGGACTATTCATGCATTATCTCAATATTTATAGACACTGGGTACACCTATTTGTATCCCTAATTCTAATTAATAAGTTTTCAAAATATTGCTCCACATAATGGTGGAAGAAATACTCATGTAACCAGATCTACATATACAATTTATCACAGTAATATTCTGGACAAAAAATGCAAAGATCACACTTATGTTTGTACCAAAGCCTAAATTGAATGTTAGTATGGATTACTAAAATCATCCATGTCCAGGATGCCTAATGCTCTCATATGTCAATCCTATTGGTGAGTACATATTTGCTTCTCCCTAAGATTATATATTCAACCTCAACCTTGTTGAAAATGTCTAATCCTATCACTCACTTTATATTTTGCCTGATTTCCTAATGTCTCTATTGATATCTCTTTTGCTACATATTTTCTCCAGTTCATCATAGTGACTGATTCTTTACATTTGCTGACATTTACATTCACTCTCTAACCAAAACCCTATTACTAAAGAACTCTTGGTCCAACTCCTAGACTCACTCTTCTTCCTAAACTTCCTATCTTCCTAATCCTACTGACTACCACTTTTTGACTGGATGTTCTCTTCTACATTCAATCTTCTGAGATACAGTGTTTTATTCCATTGTATATCGATTTATCCCAGACCTCAGTGCAGAATGTAATTCAAAGCTAAGTATCCCAATCAAGGGCCCAATGCCCTTTTGGGCTTCAAATCTTACCTAGATTTCTGTTTTCATACTTATATTTCACCTATATATTCTGATAAATATTGCAGGTTTCCAATACAATTATTCATCCTGCAGAATAATTCCTAACCCAAATCGAACATGTTATTAATCCTAACTATACACTGTTCCCTCAATCTAACTTTACAGAAGATCAGGGACAGAGTTGGACTTACAATACAGGAATGTAGGGGATCTTCCACCTGCTGAGAACCTCAATGGTCCATGCAGAAATGATCCCTGGAGAAGATGTAGGCAGCTATGAAAGACCTGAGAGAGCAAAAGTCATCTTCCATGGCAAACAACCTGGTCAGGAAAAAATCTCTCCCCCTCCCAGGTGTCCTTAAAAAGTTAACTTGCCCAGAGCAGAGGAAAAAAAAAAAAAACAGAAACAAAAACTGCTTTTGTGAACGTCTGCAGACTGTGAATTTCTGAGCCCCTTCCCTTACATGTTGGGTACAAAATTCTGAAACTACCTAAACTTGGGGTTCAGGGGATTAATTGATTACAACAGAAGCAATGCCCTCTAAATCCAGTTGCAACCAAATAGGACTGTTTCCCTGTCTTCGTTTCTATCTTAGGTGCCTTGCCTTGTCCATCCCTACAACAGTATAATTCTATATACTTAAACATTGTTTATGTTTTCATGAAATGGTCAACAGATGTGATTAATTATGTAATGGTGCAAATGTTTCCCAGAGTGCTCTATCATGATGCAGGTACATTTAAGGATCAAATAGGGGGGCATACAACCCGGTTCCGCCGGGAACCTGTATCCCTCACTTTAGTCATCCTATTAGGAATAGGAGTTGCTGCAGGGGTGGGCAAAGTAACCACTGCCCTAGTCCATGGGACACAACAAATGACCCAGTTAGAAGCAGCAATACACCAAAACTTAAAGATATTAAAAACCTCCATCACAGCTTTAAAGGAATCTTTAACCTCTCTCTCTGAATTTGTTTTACAGAACAGTCGAGGGTTGGACCTCCTCTTCAAGAGAGAAGGGGACCTTTGTGCTGCATTGAGGGAAGAATGCTGTTTTTATGCCGACCATACTGGAGTTTTAAAAAAATCTATGAGTAAATTAAGAAGATGCCTTGAACAGCGTCAACAAGAGAGAGAGGCACAAAAAGGGCCATTTGAGTCTTTGTTCACACAGTCCCCCTGGTTAACTATGCTTTTATAAGCCCTGGCCAGTCCATTAATAATCTTCATATTATTGCTAATTGTAGGACCATGTTTGCTCAACCGTGTAGTTTCCTTTCTACAAGCTCAAATTGGATAAGTTAAACTTATGGTAATCATACAACAATATACCTCACTAGCAGACATAAAATGTGAGACCCCCCAATGATCACTTTTATGATTAAAAGTAACCAGAATAAGAAGTGGGGAATGAAAGGTTAATATAATAGGCACTTGTCAATTCCTGTTTTTCTGTATGCTTAACAAAACACTATTGAAATCTTGAGAACTATTTGCTAATCTTGTTCCCAGAATGTGCTGTCCCCAACTGCCAAAATGCAGAATGTACTCCCTCTCCCGTTTGCAGGCAAACCACTCACTCGACCTGACCCATCAATAAATTTCCCTCCCTGTCCTCACCAAGTAAAGTACATAAGCTCTGCTTAAGCTGTTCTCAGGGCTCTCTGCTGTATTCATGTGAGCTATGAGCCCCAGCATGCTGGACCCTCAATAAACCCTTTGCTGTCACATGAGACAGTCTCTTCATGGTTTCTTCCTCCAACGCTCACCCGACCTTTACATTGGTACAATTATAAGTGTGAACTTTGCTTTGTGTTTCCAGAATATTACTGTAATAAAATGTATATTTAGATCAGGTGACATGAGTGTTTCTTCCACCATTTCTGGGAGCAATATATTGAAGATGTATGAATTAGTATTGGGGGTAGAAATAGGTGTACCATGTGTCTATGAATATAGAGATAATGCATGAATAGAGCATACTGTGAATAAAAAATATAACTGTTTCCAACTGTAAATAATAGACTGAATTGATATCTGAAAATATACAGGAAATCTTATATTGATATAATACATTTAATCCTACCCATTATACGTCTAATCGTAATATAAGGGTTATGGATTATCATGAAGAGTGTGTGAGTTTTGCTTCAAGAGTGATAATGGAAATTGAAAATAATATGTTTGGAAAGAAGTCTCATAAAAAGACGAGTCAAGAAAGCTGGAGGTGGGGATCCAACATGGCGTCCGGCGAGGAAGCTGCACTTTCAATATCTCCACATTAACGGGATCAGAAACACCAATTAAAACAGCTACATTCTACCTACTGAGGATCTTCTAGCAAAATTCCGTTGAAAGGAGACCTGCCGAGAATTAGTAAGTTTATTAGACGTGACAGTTTGCCCCAGACAAGTGAAACTTGACCGGCAGCGCGGGCTCAGAGTCCAATCCCGCGGCCACCCGCCGCTTCTGCAAGCGGCAGGCGGCCCAGAGCAGTGCGGCAGAAGGGTCCCCGCCCAGCCAGCAGACAGCTCCCGCCATCCCGGCTACCCTGGCGGCCCTGCTTTCGCTCGGCGAACAGCCACCCCACCCGGCTGGTTCTTAGCCACGCTGCTGCAGCCACCCGGCTTTACAAGCACCCCCGGCGGCCCTGCTCGGCGAGAAGGGTCCCCGCCCTGCCAGCAGACAGCTCCCGCCATTCCGCTCTTGTTCTGCAAACAGCCACCCCGCCCGCCTGGTTCTTAGCCACGAGGCTGCAGCCGCCCGGCTTTACAAGCGCCCCCGGCGGCCCTGCTCGGCGAGAAGGATCCCCGCCAGGCCGGCAGACAGCTCCAGCCATCCCGCTCTTGCTCTGCAAACAGCCACCCTGCCCGCCTGGTTCTTAGCCACGAGGCTGCAGCCGCCCGGCTTTACAAGCGCCCCCGGCGGCCCTGCTCGGCGAGAAGGGTCCCCGCCAGGCCGGCAGACAGCTCCAGCCATCCCGCTCTTGCTCTGCAAACAGCCACCCCGCCCACCTGGTTCTTAGCCACGAGGCTGCAGCCGCCCGGCTTTACAAGCGCCCCCGGCAGCCCTGCTCAGTGAGAAGGGTCCCTGCCCGGCCAACAGACAGTTTCCGCCATCCCGGCTACCCTGCCGGTCCCGCTCTTGCCCTGCAAACAGCCACCCCGCCCGCCTGGGTCTTAGCCACGCGGCTGCAGCCACCCGGCTTTACAAGCGCCCCCGGCGGCCCTGCTTTGCGAGAAGGGTCCCCGCCCTGCCGGAAGACAGCTCGCGCCATTCCGCTCTTGCTCTGCAAACAGCCACCCCGCCCGCCTGGTTCTTAGCCACGAGGCTGCAGCCGCCCGGCTTTACAAGCGCCCCCAGCGGCCCTGCTCGTCGAGAAGGGTCCCTTCCCGGCCGGCAGACAGCTCCCACCATCCCGGCACTCCTGGCGGCCCGCCCGCTCTGTGAAGGGTCACCCCGCCCGGCTCTTAGCCACGCGGGCGCCATCTGCCTGGCTCTGTGAGCGCCCCCGGCGGCCCAGCGCAGCTAGAAGGGTCCCCGCCTGGCCCGACAGAAGGCACGTGCCCTTCCGGCTCTGCTAACGGCCCTGCCCACCCGGGAAAGGGCTCCCCCCCTTGAGAGGATGGGAAGGAAATCTAACCAAGCCTCTATGAATTAGCGAACTGGGATCTAAAACCAGAGATTGTGTCAGACCAGAGACAAGCCAGTTCCACCTCTCCCTTCGGTCACTCCTGCAAGGAGCCAGGGGCCCGCCATAGCAGAGAGGGGAAGTCACCAAAGATCGGCCAAAGAGATTCCTTCCCAGTGGATTCTAAATTAGCAGGAGCGGCGAGGGAGCCGGCCGGAGCTGGCGGGAACCGCTGCAGCGGCAAGGGAACCGGCGGGAGCTGAGGCGGCGCTGACGCAGGAGCCGGCGGGAGCCGCGCGGCGCGGGTCTCACAGCTACAGCTCCCACTAGTGCTGACAACTGAGGTCTCTTGCACCAGATACGGGGGCGTGGCTACCAGAAGGTAAGCAAATTTGCTGGGGGTTCTCAGCCCCAAGCTCTACAAACTTAGGGCCTGAGGGACGCAAACAAGGAGAGTGTGCCCAGGCACTAATGAAACAGCTGCTCCACGCGTGTGCAAGGTAGGCGGAACCGTGACCACCGACAAAACAGGCCCAGTGGCCCGCCAGATACATCGCCCCGGTCGGGGGAGGGGCAGAGCCGCCACCAGCGCCTTTTAGGTAGACAGATCTGCAACCGACAGAACAGGCCTAGTGGCCAGCGGAGGGGCAAAGCCGCTGCTCACGCCTGCAAGGTAGGCGGACCTGTGACCACCAAAAGAACAGGCCTATCGTAAGTACAGGTACAGCGGCCTCCTGGCGTGGAAGGCACATTGCCTCAATTGGAGGAGGGGCAGAGCCACCGCCAAAGCCTGCGAGGGAGACTTTGCAGCTATACAAGAGCAATATAAATATATAGGGGGAAAAATCAATAACACAACAGTTTCACCAAGCAGAAAGAAACGCGATCAGTATGAAAAGACAAGGAAAGAAAGGACCACAAGCAATGCAGGTCAACTCAACTTTAGAAGAGGTAATATCTGCAGCAGATGGAATGTCAGATAAAGAATTCAGGATATACATGCTTCAGATGATCTGGAGTCTCAAGGAAGACATTAGACAGCAAAATCAGACAATGAAAGACCACTTCGACCACTTCGACAATAAATTACATAAACAAATCCAAGAAGCAAAAGATCAATTATACAGGGAGATAGAGGTTATAAAAAACAAACAAACAGAAATCCTGGAAATGCAGGAAACAATAAACCAACTTAAAAACTCAATTGAGAATACTACCAGCAGAGTAGAACACTTAGAAGATAGAACATCAGACAATGAAGACAAAGTATTTCAACTGGAGAAGAACATAGACAGCTCAGCAAAGCTGTTAAGAAACCATGAGCAGAACATTCAAGAAATATGGGATAACATAAAGAGACCCAACTTAAGGGTCATGGGGATACAGGAAGGTATTGAGGTCCAAACCAAAGGAATGAGCAATCTATTCAACGAAATAATACGAGAAAACTTCCCAGACTTGAAGAATGAGACAGAATCCCAAATCCCAGAAGCCTACAGGACGCCGAATGTGCAAAATCATAAGAGATCCACACCTAGACACATTATAATGAAGATGCCCAACATACAGAATAAGGAGAGAATTTTAAAAGCTACAAGAGAAAGGAAGCAGATTACATTTAGGGGTAAACCAATCAGGATAACAGCTGATCTTTCAACACAGACTCTGAAAGCTAGAAGATCCTGGAATAACATATTTCAAACACTGAAAGAAAAGGGGTTCCAACCAAGAATTGTGTATCCCGCGAAATTAAGCTTCAGGATGGAAGATGAAATTAAAACCTTCCATGATAAACAAAAGTTAAAAGAATTTGCAGCTAGAAAACCAGCTCCTCAAAACATCCTCGGCAAAATATTACAGGAAGAGGAAATGGAAAATATCAATGAAAACCAACAGCGGGAGGTAGTACAGTAAAGGTGGGGGGGAATAATCAAAGAGGAAAACAAACCATGTTTAGTAACATAAATAAACAAATATGGCTGGAAGAACAACCCATATCTCAATAATAACTCTAAATATTAATGGCTTAAACTCACCAATTAAGAGACACAGGCTAGCCGAATGGATCACTAAACAAGACCCAACAATATGCTGCCTTCAGGAGACGCATTTGATAGGAAAAGACATACATAGACTGAAGGTGAAAGGTTGGGAAAAATCATATCACTCATATGGACTTCGGAAAGAAGCAGGAGTGTCCATACTCATTTCAAATAAAATAGATTTCAAGCCAAAGTTAATCAAAAGGGATGAAGAGGGACACTACATACTTCTCAAGGGAACCATACACCAACAAGACATAACAATCATAAATATATGTGCCCCAAACAATGGTACAGCTATGTTCATCAAACAAACTCTTCTCAAGTTCAAGAGTCTAATAGACCACCATACAATAATCATGGGAGACTTCAACACACCTCTCTCACCGCTGGACAGATCTTCCAAACAAAAGTTGAATAAGGAAACTATAGAGCTCAATAACACAATTAATAACCTAGACTTAATTGACATATATAGAATATACCACCCAACATCAAGAAGTTACACTTTTTTCTCAGCAGCACATGGATCCTTCTCAAAAATAGATCATATATTATGTCACAGGGCAACTATTAGACAATATAAAGGAGTAGAGATAATACCATGCATATTATCTGATCATAATGGAATGAAATTGAAAATCAACGATAAAAGAAGTAAGGAAAAATCATGCATCACTTGGAGAATGAACAATAGGTTACTGAATGATCAATGGGTTATAGAAGACATCAAGGAGGAAATTAAAAAATTCTTAGAGATAAATGAAAGCACAGACACAACATATCGGAATCTATGGGACACATTGAAAGCAGTTCTAAGAGGAAAATTTATTGCTTGGAGTTCATTCCTTAAAAAAAGAAAAAACCAACAAATAAATGATCTAATACTTCAACTCAAAATCCTAGAAAAAGAAGAGCAAAACAACAGCAAAAGAAGTAGAAGACAAGAAATAATTAAAATCAGAGCTGAAATTAATGAAATCGAAACGAAAGAAACAATTGAAAAAATTGACAAAACTAAAAGTTGGTTCTTTGAAAAAATAAATAAAATCGACAGACCCTTAGCCACTCTAACAAAGAGAAGAAGAGAGAGAACTCAAATTACCAGCATACGGGATGAAAAAGGCAATATCACAACCGACACTTCAGAAATACAGAAGATTATCAGAAATTATTTTGAATCCTTATACTCCAATAAAATAGAAGATAGTGAAGGCATCGATAAATTTCTTAAGTCATATGATTTGCCCAGATTGAGTCAGGAGGATATTGACAACCTAAACAGACCAATATCAATTGAGGAAATAGAAGATACCATCAAAAGACTACCAACTAAGAAAAGCCCAGGACCGGATGGGTATACAGCAGAGTTTTTCAATACCTTTAAAGAGGAATTAACACCAATACTTTTCAAGCTATTTCAGGAAATAGAAAAAGAGGGAGAACTTCCAAATTCATTCTATGAGGCCAACATCACCCTGATTCCTAAACCAGACAAAGACACTTCAAAGAAAGAAAACTACAGACCAATATCTCTAATGAACCTAGATGCAAAAAACCTCAATAAACTTCTGGCGAACCGGATACAAAAACATATCAAAAAAATTGTGCACCATGATCAGGTAGGATTTATCCCTGGGATGCAAGGTTGGTTCAATATACGGAAATCAATAAATGTTATTCACCACATCAACAGGCTTAAATATAAGAACCATATGGTCATCTCGATAGATGCGGAAAAAGCATTCGACAAAGTACAGCATCCCTTTATGTTCAAAACTCTAGAAAAACTAGGGATAACAGGAACATACCTCAACATTGTAAAAGCAATCTATGCTAAGCCTCAGGCTAGCATCATTCTGAATGGAGAAAAACTGAAGGCATTCCCTCTAAAATCTGGAACAAGACAGGGATGCCCTCTCTCACCACTTCTGTTCAACATAGTTCTCGAATCACTGGCCAGAGCAATTAGACAGACGAAAGAAATTAAAGGCATAAAAATAGGAAAAGAAGAACTCAAATTATCACTATTTGCAGATGACATGATTCTATACCTAGCAGACCCAAAAGGGTCTACAAAGAAACTATTAGAGCTAATAAATGAATTCAGCAAAGTGGCAGGCTATAAAATCAACACGCATAAATCAAAGGCATTCCTGTATATCAGCAACAAATCCTCTGAAATGGAAATGAGGACAACCACCCCATTCACAATATCCTCAAAGAAAATAAAATACTTGGGAATCAACCTAACAAAAGAGGTGAAAGACTTATACAATGAAAACTACAGAACCCTAAAGAGAGAAATAGAAGAAGATCTTAGAAGATGGAAAAATATACCCTGTTCATGGATAGGTAGAAGTAACATCATCAAAATGGCGATATTACCAAAAGTTCTCTATAGGTTTAATGCAATGCCAATCAAAATCCCAACGGCATTTCTTGTAGAAATAGAGAAAGCAATCATGAAATTCATATGGAAAAATAAAAGACCCAGAATAGCAAAAACAATTCTAAGCAGGAAATGTGAATCAGGCGGTATAGCTATACCAGACTTCAAACTATACTACAGAGCAATAGTAACAAAAACAGCATGGTACTGGTACCAAAACAGGCAGGTGGACCAATGGTACAGAATAGAGGACACAGAAACCAATCCACAAAACTACAACTATCTTATATTTGATAAAGGGGCTAAAAGCATGAAATGGAAGAAGGATAGCATCTTCAACAAATGGTGTTGGGAAAACTGGAAATCCATATGCAACAAAATGAAACTGAATCCCTTTCTCTCGCCATGCACAAAAGTTAACTCAAAGTGGATCAAGGAACTTGATATCAAATCAGAGACATGGCGTCTGATAGAAGAAAAAGTTGGCTATGATCTACATACTGTGGGGTCGGGCTCCAAATTCCTCAATAGGACACCCATAGCACAACAGTTAATAACTAGAATCAACAAATGGGACTTACTCAAACTAAAAAGTTTTTTCTCAGCAAAAGAAACAATAAGAGAGGTAAATAGGGAGCCTACGTCCTGGGAACAAATCTTTACTCCTCACACTTCAGACAGAGCCCTAATATCCAGAATATACAAAGAACTAAAAAAATTAGACAATGAGATAACGAATAACCCAATCAACAAATGGGCCAAGGACCTGAACAGAAATTTCTCAGAGGAGGACATACAATCAATCAACAAGTATATGAAAAAATGCTCACCATCTCTAGCAGTCAGAGAAATGCAAATCAAAACCACCCTAAGATACCATCTCACTCCAGTAAGACTGGCAGCCATTAGGAAGTCAAACAGCAACAAGTGCTGGCGAGGATGTGGGGAAAAGGGTACTCTTGTACATTGCTGGTGGGACTGCAAATTGGTGCGGCCAATTTGGAAAGCAGTATGGAGATTTCTTGGAAAGCTCGGAATGGAACCACCATTTGATCCAGCTATTCCACTACTCGGTCTATTCCCTAAAGACCTAAAAAGAGCACACTATAGGGACACTGCTACATCCATGTTCATAGCAGCACAATTCACAATAGCAAGACTGTGGAACCAACCTAGATGCCCTTCAATAGACGAATGGATAAAAAAAATGTGTCATTTATACACAATGGAGTATTACTCTGCATTAAGAAATGACAAAATCATAGAATTTGGAGGGAAATGGATGGCATTAGAGCAGATTATGCTAAGTGAAGCTAGCCAATCCCTTAAAAACAAATGACAAATGTCTTCTTTGATATAAGGAGAGTTACTAAGAACAGAGTAGGGAAGAAGAGCATGAGAAGAAGATTAACATTAAACAGGGATGAGAGGTGGGAGGGAAAGGGAGAGAGAAGGGAAATTGCATGTAAATGGAAGGAGACCCTCAGGGGTATACAAAATTACATACAAGAGGAAGTGAGGGGAAAGGAGGGAAAATATAAGGGGGAGAAATGAATTACAGTAGAGGGGGTAGAGAGAGAAGAGGGGAGGGGAGGGGGGAGGGGGGATAGTAGAGGATAGGAAAGGCAGCAGAATACAACAGACTCCAGAATGGCAATATGTAAATCAATGGTTGTGCAACTGAAGTGATTCTGCAATCTGTATATGGGGTAAAAAATGGGAGTTCATATCCCACTTGAATCAAAGTGTGAAATATGATATATCAAGAACTATGTAATGTTTTGAACAACCTACAATAAAAATTAATTAAAAAAAAGTGACATAAAAAAAAAAGAAAGCTGGAGGAATACATGTGTTCTGAAGCATGAAGTGATTGAAAGTGAAACAAATGCCTATATATTTGCTAATTTATGGATGAAATATATATCCTATGATGTGCATAAATTGAAGAAATAGTAATGTACCAGTGTTGAATTAAAATGAACGTTAAAATACACCTCATGTCCCATAGGAATCTAATTGAATTGATGTTAAACTGGGTCAGTTACTGTAGAAATATTAGGATTTGTATGCACTAATCACTGAAGTTAGTTTTCAGTAGTAGGAAACAAGTATGTATTTCAGGTGGATGAATATTTCTGAGAATAATCATGTGAAAAGTTGATTATAAATCCACATACATGAATATGAAAGAATTTAGGTAGTGTATAATAAGACACATATATTTCATATTTTGAAAAATCTGGAGAGTATACACACACACACACACACACACACACACACACTGAAACATTAAAAATAGGAATATATATGCCAATTGAAATTCACCATGAAATATACATCATCTACAGATCCAAAAATATTCATTTTACTGAAGATAGATTTATGTATAATGTTGTTTAATTAGGAGGTTTACCCATACATTGAATTTTCAGTTCCAACAGCATTTAGAAGGAGTCATCTCTTCTCACAATTTGTATCTGCCAAGTCAGCCACCTCACAAAAATGTACGTGTGATACCAGGTAGGATTCTATATGTGCATATAAAAATACATGTGCTGAATAGGCTACAGAGACAGGGAAAGAGGAATTCACATATTTGTTAACTTTAAAAACACATGGAGAAATATTTCAACAAAAATTGACTAGATTTATAAAACCTCCCTTTTATCATGCAAAAGGCAAGTCCAACTATACACCATGCCTCCTCTTAACTGCTTGTATTTCTATTCTGTTGGGTTATTATTTTCCATCATATTACGATTAGTAGTCAGAGTCTAGTAGGTTATGGGTTAGTGTCAGAGATTCAGTATTTCAAATGGAAAATAGGATAATGAATCAAATGTGTATGGCAATATGTGCTACACATAAATTTTCCCACTCTCATCCAGATCAAAGCCTTGACATTACCTTCTCCTGAAGTAAGTCACAATTAGAAGAGAAGAGTTTGAAAATCTGTGAATACATATCTGCAATGGAAAATGCTCAGGAGTTCAAAACCTTGAACGTGGTAGAGGATTTTCCAAAAGTAAGGGACATGGTAAACACTCCTCAAACATGGAGGTCTGCAGGCCTAAAGACATCATGAGAAACTGCCTCTGAGGTTGGGCACTTGAAATATATGTTATTTTCAAGAGCTTTAGCTTCCCTTGTAGTGAGAACATCAAAGCTGGGTCTGCATCTATGTGAGCTAGAGGATATGGTTTCTTATTTTCCAGTGAACATGAGGCAGCAGTGCTGAATTCACGCTTTGTAGGTAAACTGTGGTCACTGGGGTCTAAGTGTCTCCCGGTGTGGACTGTGGAGCCATTTGGTCATCCTCCACTTTTCGTGGTGTTTCTTGCTGCTGCACTGAGCGTTTGGTATTTGCTTCACAAAGTACAAGGAGTTCAACAGGGACACAGTTTTGGACGAAGTTCTGTCACTTATGGTGTGTCAGGATCTGCAGGAGAATGCACCAACCAGGCTTCTATCCCACATAGCTTGCCCCCTTTTAAATAGCAACTTGATTCTGAACATGGCCCTGAAACCTCTCCAAATAAAAACATGTTTTTACATATACGGGTCTCCTGGCTGCACCATGTCAGTCAAAAGCAATTTGGAAGCCAATGGCAGATCAACATGGCCACAACACAGATGTATTATCACACAACTGCACACCACTTTTCTAGGCCCACTACTCTGCAGGCTCTAACTTAATGGCATCTCTATTCTACACCATTTTCATGAAACCCAGTCAATCAAGGAACTGTCTGGTACACTCTTGATCAGCAACAAGACATCCAAAGGTTCTCCAGTGCCACCTGGTCATGGGAATTTCAAAAATTTCATGGTATTTATCTAGCCATTTTTCAAGGATGAAGTTGGAGGCACTGTGGGTTTCAATTCTTTCAGGAACCATTAAATAGTGAGGAAGCTTATTTCAATGAAAGCTCTGGAGAAGGATCACAGGCAAGGTTTCCCAAGGAGTGCCCAAAAGGTCACATGAAACCAGGACTGTTGAGGTCAACAATTTGAGGTCCATGTGTGTTTTGACTCTCAACTATGGCTGCCAAGTCTTTCAGAATAAAATCATGTTATATCCTGGCTGAGATTCCCAGTGCTCTGTGGGTGACTCTCATGTGTGGCCTTCTAATATCCCAACACAATTCATGGCAATACTTCTCTGAGGTCAGTTCCAGAACTCAGTCTCTAAGGGTATCACACCAGAGTTCAAGCCCAGGTCGACCCAGTAATCTCTTCCAAATGCCACACAAATGACGACAATTAAAACCAAAACACTCCCACATGACGCTCATCTTCTTCCATATAGACACTCCTCATAACCTCTGGCTGTATGTTTCCATGAGGGGTGCAGCACAAGACAGTGTCCAAAATAAGCTCCCTTGCCTCTCATTTGCCTAAAGTCTGGGTGGCCTGGATACACTTCCTGTGAAACAAAAGTGATCAAATAGGACTGCCGTAAATACTGCTGTGCTTCTCCAGTTTGAGGCCTATTCACAATCATGTATAGATTCTGTATGTGATTTGGAGTCATGAGACAACCCTAGCACCTATGGGCTAGCCTCTGCAGGGCTTTGAGGATCTCATTTGACCCAAAGGATCCCTATTATCACTTGATGGATTTCAGGAACCTAACAGAAGAAGGCAATAGAATTCATTCACAATGTCTGAACTTTTTGCCATTTTGCTTTTGGATGCACACATTGGATCTTTCTTTAGATCCATCAGGTGCTGAGAATCAAAGCCACAGACTCACATAGGGCCAAGAGCCTCATTAAGACACATACCTTTCCAAAGCAATTAAGCAAGGAGCCACAGGTGATGCTCATTCATTTCCATTTGAAAACTGTTGTCTTCAGGCTTCACAAAGGGGTGGCCTGAACCTAAGACCTTCCTGACATTCAGAGCAACAAAACAATAGGTAAGCAAAAGTCCCAAAGCAGGGTATCTCCACTGAGACTTTCCTGGTCAAACTGATATGTGAGTTTTCTGAGATACTGGTCATTCCCTTCAGCTATTCAGTATATGGCCTTGTCACAGACCTTGGAGTTGGTACGTATCTTGGACACAAATCCATGAGCCTACTCTGGAGAGTGGCTAGAATTCAGGAAGAAAACAGGGACTTAGGAAGGTAGTAGGTGTTGCCCATCCATAAGGCAAGCCACACTCCATTCATAAATTGGGCAGGATGAATGGTGAGAAAATTTCTACTAGACAGGACACATCCAGTGTTGCACAGTCTTTTCTAATGTCTACAACCACGGACACAGTGGGAAACACAGACATAGAAACACTCACCTTGTCAAACGACTTACTAGAAACAGTTCACTCCACACCAAACAAACCGCCTTTTCTACCTATTCTCAGAACATGAGACAAAACTACAACCACACACCCACACCCACAAAGGCACCTCCTTCCCCCAAGTAGGTCTGTGACTATCCGGAGTGTCCTCTGACTGGTGGGCCATACAATGTTCCCCCAAAATGGCCTGTACTCTCTCAGATATGGTTTCCTTTGCCAACTCTGTGAAGTTGTCAGAAAAAAGTAGTGAGCCACTACCTGCTTTCTCAGGAAAGGTTCCTCTTCACAGCTCTCCTGAAATTTGGCCATCCTCACATCAGTAGGTACCAAGAAAGACTGACTCTGTCCTTGGTAAATCCAAACAAGTGAGCCCACTGGGACTGGGACTGGGACTGCCTCTGGGTGCCTGGCTTCTTGGATACCAAGTTCAGAGAGTTCCATCACCAAGGAAATGGGGTATGTCACTTTCTTTGGAACTGAATGAGGTCACTGCCTTGGCAACCCCTTTGTCCTAACAGCTGATTCCAAGGGTCCCATGAGATGGAGGCTGCCCCTACTTCCTCTGACACTTTCACAAGTTAGAATGGTATATCAACCATAAGCACCCGGGAACAGCTCTACACACAGGCCTGGTTGGTCCATCTTCTCCACAATAAGAAGAGAGAGTCTGATTCAGACACATCCCTTAATCCTGACCAGGTTGTTTGCCATGGAAAATGACTTTTGCTCTCTCAGGTCCTTCATACCTGCCTACAACTTCTTCAGGTGTCATTTCTGCACGGACCTTTGAGGTTCTCAGCAGGTGAAAGGTCCCCTACTTTCCTGTATTGCAAGAACAACTCTGTCCCTGAACTTCTGTAAAATGAGATTGAGGGAACAGTTTATGTTTAGGGTTAATAAAAGGTTCGATTTGGGTTAGGAATCATTCTGCTAGATGAATAATGGTATTGGGAACCTGCGATATTTACAAGAATATAGAGGTGAAATATAAGTATGAAAACAGAAATTTAGGTATGATTTGAAACCCAGAAGGGCATTGAGCCCTTGATTGTGATACTTAGCTTTGAATAATGTTCTGCACAGATGTCTCAGATAATTCAATATACAATGGCATAGGACCTTGTACCTTGGATGATTGAATTTAGAAGAGAACATCCAGTCAAAAAGGGATAGTCGGTAGGATTAGGAAGATAGTCGGTAGGTTTAGGAAGAAGAGTGAGCATATGATTTGGACCAAAAGTTCTTTAGCAATAGGGTTTCGGTTAGAGAGTTAATGTATATGTCAGCAGATATGAAGAGTCAGTCACTATGATGAACTGGGGAAAATATGTAGAAAAGGAGATATCAATAGAGACATTATGAAATCAGGCAAAGTATAACGTGAATGAGAGGATTAGATATTTTCAACAGGGTTGAGTTTGAATATATAATCTTAGGAAAAAAGAAATATGTAGTCACCTTTAGGATTGACATTTGAGAGCATTAGGCAACCTGGACATGGATGATTTTAGTAATCCATGTTCACTTTCCATTTAGGCTTTGGTACATTCATAAGTGTGACCTTTACATTTTTTGTCCTGAATATTACTGTGATAAAATGTATATGTAGATAAGGTGACATAAGTATTTCTTCCACCATTTCTGAGAGCAATATATTGAAGACATTAAATTAGTATTGGGAGTCCAATGACGTGTACCCTGTGTCTTTGAATATAGAGATAAAGCATGAATAGACCATACTGTGAATAAATAATACAACAGGTTCCACTTTAAATAATGGATTGAACTGATATCTGAAAAATTACAGGAAATATTATATGGATATACAATCATTTATTCGAACCAGTTATTCATCTAAAGGTACCTAATATTAGTGTTTTGGTTTATCATGAAGAGTGTGTGAGTTTTGCTTCAAAAGTGGTTATTGAAATCAAAAATAATATGTTTGAAAAGAAGTCTTATGAAATGACCAGTCAAGAAAACCTGACAATACATGTTTTTTGAAGCAGGAAGTGATTAAAGTTGAAACAAATGCCAATAAATTTGTGAACTTGTGGATGAAATATATATCCTATGATGTGCAAAAACTGATGAAATAATAATGTACCAGTGTTGAATAAAA
This sequence comes from Callospermophilus lateralis, assembly GCF_048772815.1. NCBI lineage: Eukaryota > Metazoa > Chordata > Mammalia > Rodentia > Sciuridae > Callospermophilus > Callospermophilus lateralis. Next base: position 114,055,638 of record NC_135313.1, on the reverse strand, counting down.
ATGAACGTCAAACTACATATCATGTCCCATACGAATCTACTTGCATTGATATTAGACTGGGTAAGTTCCTGTAGAATTATTAGGATTTGTATGCACCATTCATGGAAGTTAGTTTTCAGTACTAGGAAACAAATATGTATTTCAGGTGGATGAATATTTCTGAGAATAATCTTGTGGAAAGTTGATTATTAATCCACATACATGAACATGAATAAATTTAGAGAGTGTATTTAAGACACATACATTTCATATTTTAAAAATCTGGGGAGTGTATATATATATATATATATATATATATATATATACACACACACACACACGCACACACAAAACACACAGACATTAAAAAGTAGCAATATATATGCAAATCGAAATTCACCATTAAATATATATCATACACAGATGCAAAATATTTATTTTACTGAACATGAGTATATGCATAATGTTGTTCTACTAGGAAGCTCCCCTATAGGTGGAATTTTAAGCTCCAACAGCGTTTAGGAGCTTACACGCTCTTCTGACAATTTTTATCTGCCAAATCAGCCACCTCACAAAAATGTACGTGTGATACCAGGTAGGATTCTCTAAGTGCATATAAAAATACATGTGATGAATAGGATACAGAGAAAGGAAGACAGGAATTCACATATTTGTTAATTTTAAAAACACATGAAGAACTATTTCAATTAAAAATTGACTAGATTTATAACACCTACCTTTTATCATGCAAAAAGTAAGTCCAACTATACACCATGCCTCCTCTGAACTGCTTGTATTTCTATTCTGTTTGGGTTATATTTCTCCACCATATTAGGATTAGTCGTCAGAGGCTAGTAGGGTATGGGATAGTGTTAGGGATTCAGTATTTCGAATGGAAAATTGAAAATGAATCTAATGTGTATGCAAATATGTGCTACACAAAAATCATCCCAATCTCATCCTGAAGAATGCCTTGACATTACCTTGGCCCCAAGTATGACACAATTAGAGGAGAAGAGTAAGAAAAATCTGTGAATACATATCTGCAATGGAAACTGCTCAATTTTCACAACTTTGGAAGTGGTAGAGGAGTTTCCAAAAGTAAGGGACAATGTAAACCCTCCACAAACATGGAGCTCTGCTGGCCTAAAGACTTCTTAAGAAACTGCCTCTGAGGTTGGGCACATGAAATATATGTTGTTGTCAGGAGCTTTAGCTTCCATTGTAGTGAGTCATTCAAAGCTGGGTCTGCATCTATGTGACCTGGAGAACACGGTTACTTACTTTCCAATGAACATGAGGCAGTATTGCTGAATTCTCTCTTTGTAGGAAAACTTTGGCCACTGGGGGCTAAGTGTTTCCCCGTGTGCACTGTGAAGCCATTTGGTCATCCTCCACTTTTTGTGCTGTTTCTTACTGCTGTAATGGAAGTTTGGTATTTTCTTCATGAAACAAAGAGTTCAACTGGGACACAGAGATGGAGGGAGTTCTGTCACGTGTGGTGGGTCAGGGTCTGCAGGATAATGCACCAACCAGGCTTCTTTCCAACATAGTTTGCCCCCATGACCATAGCAACCTGATTCTGAACATTGCCCTGAAACTTCTCCATATAACAAGATGCCTTTACATAGAAGGGTCTGCTGGCTGCACCATATCAGTCATAATCCATCGGAAGCCAATGGCAGATCCACATGGCCACACCACATATTTATTATCACACACCTGCCCACAACTTCTCTAGGTCCATTACTCAGCAGGCTCCAACTTACTGGCATCTCTTTTCTATACCATTTTCATGAAACCCAGTCAATCAAGGCACCTTCTGGTATATGCATGATCAGAAACAGGATATCCAAAGGTTCTCCAGTGCCACCTGCTCATGGGAATTTTAAGCGTTTCATGGTATTTATCTAACAATTTTTCAAGGATGAAGTTGGAGGCACTGTGGGTTTCAATTCATTCAGGAACCATTAATTGTTGAGAAAGCTCATTTCAATGAAAGCTCTCAAGAACTCTCACAGGCAAGGCTTTCCAAAGAGTGGCCAAAAGTTCACATGAAGCCAGGCCCATTGAGGTCTACAATGTGAGGTCCATGTTTGTTTTGACTGTCAACTATGGCTGCCAAGTCTTTCAGAAAAAAACCTTGTGATATCCTGGCTGAGATTCCCAGTGCTCTGTGGAAAGCAACCCTGGGCCAAGACTCATTTTCCAAGGGCTACACTCATGTGTGGCCTCCTAAAATCCCAACACAATTTATTGCAATACTTCTCTGCATTCGGTTCTAGAAATTAGACTCTAAGGGGAATCACACCAGAGGTCATCCCAGGTGGACCCATTCATCTCTTCCAACCACCACACAAGTGACAACAATTAAAAACAAAACACTCCCACATGGCCCTCATCTTCTTCCATATAGACACTCATCATAACCTCTAGCTGGAGGTTTTCCTGAGGGGCACAGCCCAAGACAGTGTCCAAGAGAAGCTCCCTTACCCTTCATATGGCTAAAGTCCCGTGAACCTGTGAACCAGGAGTGATCAAATAGGCCTGCCGTTAATACTGCTCCACTTCTCCAATTTATGGCGTAGTGACTGTGGCGTTTAGATTCTTTATGTGAATTGGAGTCATGAGAAAACCCAAGCACCTATGGGCTGGATTCTGCAGGGCTTTGAAGAACTCATTTGACCCAAAGTATCCCTATTCTCACTTGATGGAGGTAGGAACATTACAGAGGAAGGCGAGAGACTTCATCCACAATAAGTGCTCTTTTGTCCATTTTGGTTTTGAATGCACACATGGGATCTTTCTTTAGACCCATCAGGTGCTAAGAATCTAAGCCACAGCCTCACACAGGGCCAAGAGCCTGATTCAGACACATCCCATTCCAAAGCAATTAAGTAAAGAGCCCAAGGTGATGCCCATTCATTTCCATTTGAAAACTGGTTTTTAAGGCTTCTCAAAGGGGTGGCCTGAGGCAAAGACCTTCCTGACATTCAGGGCAACAGTCAAATAGGTAAGCAAAAGACCCAAAGCAGTGTTTCACCACTGAGACTTTCCTGGTCACACTGATATCTTGAGTTTTCAGAATGCTCCCATTCCCTTCAGCTATAGAGTACATAGCCATGTCACAGAGCTTGGAGGTGGTACATAACGTTGACACAAAATCATGAGCCTATTCAGGAGAGTGGCCAGAAATCAGAAAGAAAACAGGAACTTCGGAAGATAGTAGGTGTTGCACATCCATAAGGCAAGCCACAGTCCATTCATAAATTGGGCAGGATGAATGCTGAGAAGCTTTTGACTGGACATGAAATCCATTGATGCATTCTCTTTTCTAATGTGTACAACCACAGCAGTAGGATACAGAGACATTGAAACACTCGCCTTGTCAAAGGACTTACTAGAACAGTCCATTCCAAACCAAACAAACTGCCTTTCCTACCTCTTCTTAGAACATGAAACAAAACCACAAACTCACACCCACACCCACAAAGGCACCTCCTTCCCCCAAGTAGGTATGTGACTATCCGGAGAGTCCTCTTAATGGTGGGCCATTTTATGTTTCCCTGAAATGGCCTGTCCTGTTTCAGATCTGGTCTCCTTTGCCAATTCTGTGAAGTTTTCAGGACCCAGCAGTGAGCCACTACCTGCTTTCTCAGGAAAGGTCCCTCTTCAGAGCTCTCCTGGCATTTGGCCATACTCACATCAGTATTTACCAAGAAAGACGGATTCTGTCCATGGTAAATCTAAACAAGTGAGACCACTGGGACTAGGACTGGGACTGCCTCTGGGTGCCTGGCTTCCTGGATTTCAAGTTCAGAGAGTTCCAACACCAAGGAAATTAGGTGAGGTCACTTCCTTCAGGAACTGAATGAGGTCATAGCCTTGGCAACCACTTTGTCCTAGCAGTTGCTTCCAAGGGTCGGATGAGATGGAGGCTGCCCCTATTTCATGTGACAATTTCACAAGATAGAATGTTATATCAACCATAGGCACCTGGGAATAGCTCTCCACACAGGCCTGGTTTGGTCCATCTTCTCTACATTAACAAAAGAGAGGCTGATTCAGACACATCACTTCGTCCTGACCAGGTTGTTTGCCATGGAAGATGACTTTTGCTCTATCAGGTTCTTCATACGTCTTCTCCAGGGATCATATCTGCATGGACCTTTGAGCTTCTCAGCACGTGAAAGATTCCCTACATTCCTGTATTGTAAGACAAACTCTGTGCCTTCTCTTCTGTAAAATTAGATTGAGAGAAAAGTGTATGGTTAGGGTTAATAACATGTTCGATTTGGGTTAGGAATCATTCTGGTGGATGAATAATGATATTGGGATCCTGTAATATTTATAAGAATATAGAGGTGAAATATAAGTATGAAAACAGAATTCTAGGTAAGATTTGAAGCCCAGAAGGGCATTGGGCACTGGAGTGGGATACTTAGCTTTGAACTATGTTCTGCACAAATGTCTCAGATAAATTGATATACAATGGCAAAGGACCTTCTACCTTGGTTGATTGAATGTCTAAGAAAACATCCAGTCAAAAAGCAATAGTCGGTAGGATTAGGAAGATAGTGTAGATTTAAATAGAAGAGTGAGTATAGGATTTGGACCAAAAGTTCTTTAGCAATAGCGTTTTGGTTAGAGAGTGAATGTAAATGTCAGCACATGTGAAGAGTCAGTCACAGTGATGAACTGGAAAAAATATGTAGGAATGCAGATATCAATATTAACATTAGGAAATCAGGCAAAGTATAAGTGTGTGATAGGATTAGACCTTTTCAACAGGCTTGAGATTGAATATATAATCTTAGGAAGAAACAAATATGTAGTCACCAATAGGATAGACATTTGAGAGCATTATGCAACCTGGACATGGATGTTTTTAGTAATCCATGCTTACTTCCTATTAAGGCTTTGGTACAATCATAAGTGTGAAATTTGCTTTTTGTGTCCAGAATATTACACTGATAAAATGTATATGTATATCAGGTGACATGAGTATTTCTTCCATCATTTCTGGGAGCAATATTTTGAAGACATATAAATTAGTATTGGGGGTAAAAATAGGTGCACCCTATGTCTATGAATATAGAGATAATGCATGAATAGACCATAGTGTGAATAAATAATATAACTGGTTTCAACTTTAAATAATGGATTGAAGTTATATCTGAAAATATACAGGAAATTTTATATTGATATACATACATTCATTCATACATTCATTCAAACCAGTTATATATCTATTGGTAATATTAGGGTTATGGTTTATCATGAATGGTGTGAGAGTTTTGCTTCAAAAGTGATTATGGAAATCGAAAATACTGTGTTTGGAAAGAAGTCTCATGAAAATACCAGTCAAGGCACCTGGAGGTATACATGTGTTCTGAAGCAGGAATTGATTGAAAGTGCAACAAATGCCCTTAAATTTGTGAATCTGTTGATGAAATATATATCCTATGATGTTCATAATATGAAGAAATATTAATGTACCAGTGTTGAATAAAAATAAACGTCAAAATACACACCTTGTCTCATCGGAATCTACTTGCATTTATTTTAAACTGGGTCAGTTAATGTAGAAATATTAGTTTTTCTATGCACCATTCATTCAACTTAGTGTTCAGTACTAGGATACAAATATGTTTTTCAGGTGGATGAATATTTCTGAGAATTATCTTGTGAAAAGTTGATTATAATTCCAAGTCCATGAACATGAATGAATTTAGGGAGTGTATATAAGATACATATTTTTCATATTTTGAAAAATCTGAAGAGTGTATATATGTATATATATATATATATATATACATATATATATATAGATATAGATATAGATATAGATATAGATATAGATATAGATATATACAAAAAACACACACAGACATTAAAAAGTAGCAATATATATGCCAATCGAAATTCATCATTAAATATGTATCATCAACAGATGAAAAAATATATATTTTAGTGAACATGGATTTATATATAATGTTGTTCTACCAGGGACCTCAACAATAGGTTGAATTTTCAGTTCCAACAGAGTTTAAGAGGAGTGATCATTTTACACAATTTGTATCTGCCAAATCAGCCACCTCACAAAAATGTACCTGTCATACCAGGTAGGATTCTATGAGTGCATATAAAAATACATGTGATGAATAGGATACAGAGAAAGGGAGATTCCTATCACATATTTGTTAATTTTAAAAACAGATGGAGAACTATTTCAATTAAAAATTGACTAGATTTATAACACCTACCGTTTATCATGCAAAAGGCAAGTCCAACCATACACCATGCCTCCTCTGAACTGCTTGTATTTCTATTCTGTTTGCGTTCTTTTTCTCCATCATATTAGGATTAGTAGTCAGAGTCTAGTAGGGTATGTAAATATTTCTGAGAATAATCTTGTGAAAAGTGATTATAAATCCACATACATGAATATGAAAAATTTAGGAAGTGTAAAATAGGACACATATATTTCATATTTTAAAAAATCTGGAGAGTGTGTGTGTGTACACACACACACACATTCACAGACATTAAAAAGTAGCACTATATGCCAATTGAAAATCACCATGAAATATATATCATCCACAGATCTAAATAAATTCATTTTACTGAACATGGATTTAGGTATAATGTTGTCCAACTAAGAAGCTCATCCATAGGTTGAATTTTCAGTTCCAACAGCGTTTAGGAGGAGTGATCCCTTGTCACAATTAGTATCTGCCAATTCAGCCACCACACAAGAATGTATGTGTGGTAACAGGTAGGATTCTATATGTGCATATAAAATACAGGTTCTAAATAGGCTTCAGAGTAAGGGAGACAGGAATTCACATATTTTTTAACTTTAAAAACATATGGAGAACTATTTAAAGAAAAATTGACTAGTTTTATAACTCCTACCCTATATAATGCAAAAGGCAAGTCCAACTATACACCATGCCTCCTCTGAACTGCTTGTAGTTCTATTCTTTTTGGGTTATTTTTCTCCAACATATTAGGATTAGTAGTCAGAGTCTAGTAGGGTATGTGTTAATGTCAGGGATTCAGTATTTTGAATAGAATATTGGAAAATTAATCCAATGTGTATGCAAATATGTGATACACAAAAATCTTCCCACTCTAACCAAGAACAATGCCTTGACATTACCTTGGCCCGTAGTAAGACACAATTAGAGGAAAGGAGTTAGAAAATCTGTGAATACATATCTTGAATGAAATATGATCAGGAGTTCACAACCATGGAGGTGGTAGAGGAGTTTCCAAAAGTAAGGGACAGGGTAAACACTCTACAATCATGTAGCTCTGCTGGCAAAAAGACTTCTTGAGAAACTGCCTCTGAGTTTGGGCACTTGAAATATTTGTTGTTGTCAGGAACTTTATCTTCCTTTCTAGTGAGACGATCAAAGCTGGGTCAGCATTTATGTGACCTGCAAGACATAGATTGTAATATTCCAATGAACATGAGGGAGCAGTGCTAAATTCTCTCTTTGTAGGTATACTGTGGTCACTAGGGGCTAATTGTGTCCCCGTGTGGACTGTCTAGTCATTTGGTCCTCCTCCACATTTCATGGTGTTTCTTGCTGCTGCACTGGGTGTTTGGTATTTGCTTCATGAAATACATGGAGTTCAACTGGGACACAGTGCTGGAGGGAGTTCTGTCACGTGTGGTGGGTCAGGGTCTGCAGGAGATTGCACCAACCAGGTTTCTATCCCACATAATTTGCCGCATTGAACATAGCAACCTGATTCTGAACATTGCCTTGAAACCTCTCAATATAACAAGATGCCTTTACATAGAAAGTTCTGCTCACTGCACCATGTCAGTCACAAGCCATTTGGAATCCAATGGTAGATCCTCATGGCCCTAACACAGAGGTTTTATAAAACATATGCCCACCACTGCTCTAGGCCCACTACTCAGCAGTATCCAACTTACAGGCATCTCTGTTCTACACCATTTTCATGTAACCCAGTCAATCAAGGCACTCTCTGGTATACTCATGATCAGCAACAGGACATCCAAAGGTTTTCCAGTGCCACCTGGTCATTGGAATTTCAAAACATTAATGATATTTATATAGAAAGTTGGAGGCACTGTGGGTTTCAATTCATTTGGGAACCATTAAATGGTAAGGAAGCTCATTTAAATGAATATTCTGGAAAACTCTCACAGGCAACGCTTCCAAAAGAGTGGCCAAAAGGTCACATGAAGCCAGGCCCATTGAGGTATACAATGTGAGGCCCATGTGGGTTTTGACTCTCAACTATGGCTGTCACGTGTTTAAGAATAAAATTGTGTGATATCCTGGATACGATTCCCAGTGCTCTGTGGAAAGCCATCCTGGGCCTAGATCTCAGTTTCCAAGGGAGACTCTCATGCGCGGCCTCCTAAAATCCCAACACATTTCATGGCAATACTTCTCTGAAGTCAAATCCAGCACTCAGTCTCTAAGGGGAATCACACCAGAGTTCAAGCTCAGGAGGACCCAGTCATCCCTTCCAACCACCACACAAATGACCACAATTAAATCCAAAACACTGCCACATGTCCCTCATCTTCTTCAATATAGACACTCATCATAACCTCTGGCTGGAGGTTTCCATAAGGGACACAGCCCAAGACAAGGTAAAAAATAAGCTCGCTTGCCCCTCATTTGCCTAAAGTCAGGGTGGCCTAAACACCCTTCCTGTGAACCAGGAGTTATCAAATAAGCCTGCCTTTTATACTGCTCTGTTTCTCCAATTTGAGGACTACTGACTGTGAGGTATAGATTTTTTATGTGATTTGGTGTCATGAGAAAACCCAAGCACCTCTCCAGGGCTTTGAAGAACTAATTTGACCCAAAGAATTCCTATTCTCACTTGATGGAGTTCAGGAACCTAAAAGAGGAAGGCGAGAGACTTTATTCACAATGACTGATATTTTTGCCATTTTGGTTTTGGATGCACACATGGGATCTGTCCTTAGATGCATCAGGTGCTGAGAATCTAAATCACAGTCACACACAAGGCCAAGAGGCTAATTCAGGCACATCCCTTTCCAAAGCAATTAAGCAGAAGAGCCACAGGTAATGCCCATTTATTTCCATTTGAAAACTGTTTTCTTCAGGCTTCACAGAGGGGTCGCCTGAGGCAAAGACCTTCCTGACATTCAGTGCAACAGAACAATTGGTAAGATAAAGGGGCAAAGCAGGTTTTCTCCACTAAGACTCTCCTGGTCAAACTGATATGTGAGTTTTCTGAGAGACTATTCTGGAGAGTGGCCAGAATTCAAGAAGAAAACAGGAACTTAGAAATATTGTAGGTGTTGCCCATCCATAAGTCAAGCCACAGTCCATTCAAAAATTGGGGAAGATTAATCCTGGGAAGCTTTCCACTAGACAGGACACATTCATTGATGCATTCTCTTTTCTAATGTCTACAACCACGGACACAGTGGTATACAAAGACATAGAAACACTCGGCTCGTCAAACGACTTACTAGAAACTCTCCACCCCATAACAAACAAATCGCCTTTCCTACATATTCTCAGAACAGAAGACAAAACCACAAACTCACACCCACATCCACAGAGGCACCTCCTTTTCTCAAGTAGTTCTGTGACTATCCGGAGTGTCCTCTGACTGGTGGGCCATTGTATATACCCGCGAAGTGGCCTGTCCTGTCTCAGATCTGGTCTCCTTGGCCAAATATATGAAGTTGTCAGGAGCCAGCGATGAGTCACTCTCTGCTTTCTCAAAAAGTCCCCTCTTCAGAGCTCTCCTGGCATTTGGCCCTCTTTATATCAGTAGCTACCAAAAAAGACTGATTCTCTTTTTGGTAAATCCAAACAAGTGAGCCCATTGGGACTGAGACTGGAACTGGCTCTGTGTGCCTGGCTTCTTGGATACCAAAGTCAGAGAGTTCCATCACCAAGGAAGTGAGGAAGGTCACTTCCTTCAAGAATTGAATGAGGTCACTGCCTTGGCAACCACTTTGTCCTAACAGTTGCTTCCAAGGGTCCCATGAGACGGACACTGTGACAGTGTCACAAGTTAGAATGGTATATCAAACATATGGAACCAGGAACAGCTCTCCACAAGTCCTGGTTTGGTCCATTTTCTCTACATTAAGAAAAGAGAGGCTGATTCAGACACATCTCGTTATCCTGATCAGGTTGTTTGCCATGGAAGATGACTTTTGCTCTCTCAGGTCCTACATATCTGCCTACAACTTCTCCCGGGATCATTTCTGCATGGACCTTTGAGGTTCTCAGCAGGTGGAAGATCACCTATATTCCTGTATTGTAAGACCAACTCTGTGCCTGCTCTTCTGTAAAGGTAGATTGAGGGAACAGTGTATAGTTAATAACAGGTTCGATTTGGGTGAGGAATCATTCTGCTGGATGAATAATGGTATTGGGAACCTGTGATATTAACAAGAATATATAGGTGAAATATAAGTATAAAAACAGAAATCTAGGTTAGACTTTAAGCCCAGAAGGGCATTGGGTCCTTCACTGGGATACTTAGCTTTGAATTATGTTCTGCACAGTTGTCTCAGATAAATCGATATACAATGGCATAGGACCTTGTACCTTGGATGATTGAATGTCAAAGAAAACTTCGAGTCAAAAAAGGATAGTCTGTAGGATTAGGAAGACTGTTGGTGAGTTTTGAAAGAAGAGTGAGTATAGGATTTGGACCAAAAGTTCTTTAGTAATAGGGTTTCGGGTAGAGAGTGAATGTAAATGTCAGCACAGGTAAAGAGTCAGTCACAATAATGAACTAAAAAATATGTAGGAAAACAGATATCAATAGAGATATTATGAAATCAGGCAAAAGGGCTAGGGTTTGTGTTAGGGTTAGGGCTAGAATAATGGCTACGGCTATTGTCAGGTCTAGGGTTACAATTAGTGCTAGTTGTAGGGAAAGGTTTATGGCTAGGTCTTTCATTAGGTTTAGGTATAGGGTAAGAGACAGGTTTAGAGGCAGGGGAATAAATAGCACCAGGGTTAGTGTTAGGGCTTGGTTTAGGTTTGAGATTAAGGTTACAGCTCCAATTAGTTTTAGGGTTAGGTTTAGGGAAATGACAGAGTTAGGTTTAGGGTTCAGTTTAGGTTTAGGGTTTTGAATAGCCTTAGGGATAGCTTTACATTTAGGTTTAGTCCTATTGTTAACATTTGAGTTAGTCTTAGGTTTAGGGTAAAAGATAGGATTACAGCTGGGGTTAGGGATACGTTTATGGTTAGGATTAGGGACAGTGTTAGGGTTAGGGTTAGGGTTATGGTTTGGCGTAGGGTTAGGGTTAGGTTTAGGGTAAGTGTTATGGTTGGAGCTAGACTTAGGGCAAGGTTTAGGGTTAAAACAGGTCTAGGGTAAGGGCTATATTTAGTATTTGGGTTAGGGTTAGAGTTATGCTAATGAATAGAGTTAGAGTTTCGGCAATGGTTACAGTCAAAATTAGGGTTAATTTTAAGGTTAATGAAAGGGCTATGTTAATTTTTAGGGTTAGGATTAGGGCTCAGCTTAGAGGTGGTGTTAGGGTTAGAGTTACTTTATAAATTTCTGTGATACAATCCAGGATTCATCTTTAAATAAACCTAATCAGTTTTCCAGGTTTAGGCCTTTGGTTCAACACTTTGGTGTCTGGAATACTTAATATTTTCATTATACTTCATTTTGACCTCTATGAGTAAATGTAAATGAACCTGGAAATCAAACAGGGTTTATGCTAGCTGCTTGAAACTGCACAAACACCCTCAATTCTTTGTGGGGACACTCTGGTATGTTCCTGGTGAGTGTAGGCCTAAGCTGAAGCATGCAAAAACAACTTTATCTGAGAGCCCTTTAGGATAAAGCAGGAAATATACATGCCCTGAAATTCCTCCCGTAATTATTTTGTCAGATTTGTTTGATACTAAATAGGATTCATCATTTTCATCAAATAGGATTTATCTTGCCCCACAAAGCTCTCCAAGTGTAGGACTTCTAAGATCAAAGGTTCTTTAATCAGGTTAGGGTTAGTGTTAGGTTTAGGGTTAGGGCTAGGATAAGATGTCGTGTTAGGGTGAGAGTAAGTTTTGTACAAATCTGTTTGATACTTTTAAGGAGTCACCTTTTACCTAGCCTTAATATGCTCCTCAGGTTTGGGCCTTCTCATTTCAATGGTTCGCTAACAGGGACACTCTGTGTTTTAAAATTTCACATCATATTGTCCTATATAGGTAAATGAAAATGGAGGTAGAAATCAAACCGGGTTGGTGCTTACTGCTTCAAACTTCAAAGACTGAATCAGTTTTCTGTGAAAACTCTTTGATTTGTTCCTTGTGAAAGTAGCCTCAAGATAAAGATAGCAAAAACAACTTTATCCGAGAGCCCTTTAGCAGAAAACAGAGAAATATGCATGAATTGAAATACCACCTCAATTATTTGGTCATTTTGATACTGCACAAGATTCATCTGATAGCTTAGTCTCCTAGGCTCCCCACGTTTGGGATTTCTAGGATCAACAGTTTTTCAAACAGGTTAGGTTTTGTGTTAAAGATAGTGTTAGGGCTAGTATAAGATTAGAGTTAGTTTTTTTCAAATTTCTTTGATACTGGGCTGGATTCATTTTTCTCCTACCCTTACTATACTCAACATGTTTGGGCCTCCTAGGTTTAATGATTCACTGTAAGGAATGGTGAACTGTATTTTAAAGTTTCTGTTCATTTTGTCCTATACAGGTAAATGGAAATGGAACTGGAAATCAAACAGCATTGGTGCTAGCTGCTTGAAACTTCACACTTCATCAATTTTCTGTGAGCAACCTCTGGTCTGTTCTTGTGACAGTAGGCCTATGCTGAATCATGAAAAAACAACTTTATCCAAGAGTCCTTTGGGAGATATCAGAGAAATATGCATGTACTGATATACTCCATCAACTTCTTCGCAGATTTCTTTGACACTGTGCAGAATTCATCCCATAGCTTTCCCCACTAGGCTGCCAAAGTTTGAAAATTTTAAAGTCAAAGGTTTCATTAAAAAGTTAGGGTTAGGGGAAGAGCTAGGGTTAGAGCTAGTTTTAGGGTTAGAGTTAGTTTTATTCAAAATTCTTAGATGATTTACAGAATTTTTCTTTTAACTAGATGTACTCTGTTCTTCTGTTTTAGGCTTCTCCGATCACAGTTTTGCTGTCAGGAACACTTTGTATTTTAAGGTTTCATTTCATTTTGACATATACAGGAAAGTTAATGGAGTTGAAAATCAAACAGGGTGTTTGCTTGCTGCTTGAAACTTCAAACACTCCATTAATTCTCTGTAGGGGCTCTGGTATGTTCCTTGTAAAATGAGGCCTATGCTTAAGAATGCAAAAAGAACTTAATCTGAGAGATCTTTAGGAGAAAAGAGGAAAATATGCATTTACTGAAATACCTCCCATAATTATTTTGTCAGATTTGGCTGATGTTGCGTAGCATTTATCATTTAGCTTGCCCCACAGGGCTTGCCAAAAACGGGAATTCTAGGATCAATGGTTCTCTAACCAGGTTAGGGTTAATGTTAGGTTTAGGGTTACAGCTAGGGCTAAGGTTAGAGGTAGTGGTAAGGTGAGAGTTTTGTTTAAATTTGTTTGATATTGGGCAGAAGTCATCTTTTATCTAGCCTTTGTATGCTCCCAAGGTATGTACTTCTCAATTCAATGGTTCACTTTCATGAACACTTTGAATTTTAAAGTTTCACTTCATTTTGAAAACTATGGGTAAATGGAAATTGAGGTGGAACGCAAACAGGCAGCCCTTCCCCTAAATTTAAATCTAAACATAAACATAAAAATAGCCCTAATCCTTGGCCTAAGTCTAACACAAATACTAGACCTATTCCTAACCCTAATTTAGCCTTAACGCTAACCCAAACTTTAGCCCAAAGACTTGTACTAACTTTTGCCATAGCCCCATTCCTAGTTCTAACCCTTTCCTTTACCATACTGCAAACACTGTCCTTAATCTTAGCTCTGACACAAGCCATAGCCCTAACTCTAGAATTAACCATAACTCTAAATCTAATACTAAGCCTATACTCACCCTGTCAATAGCAATAACACTAATGCTAATCATAAAACTAACCTTAAATTTAGCTTTAGTCCTAAAGCAAAACAGAGCCATAGGACTAACCCTAACCTTTAAGCTAAACCAAAACCTAACCCTACATCTAGCCCTAAGCCTACCCCTGATTTGAGTCCTATACTTAACCATAAAATGAATCAAGATTGTGACTCTGACTCTAACACTAACCCTAGCTCAAAATATCACCCTAAACCTAAACATAATACTAAAAGTAGACTCAGTCCTAAATGTAACCCTAAAATAAGTCCTAATCATAACCTTACTTCTTACATTATCTGTGTCCCTAAGAAGACCCCTAATGTAACCAAAAACCTAGCCCTAATCCAAGACCCACATTAGTTTAACCCTAATCCTTACCGTAATCCAAACTATAACTTTAATCCTTGCACTAAACCTAAACCTAACATTAACCCTAGCCCTGAAACCAACCATTACACCAGCCCTAACCCTAATTTGAACATTATCCATTACCTAACCCTAACCCTAATTCTAATTCTCAGCCTGACCATACCACTATCCCTAAATTTAACCTATCCATTACCCTAAACTTAACTTTAACCTAACCCTAAAAATATCATTACCCTAACGGTAGCCTTAACCTTAATGCTTACTCAAGCCCCAAACCTAATACGAAACCTAACCCTAACCATAACCCTAACCCTGGCACTAACCCTAATCCTAGGACAAACCCGAAAAGTAACTCTCAACCTAAACCGTATGCTAATGCTACCACTAACCCTAAACCTAACACTAACCCTAACACTAACACTAACCCTATCCCTAAGCCTAACCATAAAAATAACACTAACATAAACCCTTACCCGAACACTAACTCTAAACCTATCCCTAACCATAAAATAACCCTAACACTAACCCTAACAATAACCCTAACAATAACCCTAACACTGATCCTAACCCTATCCCTAACACTAATCCTAAACCTAATCCAAAACCTAAAATAAACACTAACACAAACCCTAACCCTAACCCTAAAACTAACCCTAATCCAAACCTAAACATAACACTAACACTAACCCTAACACTAACCCAAACCTAACACAAACACTAAACCTAACCAAAAATCTAGAACAAACCATAACCGTAAACTTAACCCTAACACTAACCCTATCCCTAAACTTAACTCTAATGCTAATCCTAACTGTAATCCCAACCCTAACTCAACCCTAAAATTAACACAAACCCTAACCCTTACACTAACATTAATCCACACTTAACACTAACTCTAAAACTAACCCTAACACCAACCTGAAAACAAACACGAACACTAACACTAACCTCAACCATAAAACTAATCCTACCCATAACCTAACCTAACAATAAACCTAACCTTAACCCTAACACAAAACATAACAATAACCCTAACACTAAGACTAACCCTAACACTAACCCTTACCCTAAGACTAACCAAAACCTCATTGCAACCCTAGCCCTAACTCTAACTCTAATACTAACACAAGCCCTAAGTCTTCCCCTAAACCTAACCCTAACACAAACACTAAACCTTAACGTAAAACTAATCCTAACTCTAACCCTAACCCTAACACTTAACTTAACCCTAACCCTTACCCAAACACTAACCCTCACACTAAACCTAACCCTAACGATAACCTTAACACTAACCCTAAATCTAACCCTAATGCTAATCCTAACAGTAACCTTAACACTAACCCCAACCCTAAATAAAATACTAACCATAATCCCAACCCTAACTCTAACCACAACCCTGACACAAACCTTAAACTAACCATACCACTAAAACAAATTCTAACCTTAACCCTAACCCTAAAACTAATATTAACACAAAACCCAACCGTAACCTTAAACCGAACCCTAACACTAAACCTAAACCTAACCCTAAACCTAACAATAAACCTATCACTAAAATTAACACTAACCATAACCGTAAACCTAACTTTAACACTTACCCTAACCCCAAACCTTAACCAAAGCCTAACTCTTCCCTAATACTAAACTTAACACAAACCCTAAACCTAACACGAACCGTGACCCTAAACATAACAGTAACCCTAATGCTAAACCTAACCCTAACCCTAACACTAACACTAACCCTTACACTAACCCTAACCCTAAACCTAACAGTAAACCTAACCCCTGCCCTAACCCTATCACTAATTCTAACCCTAGCACAAACACTAAACCTAACCCTAACTCTAACCCTAACCTTAACTCTAAACCAAACCATAACTCTTAAATTAAACCTAAATCTAACCCTAACCCAAACTCTAACAGTAACTCTATACCTATCCTGAACCCTAACACTATCCTTAACACTAACCTTAACTCTAAAGCAAACACTAACACTAAATCTAAACCTAACTCTAAACCTAACACTCATGCTATCCCTAACCTAACACAAACCCTAAACCTAACCCTAACACAAAACCTAACCCTAAACCTAACAAAAACCCTAAACTTATCCCTAACCATAACACTAACACTAAGCCTAACCTTCAACCTAACCCAAAACCTAACACTAACCCTAACTCTAACTCTAAACCTAACCCCGACACTAAACTAACACTAAATTTAATGCAAAAATTAACACAACAGTAACCATGACGCTAATCTTAATCTTACCCATAAACCTGACTATACACTTACCTTAAACCTAACCTTATCACAAACCCTAACCCTAATCCTAACACTAATATTAATTCTACAAATAAACCTAAACTTACACTTACCTTAAACCTAATCTTAACACAAACCTTTACACTAACCCTAACATTACCCTAACTCTAACCCAAACCCTAACATTAACCCTAACACTAACCCTAAACATAACCATAATGCTAACCCGAAGACTAACTCTAATCATTTCTCAACCCTTACATTAACCCTAAAACTAACAAAAACCTAACACTAACGCTAACCATAATCTTAACCCTAACAATAACCCTAACCCTAAAACTAACCCTAAACCTAACTCTAACACAAACACTAACCTTAACACTAATACTAACTGTAACCTTAACCCTAACCAAATAACTAACCCTAACTCTAAAGCTCTACCTACTAATAACCTAACCCTAAAAATGACACTAACCCATACCCGAAACCTACCTTTAACCATATCCCTAACCTAACCCTAATTCTAACCCAAACACTAACCCTAAACATAACTATAATGCTAACCCTAACGCTAACCCTAACCCAACAATAACAATAACCCTAACCCTAATACTAAACCTAAAACTAACTCTAACCCTAACCCAAAACATAATGTTAATCCGAGCCTTAATCCTAATCCTAACCCTCACCCTAACCCTACCATAAACACTAACCCTGATCCTAACAGTAACCCTAACATTAACATTAACCCAAACCCAACCACAAACACTAACCATAACCCTAACCCTAACAGTAACACCAACCCTAGTCCTAACACTAACTCTAACCCTAATCCTAACCGTAATTATAACACTAGCCCTAACCCTAACAGAAACTCTGACCCTAACCCTAACACAAACCCGACCCTAACTCTAAAAGTAACATTAACTCTAACACTAACCCTAACCCTAACACAAACCATAATGCTAACCATAACCCTAATCATAACCTAACCCTAACCCTATCCTAAACCTTACCCTAATCCTAAACCTAACACTAACTCAAAAACTAACCTCAACCCTAAATCTAAAGATAACACTAACAAAAAACATAACCCAAAACCTAACCCTGAATTTAACCTAATTCAAACCTTAATGCTAACCGTAACCCAAACCTAACTGTAACCATAAACCTACCTGAATCCTGACTGGAACCATAAACTTAACCATAACCCTAAACTTCACCCTAACACAAAACCTAACACTAACCTTAACACTAACCATAACACTAACCCTAACCCTAACCTTAACACTAACTACATCTGTAACCATAACCCTAACCCTAACACGTACCCTAATTCTAACCCTAAACCTAACCCTTACCCTAACACTTAACCTAACACTAACCTTAAGCGTGTCCCTAACACTAACACTAACCCTAACACTAATCCTAACCCTAACCTAACACTAAACCAAACCCCAATCCTAATCCTATCACTAACACTAACCCTAATTATAACCCTGAATCTATCACTAATTCTAACAATATTCCTAACCCGAACAATAACACTAACCCTAAACCTAAAACTAACCTAACATTAACACCAATACTAAACATAAATTAAAAGTAAAGTTAACACTAACCCTAACTCTAACATTTACCCAACCAATAACCATGTCCCTGATCCTAACCCTAATCCTACTCTAACACTAACTCTAAACCTAACCATAACACTAACCATAAATTTATCCCTAACCCTAATACTATCCATAACCCTAACCCTAACCCAAGCACTATAACTTACCCTAACCCTAAAACCTAACCCTAATACTCACCTTAACACTAACCCCAAAATGAACCCTAACCCTAATTCTAACACTAATCCTATTTCTAACCCTAACACTAACCTTAAACCTAACCCTTATCATAACTCTAACCTTAACCCCAACACTAACAAAAACCCTCATTCTAACCCTCACCCTAACAGTAAAACTAAGCCTAAACCTAAATATAATCCTAATCTGAACTGAAACTCTAACCCTAATACTAACCCTACCCTAAAAACAACACTAATACTAAGCCTAAAACGTACCCTAAGCTAACCCTAACCCTAACTCTAACCCAAACCTTAACACTAAACCTAACCTTAAACCTAAACCTAAACCTAACCCTAAACCTTCACATAAAACTAACCTTAACGCTAACACTAACAGTAAATCTAAACCTGAACATTTACCCTACACATAACCATAACCCTAACTCCAAATCTAAGCCTATTACAAACACTAACACAAATCATAACCCTAAACCAAACCGAACCCTTACCCTAACATTATCAAATTCTAACAGTAACCCTAACAGTAACCATAAAACTAAAGCTAAAACTAACCCTAACACTAACACAAACACTAACCCTAACCCTAATCCTAACGCTAACACTAAAAGTAACCCTAAACCTAAACCCTAACACTAACCCTAAATCTATCCCAAAACCTAAGACTAACCATAATTCTAACACTTATAATTAACCCTAACACTAAAACTAACCCTAACCGTATCCCCAAAACTAATACTAGAAGGAACCCTAACCCTATTCCTAACACTAACAATAACCCTAAACCTATTACTAAAACTAATCCTAACACTAATCTTAACTCTAATACTAACACTAACCCTAAACCTAATCCTAACCCTAATCATAACCCTAAATGAAACACTAAGACTAACCCGATCAGAAACACTAACAAAAACACTGTCCCTAACTATAAACTAACCCTAATCTTAACTGAAATCCTAACCTAAACCTGACTCTAACACAAATCTTAACCCTAACCCAAAAAATAACCCTACCCCTAACTAAACCTAAACCTAATCCTCACCATAACAGTAAACCTATACCTAACCCTAACACTAACCCTAACCCTAAACCTAACCCTAATGCTAACATATTCACTAACCCTAAACCTAACCCTAATCCTAAGCATAACACTAAACCTAACCCTAACACTAACCATAGCCCTCAGCCTATCCCTAATATTAACAGTATCCCTAACCATAACACTAACCCTAACCTTAATGCTAACACTAACTCTAACCCTAATCTTAAACTTTACCCTAATCCTTTCCCAAACCCTAACAGAAAACCTAACACTAATCCTAAAACTAACTTAAACACAAAGCCTAACACAAACCCTAAGACTAACCCTAATATTAACGTTAACCCTTAACTTCACCCTATCCCTAACACTAACCCTAACCATAACACAAAACCTAACGTTAACCATAACCCTAACCCTAACCAAACCCTAACCCTATTTCTAACCCTAACACTAACCTTAAACCTAACCTAACCATTATCCTTTCCCTAACCCTAACATTAAACAATAAACTTAACCATAAACCTAACTCTAAATCTAACCCTTATACAAACATTAACTCTAACACTAACCCAAACCTAACCATACCCCAACATAAACCTAATCTGAATCCTAACCACAACCATAACCCTAACCCTAAATATCAACCTCACCCTAACACAAACACTAACACTAAACTAAACCTAAACCTAACCCTAACCCTAATCATAACCCTAACACTAAACCTAACCCTAAACTTAACACTAACACTAACTAAACCATAACCTTATTCCTAACCCTTATACTCACCCTAACACTAGTCTTAACTCTATCCCTAACACTAACACTAATGCTAACACTAATCCTAACCCTAACCCAAACATTAAGCCTAACCCCAACCCTAAACCTATCACTAACACTAACCCTAAACATAAGTCTAACACTAACCCTAATCCTATCCCTAACCCTGACACTATCCATAACCTTAAACCTTACAATAACCTAAACATTAAAACTAACGAAACCCAAAATCTAACCCTAACCTTAACCATAACCCTAACTTTCACCCTAACCCTAACCCTAACATGAACCCTAATTCTAACCCTAACACTAACCCTAATTCTATCCCTAACCCTAACACTAACACTTAACCTAACCCTTTCCATAACTCTCATTCTAACCCTAACCCTAATACTAACCCTAACACTAACCCTAAGACTAACACTAATATTAATTCTAACCCTAACCCTAACCCTAATGCAAACTGTAACACTTACCCTAAAACAAAACCTATATCTAAGCCTAAAACTAACCCTAACCTATCTCTAACACTGACAGTAACACTCAACCTAACCAAAACCCTAACACTAAACCTAAAATTAAACCTAAATCTAAGCCTAAACCTAAACCTTACCCTAAACCTAGCACTAACGATAACCCTTACCCTAACCGTAACACTAAACCTAAACCTAACCCTAATGCTAACCCTAACCGTAAACCTATCCCTAAACTTAACATATGACTAACCCTAACACTAACCCTAATCCTAACCCTAAAACTAAACCTAACACAAACCCTAAACCTTATCCTAACATTCACCTTAACCCTAACCCAAATTCTAACTCAAACTCTATCACTAACTTTAAACTTAACCATAACCATACCATTATTTTAAACATAAATACAACCCTAAACCTATCCCTATCCCTAACCCTTACCCTAACCCTAACCCTTACCCTAATCCGAACCCTCACCTTAACTCTAACCCTAAACCTAACCCTAAACCTAACATTAACCCTAACACTAAACTTGACCCTATCTTTATCACTAATCCTAACCGTTACCCTACTAGTAACACTAACCCTAACCCTATCTTAAAAGTAACACTATCCCTAACACTAAAAATAAATGTAAACTTAACAATAACCCTAAAACTAACACTTATTCTAACACTAACCCTAATCCTTAAACCTAACTATAACACTAACCCTAAAATTTACACTAACCCTAATCGTAACATTAACCCTGAACCTCAGCCTAAAACTAAACCTAAATCTATCCCAAACCCTAATACTATACATAACCCTAACCCTAACATTAACTCAAACACTAAAAGTAACACTAACCTGAAACCTAAACCTAACCCTAACACTTACACTAATTCTAACCCTAACATTAACTGTAAACTAAACACTAACACTAACACTACCCCTAATTCTAACACTAATCCTAAACCTCTCCATTTCCATAACTCTAACTCTAGCCCTAACCCAATCCCTAACACAAACCCTAACCCTAATCATAACACTTATTCTAACACTAAACCTAACCCTATTCCCAACTGTAAACCTAACCCTAAAACAAACCAAAACACTAAGTCTAAAACTAACCCTAACTGAACTCTAACACTAACCCTAACACTAAACGTAACCCCAAAACTAAAACTAAACCTAAACTTACACCTAAACTTAACCCTAACCATTTACCTTACCTTAACCCTAACTCTTACTCAAGCACTAAACCTAACCATAATCCTAACCCTAACACTAACCCTAACATTAACCCTAACCCTAATAGTAAGCCTAAAACTTACCATAAACATAACACTAACCCTAAAACTAATGCAAACGCTAACACTAATTTTTAAACTTACCCTAACTTTAACTGTAATACTAACACTAACTCTAACCCTAATCCTATATCTAACTTTAACCATAATCCTAACCCTAATCCTAACACAAACCCTATAACAAACAATAACCTTAAACCTAACCCAACCCTAATCCTAACCCTTTTCTAACCCTAACACTAAACACAACACTAAACTTAACCCTAACGCTAATCCTAACCTTATTCTAAACCTAACCCTAAACCTAACACTAACCCTAATCCTAACCATAACTCTAACAGTAACATTAAACATACCCCTAACCCTAAATATAAAACTAACCCTTAACCTATCCCTAAACCTAACACTATACCTATGTCTAATCATAATTCTAACATTAACACTACCCCTAACACTAAACCTAAACGTAATACTAAAGCTAAACCTAAACCTAACATGAACCCTAACACTAATCCTAAGACTAACCCTAACCCTAACACTAACGCAAACCTAATCCTAACACTAACCCTAACCCTAATTCTCCTACTAACCTAACCCTAACCGAAAGCCTACACTATCCCTAACCCTAAGACTAACCGTAACACAAAAATTTACTATAACCCTAACACTAATACTAATCTTAACCCTAACATTAACTCTGTCACTAACCCTATAACTAAACCTAAACCTAATACTAATGCTAACCCTAACACTAACCCTAACATTAACATTAAACCTATTCCTAAACCAAACACTATACCTAAATTTAACCATAACCCTAACACTAACAGTAACCCTAACACTAAACCTAAACCTAATACTAAAGCTAACCCTAAAACTAAAACAAACTGTAACATGAATTCTAACACTAATCCTTACCCTAAACCTAAAACTAACCATAACCCTAAAACTAACAATAATCCTAACCCTAACACTATCCCATTAACTAACCGTAAGCTTAAACACAAACCTAATTCTAACCCTAACCCTAACCCTAACACTAAAATTAAAACTAACCCTAATTATAAATGAATCACTAACCCTAACCATAACCGTAACACTAACCAAAACGCTAATCCTAACACTAAACTAATCCTATTCTTTACTGAAACCTTAAACCTAAACCTGACCCTAACAGAAACCCTAACCCTAATACTAACCCTGACGCTAACCCTAACCCTAACACTAAATCTAAAACTAAACGTAAGCCTAACCAGAACCCTAAACTTAACCCTTACCCTTACCCTAACACAAAAAATAACCCTAACACTAACTCTATCACAAAACTTAAACCTTACCCTAACCCTAACTGTAACACTAAACCTAAACCTAACCCTAACCTAACACTAACCCTAACCCTAAAACTATCCCTATCCTTAACACTATACCTAACCCTAATACTAACACTAGCCTGAACACTAACCCTAACCTAAACGTAAACATAACCTAAACGCGAAACGTAAACCTAACCCAACCAACAACACTAAACCTAAGCCAAATTCTAACCCTAACCATAAAATTAACCCTAACCGTAACCCTAACCATTACCCTAAAACTAACCCAAACACCAAACCTAAACCTATCCCAATCCGTAAACCTAATCCTTACAACAACCCTAACCCTAAACTTAACCATAAAAGTAACCCTAAATTTAACCCTAACTTTTACAATAACCCTAAACCTAACCCTAACCCTAAACCTAACTCTAACGCTAATTTTCAACCTAACCCCAATCTAAATACTAATACTAATGCTTAACCTCACCCTGTCAGTAACATTAATCCTGAAATTAACACTAAACCTAACCCAAATATTAAACTTAAGCCTAACCCTAACAGTAACACTAACCCTAAACCTAACCCTAAACCAAAACCTAACACTAACCATAAACATATCCCTAACACGAACCCTAACACTAACACTAACCATATCATTAAAATGAACCCTAAACCTAACCCTAAAACTAACACTAACCCTAAAACTAATCCTAACTCTAACATTAAACTTAACCCTAACTCTAACACTAACCCTAACACTAACCCTAACCCTAACTTTGACACTTTCACTCACCTTAAACCTAAATCTAACCCCAGCCATAACACTAATCCTAATGCTAACGCTAACCCTAAACCTAACATTAAGACTATTGCTAACCCTAAAAATTACCCTATCTCTAACAGTAACCCTAACACTAATCTTAATTCTAACCCTAATTCTAAGCTGCCTTAACCCTAAACCTAACCCTAAAGCGAATCCTAACTGTAACTGTAACCCTAAACATAAACCTAACAGTAACCCTAACACAAAACCTAATCCTAAACCAAACACTAACCCTACCCAAATCATAGCCCTAACGATAACCATAATTCTACAATAACACTAATGCTAACCATAACTCTAAACCTAAACCTTAACCTAACCCTAACCATGACACTAAAACTAACTTCAACCCTAGCCCTAGCAATTCCCCTAAACCTATCCCTAATTATAACACAAAACCTAACCCTTATCATAACCCTAACGTTAACCTAACCCTAATCCTAACCCTAACCTAACACTAAACCTAACCCTAACACTAAATCTAAAACTATCACTATCTTTAACCCTAACCCTAACCCTAACCCTATCCCTAAGACTAATTCTAAAGTAACTCTAACCATAACACTAACCCTAAAACTAACCTTAGCCTATCATGAAAACTAACCCTTATTATAACCCTAACACGAACCCTAAACCTAACCCTAAAACAAATCCTAACACTAACCCTAACCCTAACGCCAACCTAACACTATCATTAACACTAACCCTAACACTAAACCTAATACTAACCCTAACCCTAACCCTAACTCTAACACTAACCCAAAACCTAAACCTAAACCTAACCATAACACTAACCCTAACACTAAACCTAACCCTAACCCTTACCTTAACCCTAACCCTAACAGTAACCCTAAGGCGAAAACTAAACCTACACCTAACAATAACCCTAAACCTAATCCCAAACCTAACACTAATCCTCACCCTAAACCTAACACTAAACCTAAACCTAAATATAACCCTAACTGAAACACTAATTTTAAACCTAACCCTAAACCTAACACTAACACTAACATTACCCTAACCCCAAACCAAAACCAAACACTAACCCTAACCCTAATCCCAACCCTAACCCTATCAGTGACCCTTACCATAAAATAAACCTAACACTAATTCTAATCCCTACCCTACTGAAACACGAACCCTAATCTTAAAACTAAACCTAACCATAACACTAACCATAACACTAAACCTAACCCTAACACTAACCCTAAGGCTAACCCTAACCCAAACCCTAACACTAACCCTCACCCTAACCCTAACCCTAAACAAATCCCTATCCCTTATTTTAAACCTAACAATCACCCTAAACCTAACTATAACCCTAACCCAATCACTAACCCTAACCCTAACCGTAAATCTAAATCTATCACTAACCCTAACCCTAACCCTAATATTAACCCTAACCATAACCCTAACTCTAACCTACCCGAAACCTTACTCTAACTTAAACCTAATCCTAACACAAAGCTGAACAGTAACGCTAACCATAAACATAACCTTAACCATAAACCTAAACATAACAAGAACACAAAACTTAACCCTTCCTCTAACACCTACCCTAAGCGTAACTCTAACCTTAACCCCAACACAAACACAAATCTTAACCCTCATTCTAACACCTACACTTAGTGTAAGTGTAACCCTATTACTAACCTTAACCCAAACACAAACCCTAACCCAAACCATAAACTTAACCCTAAGCTATCTATAACCCTAATCCTAAAACTAACACTTAACCTAACACTAACCATAACCGTAACTCTAACACAAACCATAAACCTAACAATACCACTAAGCCTAACCTTCATTAAAAGACTATTGCTAAAGCTATCACTAACCCTAAAACTAACCCTATTCCTAATTTTAACAAAAATTCTCACCCTAAACCTAACTTTAACCCTAACATTAACCCTAACCTTAAGACTAACCCTAATCTTACTCCTAACAATAACCCTAACCCTAAACCTAAACCTAAAATTCACCCTAGCCCTAAAACTAAACCTAACACTAATCCTAAACCTAACACTAACACTAAGCCTGAACCTAATTTTGCCTTATTCTTAATCCTAACCCTAGCCCTAAGACTAACTCTAACTCTCACACCAGCTCTAAACTTGGTTCTAACCCTAATTTTGCCTTATTCTTAATCCTAACCCTAGTCCTAAGACTAACTCTAACTCTCACACCAGGTCTAAACTTGGTTCTAACGCTATCCTTTACCATCACCATATACCTAGCCCTAAACGTAGCCCTAACCTAGCCCTATACTTTGCCCTGTCACAAAACCTAGATCTAAACCTAACTCTAGATCTAATCTTAAACCTAAGACTAAATCTAGCCATAACTCTACTCCTATCCCTAATCTTTAACCAAAGCCTAAATCTCACATTTACAATAGCCCTAACCCTAAGACTAATCTTAAAACTAGTTCTAACTCTAATCCTAGCCCTAAAACAAAACCGAGTCATAGCCCTAAACTTAACCCTTAACCTAAACCAAACCCGAACCCTACACCTAGCTCTAACCCTATCACTTATTGTAGTCTAACCCTAACCGAAAAACTAACCCTGACCCTGACTCTGAGCCTAATACTAACCCTGACTGTAAGCATCATCATCACCATAAACCTAACCTTCACACTAGAACTGGACCTAACTCTAACTCTGTAACTAGCTCTAATGATAAACCTACTTCATACATTAGCAGTAGGCTTAACCCTAGCCCAATCCTAACCCAAAAACCCTAGCCTTAATCCTAGTCCTAAACCGAGCTTTAAACCTAAACTTAAACCTAACCCTAACCCACACTGTAGCCCTAATCCTGTACATAACCCTAGCCATAACCTTAGGGCTAACCCTATCCATTACCATAAAGATAATGCTAACCCTTTTGATAAACATAGGCCTAAACCTAACCCTATACATTACACCAAACCAAACCTAAACCCTAAACCTAAGCCTGTCATTACCCTAACCCTAAATCTAACACTAAATTTGAGACTTCCACCTAAACACTAACTTAACCCAAGCCCTAATCCTGACCCTGATTCTAAAAATAACCCTAGATCTAAACGTTAACCAAACCAAAAACCTAACCCTTACACTGGATGAAGCCATAAACCTAACACTAAATATATCACTAACTGTAACCCTACACATGACATTAGCCATAGCCCTAAAACTATCCCTAACCCTATAACAAAATCTAGTCCTCATCATAGCACTAATCATAACCTTGATCATAACCCTAACTCTAACCCTAGTTTTAACCCTAATACTAACCCTCGCCCTTACCCTAAGCCTAGCTGTAACCACATCCCTTACCCTAAATTAAATCCTAACTCTAAACCTAACCCTTGTGGTAACCCTTGCCTTATCCTTAGCCCTAACACTAAACCTAGGTAAAAATCTAACTCTAAATCTATCCTAACTTGAAGCCTAAGCCTAATCTTAAATTAGCCCTAACCCTAGCCCTAACATAAACCTAGCCGTAATTTAGCCCTATCCCTAAACCAAACCCTAACCCTAGCCCTAAGACTAACTCTCTCATACTAGGCGTATCACTCATTTTAACCCTATCACTTACCATAAACCTAACCTTAGCCCTAACCCTAGTGCTAGTGCTAACCTTTTCCCTATCTTTATTCCTAGCACTAACCTTAGGCAAATCGTAACTCTAAATCTAGACATAACCTTAAGCCTAAGCCTAAACCTAACACTAGCTCAAACCATAACACTAATACTATATCAAGACCTAACACTAGAACTAGCTCTAAAACAAAACTGAGCCATAGATCTAACCCTAAATATTAAACTAACCTTACACCTAGACCTAAACCTAGCCCTAATTCGAGTTGGAAGCCGAACCCTGCAACTAACCCTGAACCTGACGCTGACCCTAACACTTCTAGCTCCGAATATCACCCTAACAGTAAACCTAACCGTAACACTAAACCTAGCACTAAAACCCTAAAACTAACCCTAATTGTAAACCTAGTACTTACAATAGCTGTAACCCTAACCCCAGCCCTAACATAAACCAAAACCTGACCCTAATCAGAGCCGCCCTAACCATAGCTTTAAACCTAACCTAACCCTAACACTAGCCCTAATTGTAACCATAACTTTAGCCTTAAGCTGATCTCTAAATCTATCCATTAACATAAATATAACCCAAACCATAATAATAAACCTAAGCATAAACCTTACCCTATCCCAAATCATAACCCTACCATTACCCTAAACCTAACCTGAATCCTAAATTTAACCCTGTCATTACCCTAACCCTAATTCTATTACTAATCCAGCCCAAAATTGAAACCTTAATGAATCCTGAACCCTAACCCTGACCTTGACCCTATAAAATCCCGAGATTTAAACTTGACAGTAACCTAACACCTAACCCTTAGCCTAGACATAGCCATAAACCTAACCCTGAATTTATCTTTAACCATTATTCTGGACCTGAAATTATCCCTAGATCTAATCCAAGCCCTAACCCTAAAAACACACCTAGCTCTCATCCTAGTCCTTAACCTAGCCTTAATCATAACCTTATATCTAGCCCTACAACTAACTCTAATTCTAACCCACACCCTACCTCTAAACCTAGCTATAATGTCATCCCTTGCTCTAAAATTAAACCTAACACTAACTCTATCCCTAGGTTTAAGCTAAACACAAAACCTATCCCTAATCCTAGCCCAAATTTAGCTCTATCTGTTACCCTATCCTAACCCTAGTACTAAGACTAACTCTAACTCTTGCCCTAGCCCTATCCTTAGTTATATCCCTATCTGCAACCATTAACCTAACACAAGCCCTAACACGTGCCCTAAAGTTAGTCCCAGCCCTTGCCATAACTCTAAATCTAACCTTAAACCTAAGCCCAAGCCTAAAACTAACACTATCCCTAACCCTAATGTTAATTTTAAAACTAACCCTAACCCTAATCCTAGAAGTAAACCAAAACTGAGCACCAGCCCTAACCCTAAACCGTAACTTAAACCAAACACTGACACCACACTTTGACCTAAAACTAGCCCTAATTCAAGTCCTAGGCCTCACCTTAAAACTAACCCTGACCCTGACTCATATCCTAACATTCACCCTAGATCTAAACACTGCCTTTAACTCAAACCGAACACTAACATTAACAATAGCCCTAAATCGAGTCCTAATGCTAAACCTAAAACTAACCCTGACCTTACTCCTATCCTAACATGAACCATAGCTATAAATAACAACTTAAGCTTAAACCTAAAACTAGCACTCAAACTATCCCTAAACCTAAACCTAAAACTAACCATAATGGTAACCCTAGTTCTTACATTAGTTATTGCCTTAATTCTAGCCCTAATGCTAACAAAAAAAGGCCTTAAACTGAGCCGTAAACCTAGTTTTAACACTAAATCTAACCCTAACCGTAACCATAACCCTAGATCTAAACCAATCCCTTACAGTAAGCGAAACCCTAAACCTAAAAGTAACCCTATACCTATCCCTAGTCTATGACTAACCAAAATCCTAACCCTATTAATATTCTTAATCCTAGCCTTTATTATAGCTCTAACACTAACCAAAAAAATAACCATAACCATGACCCTTATTCTAACCCTAACACTAAAACTAGGTATAATTTGAACCCCAAACTTAACCCAAAATTTACCATAATCCTATCTCTAGACCTAACTCTGAACCTAACTGTCAGCCAAGCCCTAACCATAGCTCAGAACCTAACACTTATGCTAACCCTAACCCGAAACCTAAACCAAGTTCTAACCCTCACCTAAACCCTAAAACAAGACATAATTTTAACCATAACCTTAGCCCTAACCTTTACTCTAACTGTATTCATTACCCTAAACTTAACCCTAAACATAATGCTAACCCAAGCTTAACCCTAACCCTATCACTTTCCCCAAAACTATCAATTACCCTAACCTACCCTGAGCCATAATCCTAATCCAATCATTATGGTAACACTAACTCGAATGCTAATTCAAGCCCTAACCCTTATCTCAAAACCAAACCAAACCCTAACACTAACCATGACCCTAATAATTCCCCTAGGTAGAAACCTGACTCTTACCCTACCTAAACCTTACACTAGACCTAGCCATAAACCAAACCCTAAAACTGTTTCTAACCTTAACCCTAGACCTTATATTAACACTAGCCATAATCCTAGACCTAACCCTAACACAAAACCTAGTCCTTATCCTAGACCTAAACATAGCCTTAATTTTATCCCTAATCCAAACCATAGGCCTAACCCTAACACTAAACCTAGCCCTAATCTTAGTACTAATTTAGCCCTAACCCTAACCCAAACACAAACCCTAGCCCAAAGACTAACTCTAATTTTCACCCTAACCCTAACCCTACTTCCAACTCTATCTGTTACTAGAAACCTAATCCTAGCCCTAATCCTTGGTCTAACCCTAGCCCTATTCATGTTCCTGGTAATAACTCTAGATCTAACCCTAACTCTAAGTTTAACCTTAACCCTAAGCCTAAACCTAAACCTAACACTAGCCCTAACGCTAATGCTAATCCTAAAACTAGCCCTAACACTAGCCCTAGCGCTAAAACAAAACTGAGCCATAGCCGAAACCCTAACCCTTAACCTAATCCAAACCTTAACCTTACAACTAGCCCTAACCGTATCCTAATTCTTGTCCTTACTCTAACCCGAAGACTAACTCTCACCCTAACTCTTACCATAACGTTAACCCTGACTTTAAACATCATCATCACCATAAACTTCAACCTAACACTAGACCTAGCCCTAACCCTAACCATATAACTAGCGCTAATCATAACCCTACTTCATACATTAGCATAGCCTTAACCCTAGACCTAACCTAACCCAAAACCTAGCTTTAAACTGAGTAATAATCCTAGCTTTAACCCTAAGCTTAAACCTAACCCTAACCCAAAATTAGCCCTAACCTAATGTCTAAACCTATTCATTACCATAACAATAAACCTAACCCTTAAGCTAACCCTTGGACTAACCCTAACACTATTCATTACACTAAACCAAACCGAAACCCTAAAACTAACACTTTCATTACCCTAAACCTAAACCCTCACCTAACCCAAACCCTAACCATGACCCTGACCCTAAAAATAACCCTAGATGTAAACCTGAATCCTATCCCTTTCCATAAACCTCACCATATCCCAAATCCTAGTCTTAACCCTTGCCCTATTTTTAGCCCTAGCACTAACCTTGGATTAAAAACCTGACTCTAAATTTAACCCTAAACCGAGGCCTAAGCCTAATTCTAACACTAGCCCTAACCCTAAATCCTAACACTAATCCTAAAAATTGTACTAACCCTTCACCTAGACCTAACCTCAGCCCTAATTCGAGTTTTAAGCCAAACCCTACAACTAACCCTGACCCTTACTCTGAACATAACACTAACCCAAAGAATAAACATCACCCCAACCCTAAACCTAAACCTAACAGTAAACCTACCCCTATAACACTAAAATTAGCTATAATCATAACCCTAGTACTTACATTAGCTGTAACCCTAACCTTAGCACTAACTGAACCCCAAACCTAGCTTCAATCATAACCATAACCCTAGCCCTAAACTGATTTCTAACTCTATCCATTAACCATAACCATAACTATGATCCTAATGCAAATTCAAGCCCTAACATTAAACTTTAACCTATTCCCAAACTCTAACCAAGAACTTAACCTTAATAATACCCCGAGCTCTAAACCTGACACTAACCCTAAACCTAAACCTTACACTAGACATACCAAATAATCTTAATCCTAAAATTATCTTTAATCATATATCTTCACCTGAAAGTAGCCCTAGCACAAAACCTACTAAAAAAATTTCCTATCCCTTACCCTAGCCTTAAACCTAGGCTTAATCATAACCCTAACCGTAACCACTGCCCTAACCCTAATTTTAACCCTCACTCTACCTCTAAACCTAGCTATAAAGCCATCCGTTACCATAAAATTTGTCCTAACCAAAACCTAATCTCTAAATGCTAATTCTAAACTCTAACCCTAACCCTAACTGTATCCCTAACACTAGGATTAAACTAAACACTAAACCTAGCCCTAATTCTAGCCCTAATTTAGCCCTATCTCTAACCCTAACCCTAACTATAACCCTAACACTAGGATTAAACTAAACACTAAACCTAGCCCTAATTCTAGCCCTAATTTAGCCCTATCTCTAACCCTAAATCTAACACTAGCCCTAAGACTAACTCTTGCCCAATCCCTAAATCTAACCCTATACCTTAACATAACCATAAACCTAGCCATAACCCTTGCCCTATCCTTAGTTCTATCCATAACCCTAGATCTAACCCTAATTCCAAATTTAACTGTAACACTAAGCCTAAACCTAAGACTAACACTAGCTCTTACCCTAGCACTAGGACTAAAACAAAACCGAGTGTTAGCCCTAAATCTAAACCTTAACTTAAACTAAACACTAACACTACTACTAGACCTAACCCTAGCCCTAGTTCTAGTAAAATCCCTAACCTTGAAACCAACCCTAATGCTGACTCATACCCTAACAAATACCCTAGCACCATCCACACATTAAACTGAACCCTAACAGAAAACCTAGACTTAATTCAAGTCCTAACTCTAACCCTAAAACTAAGCCTGACCCTGACTCCTATTCTAACATGAAACCTAGCTATAAATATCAACCTAACACTAAACCTAACCCTAACACTAAACCTTACCTATAACCTAACACTAAAACTAACTCTAATGGTAACACTAGTTCTCACATTAGCCATTGCCTTATCCTGGCCCTACCCTACCACAAAACCTAGGCCTAATCTTAGCCCTAAACCTAGCTTTAACCCAAACTCTAACCATAACCATAGCACTAACCCTAGCACTAAACCAATCCTTTAAGCAAAGACGGAAACCTAAGGGAAAACGTAGACCTTTACCTATTCATTAGGTTATCCAAAACACTAAACTCATTAATAGCCCTTACCTTTGCCCTCATTCTATATCTAACCCTATCCAAAACCCTACCACTAACCCTGGCTCTTTTACTGAACTTTTCATTAATTCTAGGTCTAATTCTAACCATAACCCTAACACAAAACCTACCCTAAACCTATCCCTAGACTTAATCCTAAACCTAAATCTCAGCCTAGCCCTAACAGTAGTTCAAAACCTAACAATTACACTAAACATAACCCTAACCAAACCCTAGTTTTAACCCTCACCCTAACCCTAAATTAAGACCTAATTCTAAACATAACCCTATCCCTAACTTTAAGTCTAACTGTATCATTAACCTGAACATAACCCTTACCCTAACCCTAGGTCTAACCCTAAACATATCACTAACCTCAAACTTATCAATTACCCTAAATCTACCCTGAACCTTAGACCTAATCTAAGCATTACCCTAACCATAAAACTATCCCTAACAATAATTCAAGCCCAAACCCTATACTCAAACCTAAAACAAACCCTAACCCTGACACTGACCCTAATAATTCCCCAAGCTCTAAACCTCACTCTTACCCTACACCTAACCCTTACACTAGACATAGCCATAAAACAAACCCCAAAACTATCCCTAAGTTAAACCCTACACCTCATATTAGCCCAAGCCATCATACTAACCCTAACCTTAACACAAACCCTAGCCCTTATACTAGCCCTAAACATAGCCTTAATTATAACCTTAAGCATAACCCTAGGCCTAACTCTAACACTAACCCTAGCCATACTCTTAAATCTGATTTAGCCCTATTTCTACCCTTAAGCCTAACCCGAGTCCAAAGACTAACTCTAACTCTCATCTTAGAACTAACCCTAGTTCTAACCCTATATTTTACTGGAACCCTAATCCTAGCCCAAAACATAGGTCTAACATTAGCCCAATTCATTGCCCTAGAAGCAACCCTAGATATAACCCTAATTCTAAATCTAATCCTTACCCTTAGCATGAACCTAAATCTGACTCTAGCAATAAACCTAATGCTAATCCTAATACTAGCACTAACCCTACCGGTAAAATGAAAACAAGCTATAGAGCTAACACTAACCCTTGATAAAAACTAAGCCCTACCCTACACTTAGCCATAACTCTAGCCCTAATTCAAGTTTTAAGCCAAACCCTAAAACTAAACCTGACCCTGACTCTGACCTTAACACTAACCCTAGCTCTAAACATCACCCTAACCCCTATACCTACACCTAACAATACACCTAGCCCTAACACTAACCCTAAAATTGGCCCTAATTGCAACCCTTGTATTTACATTAGCCTTTACCCTAAACCTAGTCTTAACTTAACCCAAAACCTAGCCTTATTCTGAGCACTCTCCCTAGATTTATGCCTTACCTTAATCCTATAACTAATCATAACTATAACCCTAGCCATAACCCTAGATTTGACCATTACCTTAACCCTAAGCCTAACGCTATCAATAATCTTAACAATTAACCTAGGTGTACCCCTATCTCTAACCCTATCAATTACCCTAATCATAACTCTAAACCTAATGCTAAACCTGGGGCTAAACTTAAATGTATCCTTAATCCTAACCATATCATTACCCTTAACCTAACCTGAAACCTAAACCTAACACCATCTTTACCCTAATCCTAACTATAATGCTAATTTGATCTCTAACATTAAACCTTAAACTACCCGAAACAATAATCACAACCTTGACCTGAAGAGTACCCTTAGGTCTAAACCTTACCCTAACCCTAAACCTAACCCTTACACTAGACGTAGCCAGAAACCTAAACCTAAAACTATTTATAACCATAACACTAGACCTGAAATTATCCCTAGGCATAATCCCAGACCTAAACCTAGGCTTAATTCTAGCCTGAACCATAACCCGTATCCTAATCCTAATTCTATTTCTTAACCTAGCGCTAAACCTACCTAAATCCTCATCCTATACCCCAAAACAATCTATAACACTAAACCTCATGCTTAACCTAGGCCTATCCCAAAGCCTTGTGCTAATCCTAGCCTTTATTTAATTCTATTCTAACCCTAAACCTAGCCATTAGTCTAACTCTAAGTCTTGCCCTAGCTCTAGCCTTAGTTCTATAATTAGCCTTAATCCTAATCCTAGATATAAGCTTACGTCAAAATCTAAACCTAATTCTAAATTTAACTGTAACAGTAAGCCTAATTAAAACCTTCACACTACCCCTAACCATAACGCTAATCCTAAAACTTGCCCTATCCCTAGCCCTAGCCATAAACAAAAACCAAACCATATCCCAAATCTTAATCCTTAACCTAAATCAAACCCTAAACCTACAACTAACCATAAAACTAACTCTAAAACTTACCCTGACCCTGACACTGACCCTAAAACTAATCCTAGCTCTAAACTTCACCCTAATCTAAAATTAACCCTAACACTATATGTAGTCGTAACCTAACCCTAAAACTAGACTTAATCATGATCCTAATTCATACCTTAGTCATTGCCCTAACCATAGCCCAAACCCTAACACAAATTCTACACCTAATCCAAGCCCTAACCCTAGCTTTACCAATAATACTAGCCCTAATCCTAACCCTAACACTAGTCCTAACCCTAACTCTAACCCTTTTCCTTACACTAAACCAAACCCAAACCCAAATGCTAACCCTAAACCTAATCCTAATTCTTAGCCTAACTTAAACTCGAACTGTAATTCTAGTCTTAACCCTAGCCTTCATTCGTCCTCTAAACCTAACCTTGACCCTCATCTGATCCTAACAGTAACCCTAGGTCTAAACTTGACCCTAACCCTAAACCAAACCCTAACACTAGCCCTACTGGTAACCCTATACCTATACCTAAGCCTCACACTAGATCTAGACCCAAAGCTTATTTTAAACAAAGTTTTAACTCTAACCCTAGAGTTAAAAACAAAAACCTAGTACTAGCCCTAACAATAACCCTTAATCTAAACTGAACACTTACCCTACACCTAGACCTAAACATAGTCTTAATTCTGGCTCTAATTCTAATCTGAAGCCTATCCAAGAATCTGACCCTAATTATAACACTTAACCTAGCTTTAAACATGACACTAACTCAAAACCTAGACCTAACACTACACCTAGCCATAACCCAAATCCTAAAACTAGCCCTAAACATAACCCTAGCACTTACATCACCCATAGTCCTAACTCTATCTCTAAACCTAACACAAAACCTAGCCCTTATCCTAGGTCTAAACTTTGCTCTAAGCATAATCCTTAGCGAAACCCTAGCCCTAAACCTAGCCCAAACCAAAGCTGCAAGTTAGACCTAACCCTAGCTCAAAGCCTAACCTTGACACTAAACATTATTCTAGCTCTATCCTAAACCCTATCCCTAACTCTAACCCTTATCTTTACATTAAACCTAGCCTAAATTTCAGCTAAAACCACATCCATTACCCTAACCTCAACCCTAAAAATAATTGAAACCCCATCCCTAACACTAAACCTAACTCTAACCATAAATGCGAATCTAGACCTAAACCTAGAACTAACACTTGCCTTTGCCCTAAACCTAGCTTAAACACTACCCCTTATCCTAACCTTACTATTACCCAAGCCCTAAACTTAACACTTACCCTAACCCTAAAACTTACCCTAAATCACACCCAAACCCTATCCCTAAATCTAGCCCTAATCCTAGAGTTAATCCAAACCATAACCTAGCCCTAACCCTACCTCTAAACCTATCCATTACACTAAACATAACAATAAGCCTAGTGGTAACCCTAACCCAATTGCTAACCCTAACTTATCCATTACACTAAAAAATAACAGAAACCTAAACTAAACCCTTTCCATTACCCTAATCCTAAACCAAACCCTAATGCTAATTTGAGCCTTAACCCTAAACCTTTAGCTAAACCAAATGCTAACCCTGATGCTGACTCTAGCCCTAATAATAACCGTAAACCTAAGCTTACCTTTAACCTAAACCTAACTCTTACACTAGACCTAGCCATAACTTAACCCTAAAACTATTTTTAATATTAACCCTAGACCTAATATTAGCCCTAGACCTGATCCTAATCATAAACCTAACAGAAACCATAGTTCTTTACCTAGCCCAAAATCTAGCATTAATCCTAAATTGAACCATAACCCTATGCCTAATCCTACTTCTAACCCTCACCCTAGCCCTAAAGATAGCTATAATGTCACCCATTCCCTTAAACTTAACCTTAACACCAATAATAACTCTAACTCTAGCCCAAAGCTTTTGTCAAACCCTAACATTAACCCTAACCTTAATACTGGCTGTAAAGTAGCCCTAACCCTAACACTAACCCTACCCCTAATTCTACCCCTAATTTAGCTCTAACCCTAACCCTAAAGTTAGCCCTAATACTAGCCCTAATTTAGCCCTATCTCTATTTCTAACCCTGGTCCTAATTATAGCCCTAATTTAGCCTTAATCCTAACCCTAACCCTAAGACTACTACAGTGACTAAATTTAATACTCACCCTTGCCATATCCCTAGTTCTAACCATATTCGTTACCATAACCCTAGCCCTAGCCCTAGCCCTAACCCTAGATCTAACCCTAACTCTAAACCTAACCCTAACCTGAGACTAAACCTCAACCTAACACTAGCCCTAACCCTGATGCTAATCCATTATCTAGCTGTAACTCTAGCCCTAGCCCTAAAACAAAATCAACCTATATCCTCAAACCTTAACCTAAACCTAAACCTAACAGTACAACTAGTACTAACTATAGCACTAATTTGAGTTCAAACCCTAACCCTAAAACTAACCCTGACTCTGGCACTAACCCTAAAAGTAACCATTGCTCTAAACATCAACCTAACCCTGAACCTAACCGTAACACTAGACCTAGCCTTAATCCTAACCCTAACCCTAAAACTAGCACTAATTGCAACACTAGTTCATACATTACCATAGCCCTAATTCTAGCCCTAACTAACCAATAACCATGCTCTAATCTGAGGCTTAACACTAGCTTTAAACCTAATCCGAAACCTAACACTAATCCAGAAAATAGCCCTAAACTTTACCCTAACACTAGCCAGAATTTTTACCATAACACTAGCCCTATCACTAGTTCTAAAATTACCCATTACCCTTACCATTACCATAACTTTAATGGTAACCCAATGCTCAACACTAAACTTATCCCTAGCTCTAACCTTTTTTTAATCTAAACCTAACCTGAAACTTAAACCTAATCCTAATTTGAACCCTAAATCTAACGCTATCATTACCCTAACTCTAACCCTAATGCTAATTCCAGCCCTAATTCTAAACCTTAACTGAACCTTAACAATAACTCTGCCCCTTCCCATGATAATATACCTTGCTCTAACCTTGGCCCTACCTCTAAACCTAATCCTTATACTAGACCTAGCCATAAACCTAACCCTAAAATTATCCCTAACCATAATCCTCGACATGACATTTGCCTAAGCCGTAATTCTATCCCTAAAAATAACAAAAAAGAACCCCATAACCCTAACCCTAACCCTATCCCTAATTCTATCCATATCCCTAGCCCCGAATTTAGCTCTAACCCTATTCAATTACCTTAAACATAACCCTAATTATAATGCTAACCCTAGGCCTAAATCTAACCCTATCACTAAATAAAACCATATCCATTATGCTAAATCTAACCTGAACCCTAAAAAAAACCCTATCATAATCTCTACCCAAACCCTAACGATAATTCAAGCCCTAACCCTAATCCCTAACCTAAACCAAACCCTAAATCTGACCCTGATCCTAATAATACCCCTAGCTCTAAATTTGACCCCTACCCGAAACCTAAAACACTAAACATAGCCATAAACCTAACACTAAAACTATCCCTAACTTTAACCCTACATCTGACTTTGGCCCTAACACTAACACAAATTCTACCTCTCATTCTAGCCCTAAAGCTAGCCTTAATCATAACTCTAATGAACTCTTAGCCCTAATCCTAATTGTAACCTTCACCCTAGCCCTATCCCTAGCTCTAAACCCATCATTTACACGAAACCTAACCCTAAGCCTAAAACTAAACCTAGACCTAAAAATAACCATAAACCTAGCCCTATTCCTAGCCCTAATTAAGCACTATGACTAACCAAAATGTAAGCTTAGCCCTAAGACTAACTCTCACTCTCACCCTAGCCCTATTCCTAGTTCTAAACCTATACCTTACCATAACCCTAATCCTAGACATAAACCAAGACCTAACATTTGCCATATTCTTAGCCATAGACCTATCCCTAGATTTAACCCTAAGCCTAAAACTAAACTTAACAATAGCCCTAAACCTAATGCTAAGCCTAAAACTAGCACTAACCATAGTCCTAGCCCGAAAACAAAACAGAGCCATAGACTTAACTTTAAAACTTAAGCTAAAGCAATATCTAACCCTAAACCTAGCCCTAACCCTAGGCCTCATTCGAGTCCAAACCCTAACCCTAAAACTACTCTGACCTTGAATTTGACCCTAACACTAACCCTAGCTCTAAACATTTTACCTATCCCTACAACTAGGCCTAGTCCTAACTCTAATCCTATAACTAGCCCAAATCATAACCCTAGTCCATACATTGGCCATAACTCTAAAACTAGCCTTAACTCTAACCGAAACCTAGCCTTAATGCAAGACCTAACCCTAGCTTGAACCCTAAACCTAAACCTAAAACTAGCCCTTACCCTAACTCTAAACATAGCCCTAATCCTAGCTCTAATCCTATTCCTTACCCTAAGCTAACCCTAATCCTAATGCTAACCCTAGGCCTAACCCTAATCCTTAGCCTAACCCAAAACCTCACCCTATTACTATTCCTAACCCTAGCATGCATTCTAGCTCTAACTATAACCCAAACACTAAACCTAACCCTGACACTTATTCTGACCCTAATGGTAACCGTATGTCTAAACCTGACCCTAAACATAAACCAATCTCTAAAACTTGCACTAGCAATAAACCGATGCCTGAACTTAACCTTAAACTAGCCTTAGACCTACACATAATCCTAAATCTAGCCATATCTCTAGCCCTATACCTAAAAAATACCTAGTCCTAGCCCTAATGATAAACCTTAACCTAACACAAAAGTAACCCTACCTCTAGATCTAACACTAGTGATAATTCTGGGTTTAACCCTAACCCTAACTATAACCCGAACACTGACCCTTACCCTAAAATTAACCCTAGCTCTAAACATCAAGCTAATGGTAACCCTAACCCCAACACTCGATCTAGCCATAACACTTACCCAAAAATTAGCCCTAATCATAACCCTGGTTTATACATTAGTTGTAGGTCTAACACTAGCCCCAACGTAACCCAAAACCTGGCCCTAAGCCGAGTGCTAACACAAGTTTTAACCCTAACCCTAAAACTACCCCTAATTTATACCTAACCCTAGATCTAACCTATATTTTACCCTATCCAATACCTTAAGCTAAACCCTAAATCTAATGCTAACCCTAGTCCTAACCCTAATTCTTAGCCAACCCCAAACACTAAACTTATTACTAGTCCTAACCATAAACTTCGTTCTAGCTCTAACCCTAACCCAAACACAAACACTAACCCTGACACTTATTGTGACCCTAATGATAACCGCAGGTATAATCCTGACCCTAACCCAAAACCGAACACTAACATTAGCCCTACCAGTAATCCTATACTTAAACCTAAACCTAAAACTAGCCCTAGACTTAAACCTAATCCTAAATCTAGCCATATCTCTAGCCCTAGACCTGAACAACAACCTAGCCCTAGCCCTAACAATCACCTTTAACCTAACCCAAACACTAACCCTACCCGTAGAACTAAACCTAGTCCTAATTCTGGCAATAAACCCAACTCTGACTCTAACCTGAACACGGGGCCCTGACCCTAACATTATCCTAGCTCCAAAGCTCACCCTAAGCAAAACCTAATCATAACACTAGACCTAACCATAACCCTA
Source organism: Callospermophilus lateralis (assembly GCF_048772815.1). NCBI lineage: Eukaryota > Metazoa > Chordata > Mammalia > Rodentia > Sciuridae > Callospermophilus > Callospermophilus lateralis. The sequence continues at coordinate 114,014,431 of NC_135313.1, read as the reverse complement.
ACCCTAAAGTTAGCCTAATCATAACCCTAGCTCTTATATTACCCGTTGCCCTAAACCTAGGCCTAGAATAACAAAAAACCTAGCCCTAATCCTTGGCCTGACCATAGGCCTAAGTGTTAACCTAAACCTAACCCTAAGCCTCTCTTTAGACCTAACCATAGCTCAAAGCCTAAACTTTACCCTTAACATAACCGTAGCCCTATCTCAAACCCTACCCTAACCCCAGCCCTAATACTAATCATACTCCTAGCCCTTACCATAGCTCTATCCATTACCCTAATCATAATCCTAACACTAATGCTAACCCTAGCCTTAACCCTAATTCTATCACAATCCCTAAACCTATCCCTTGCCCTAAAACTAACCTGAACCCTAATCCTAAGCCTATTCATTACCTTAACCCTAACTCTTACCCTATTGCTAATTCGAGCCCTAAACCTAAACCTTAACCTAAATCAAACCTTAAGCCTAACAGTATCTCTAATAATACACATAGCTGTACACTTGACCCTTATCCTAAATCTAAACCTTATACTAGACCTAACCATAAACATAAACTAAAACCTATCCCTAACTGTAACCCTAGACCAGTAATTAACCCTGGCCCTAATCCTATCCCTAACACTAATGCAAACACTATCTCTTATTCTAGCACAAAATCTTGACTTAATCATAACCTTAACACTAATTCCAATCCTTTCCCTAGCCCTTAACCTAGTTATAACCCCATTGCCTACCTTAAACCTAACCCAAACTCGTACCCTAGCCCTAAACATAAACCTAAACCTATCCTAGCTTTAAGATTAACTATAACTCTCGCCCTAGCCCTAGCCCTAATTCTAACCCTATCATTTTCAGAAATCTTATTCATAGCCATAGCCTAGAATAATCCTAGCCCTAAACTTAAACCTTGCTCTAACCCTACATCTAAACCTAACTGTAAATCTAACCATAATTCTACACCTAAACTTAACCCTAACACTAGCCCTAATCATAATGCTAATCCTAAAAACTAGTCCTAACCATAGGCTTAGCCCTAAAACAAAACTGAGCCTTAACACTAACACTAAACTTTAAAAAAAAAACAACACTAAGCTTATATTTAGCCCTAAGCCAAGCCATAATTTGAGTCATTATGTTAACCCCAAAACTACCCCTGAACCTGTCTCTGACATTAACCCTACTTCTAAACATCACTCAAAACCTAAACGTTAACCTAACAGTAGACCAGGTCCTAACCCTAATTCTAAAACAAGTTATAATCATAACCCTAGATAAAACAGTAGCTTTAACCTTCATCCTAATGCTAACCAAATCCTAGCCCAAATCTGATACCTAATCCTATCTTTAACCCTAAACCTAACCCTAAATCTAGCCCTAACACTAAACCGAATTCTAGCTCTAACCCTAGCTATAACCTTATAATTTACCCTAGCCAAACCCCAAACCTAATGATAACCTTAGTGCTAAAATAAATTGTTAGTCTAACCCAACACCTAATGCTGTTACTAGTCCTAACCCTAGCCCTCATTCTTCTTATAACCATAATCCAAATTCTAACCCTTACAATGACCCTGATTCTGACCCTGAACCTAAACCAAACACTAACATTAGCCTTACCCATAACCCAATATCTAAACCTAACAATAACACTAGCCATAAATTAAACCTAATCCTGAATCTAGCCAAATCTTTAACTAAGACCTAAACAAAAAAATCTAGCCCTAGTTCTAATGATAACCCTTAACCTAAGCCAAACACTAACCTTACCTCTAGACCTAACCAATACTAATTCTGGCTCTAGCCCTCAACCTAACCCTAATCCAAACACAGACCCTGACACTAACACTAACCCTAGTTATAAAACTGACCTTAACAGAAAACTAAACCTAACAATATACCTAGTAATAAGTGTAAATATAACACTTACATTACCATAGCACTGAAACTAGCTCTAAACCTAACAAAAAACTTGCCCTAATCCTAGGCCCATCTCTAGCCCAAAGTGTAACATGAACCCTAACTTAACTTTATCCCTTACCATAAGCCTAAACTTCACACTAACCCTAACCCTCACCTTATACCTAACCTAGGAAAAAAAAAAACCCAAACCGAACCCTAAACATAACCCTAGCCCTATACCTAAAGCTAATCCTAATCCTAGCCCTAATCATAATGCTAACACTAGCCCTAATACTATCTCTAAAATTACTCATTACCTTAAACTGAACCTTAACGCAAATGATAACCTTAGCTCTAATCCTAATTGTAAACCTAAACCTAGACCTAACCCTAAACCTAACTCTCATTGTAACCTTAACCCCAGATAAACCTTTACCCTTACTCTAACTCTAGCCCAAACCATAACACTAACCCTAAACCTAAAACTACCCTTAACCCTAACCTGAAATCTAAACCTTTCCATTACCCTAACTCTAATGATAATCTTAGCCATAACCCTAACACTAACCATAAACCTGAAACTACCCCTTACCCTAACCTGGTATCTAATCCTATCCATTAACCTAACTCTAAATATAACCTTATCCTTAACCTAAAACAAACTCTAACCTTAACCATAAATCTAACCCTAGACAAAATTCTAAACTTAATCCTCACCGTAGCACTAACCCTAGCTTGAAACATAACCTGTACCCTAAACCTAAACCAAACACTAACCATAGTCCTAGCCCTAAACCTAAAACTAACTCTAGGCCTAATCCTATCCAAAACCTTAGCCCTACCACTAGCTCTAATGTTATTCATTTCCGTAACAATAAACCTAAACCAAATTCTAATCCTAGGATTAACCCAAACCCTATCACTCACCCTAACCCTAGCAATTACCCTAATATTAACCTGAATCCTAAACCTAAACCTATCCATAAACCTAAACCTAATTTTAAATTGAATGTTAATTTGAGCCATAACCCTAATAATTAACCTAACACAAACCCGAAACCTGACCCTTACATTAAAAATACACCTTACATTGAACCTGGGCCTTACCATAAAACTAACATTAGACCTAGCCATAAACCTGACCCTATAACTATCCCTAGCTGTAACCCTAAACCTGACATTACCCCTATCCCTAAAACTTACCCTAACCCTAACACAAACCCAAGCCCTTAACCTAACCCCAAATCTAGCCTTTATTCTAACACAAAACTAACCCTAGACCTAAACCTAATTGTAATCATAACAAACCTAGGTATAACCCCATCCTTTCCCCTAAACCTGAGCCTAAACTTAATCTTAAAGATAGCCCGAACCATAGGCCTAACACTAACACCAAATCTAGACATATTCCTAGCCCTAATTTAGCACTAAACTTAACCCTAATCCTAGCCTAAAGACCAACTCTAACTATCACCCTAACTCTATTCCTAGTTCTAACCCATCCCTTACCATAACCAAAACACTAGATCAAACCTTATACCTAACCCTAGCCATAGTCCTAACCCTAGAAATAACCATAACTCTAAATATACCCCTAAGCAATAACTCATCCTATCACTAGCAATAACACTAACATTAATCATAAAACTACCCTTGCCTTAAATTTAGACCTAAAATATAACGAGCCATAGCACAAACCCTAACCCTTAACCTAAACCAAATCGAACCCTATGTCTAGCCCTAAGCCTCCAACTAATTTGAGTCCTATCCCCAATTCTAAAACTAGCTCTCACCCTTACTCAAAACCTAACAATAACTCTAGCTCAAAACATCACCCTGAACTTAAACCTACCATAAAACTATACTTAGTGCTATCAATAACCCTAAAATTAGCCCTAATCATAACCCAGTTCTTACATTAGCTGTATCCCTAACACTAGACCTAATGTAACCCAAAATCTAGCCCTAATGCAAGCCACAACATTAGGTTTAACCCTAATTCTAAACCTAAATCAAGTCCAAACCCTTACACTAAACCTAAACCTAACTTTAATCCTTGCACTTACCCTAAACCTAACTGTAACCCTAACACTAACACTAACCATAAACCTAGTCCTAACAATAGCTCTAACCCTATTCATTACCCTAACCCTAACCCTAATCCTAAACATAATGCTCACCCTTGGCCTAACCCTATAACTTTCGCTAACCCTAACCTCTCCATTTTCCTAAACATATCCCTAACCCTAAACCTAACCAAACACTAAACATAGTCATAACAATAACCCTATAAATAGCCCTAATTGTAACACTACAGCTTACATTAGCGTACCCTAAAGCTAACACAAGACCTAGCCTAGCCCTAATCCGAGATCTAACCCTAGCTTTAACCTAACTGTAAACCTAGACCTAGGCCTAATTGTAACCCTAACCCTAGCCCTAACACTAGTGCTAACCCTATCCCTTACCCTAAGACAAACTCTAAACCTAAAGCTACTCTAGTCCTAAACCTTATTCTTAACCTAACACAAACTGTAACTCTATTACTATTCTTTACCCTCATCCTCAATCTATCTCTATCACTATCCCAAACATTAACCCTAACCCTGACCTTTTTCTGACTCTAACATTAATCATAGGTCTAAACCTGACCCTAACCCTAAACCGACCCTTAATATTGGCTCTACCTGTAACCCTATAACTAAACTTTACCTTAACACTAGACCTAGACCTACACTTAATCCTTTATCTAGTAATAATTCTAGGGCTAGCCCTAAACAAAAACTTAGTCCTAGCCCTAATAATAACCCTTAACCTAACGCAAGAACTAACTCTACTGCTAGACCAAAAACTAGTTCTAATGCTGGCCCTAAGAATAAACCTGACACTAAACCAAACACTGACCCTTAACTTAACACAAACCCTAGCTCTAAACATTATCCTAACAAAAATAATAACCCTAACAGTAGACGTAGCCATATCACTAACCCTGAAACGAGCCATCACCATAGGCCGAAACCTACCTCTAACTCAATCCATTACCCTAACCCTAACCCTAATGCTAACCCTACCCTAATCTTCAAACTGACTCTAACCCTAATCCTCGTCCTAGTCTAAACACTAGTTCAATCCATAACCCTTAAACTTAACCTAACCCTAACACTAACCCATGGCCTAAACCAAAACCTAACCTTAAACCTACCCCTAATACTAACCTTAATTCTATCCCTAAACTAAGCTCTAAGCCTACATAATACCCTAACTCTAACCCTAACCTTAATGATAACCGTAGCCCTAACCCTAGCTCTAACCCTACCCATTACCCCAACCTTAACCCTAACCATGATGATAACCCTAGCCTGATGCTAAATCTAACCTAACCCTAACCTTAGACATAACCATAAACCCACCCTTACCATAGAGCTAACCCTTGCTCAAACCCTAACCATTACCTTAAACCTAAACCTAAACCTATCCCTAACCCTAACCATAAGCCCAAACCTCACCCTAACCTTAACCCTAACACAACATCAAATCCTATCCAATATCCTAAATCTAATGATAATCCTAGCCCTAATTTTAACACTAACTTTGACCCTAATTGTAATTGTAACCTAGACCTAACCCTAATCCTAACCGTGCCCTAGTGCTGACTGTAGCTCATGTTCCAAAACATACCCTAAACCTAAACCTAAACCTAATCCTAGGCCGAACCCTAACTATAGCAGTAATAATAACCATAACACTAGCCCTAACCCTATCCCTTACCTAAGCACAACCATAACACTAAGGCTAAGCCTAGGTCTCACCCTAATCCTTTTGTTAACTCTAACCCTATCAATAACCCTACACCTGACATGACTCCTAAACCTAAACCTATTATTACCCTAACCAAACCCTAATGCTAACTCAAGCTCTAAACCTAAACCCTGAAACCAGAAACCTAATTCTAGCTCTATTAATATCCCTAGCTCTAAACCTGACCCTTACCCTAACCGAACCCTTACCCTAGACCTAACCATAAATCTAACCCTCAGTCTATCCCTAATGTAAGCCTAGACCTGACACTAGCCCTAGCCCTAATTCTTGCCATAACCCTAAAACAATACCTAGCCCTCATCCTAGCCCTAAACTTAGCCTTAATACTTAATCAAACCAAAACCCAACCCCTAATCGAAATTCTAACCTTTGACCTAGCCCTAAAACTAGTTCTAACACCATCCCTTCCCCTAAACATAACCCTATCCCTAAACCTAATACTAAATCTAAACTAGGCCTAATGCTAATACAACACTAGACCTAATCCTAGCCCTAATTTAGCCCTAAATCTATCCTAATCCTAACCCTAAGACTAACTCTAACTTTTGCCATAGTCCTATTTCTAGTTCTAATCCTATCCCTTACCATAATCCTATCACTTGCCTTTACATTATCCCTAAGCCAAGCTCTAGACCTAATCCTATATATAACCCTAAATATAAACCTAACCAAACCCAAAGCCTAATCTCTCAATAACACAAGATGTAATGCTAATTCAAAACTAGACCTAACCTAGCCCTAGCCCTTCAAAAAACCCAAGCTATAGCCCTAACCCTAACCTTTAACATAAACCAATTTCTAAGCCTACACCTAGCCTTAAACCTAGCTCTAATTTGAGTCCTATCCCTAACCCTAACCCTAACCCTAACCCTAAACCTAAAACAAACCCTGATCCTGACTCTGACCTTAACACTAACCCTAGCTCTAAACATCACTCAAAACACAAACCTAATCCTAACCCTAACCGTAGCCCTAACCCTAATCCTAAAACTAGTTCTAATCATAACCCTAGTTCTTACATTGCCCTAACCTAATCCAAAACCTATTCCTAATCAGAGCTGTAACACTACCTTTAACTCTAAACATAACCCTAATTCTAGCCCTAACGCTTATCCTAAACCTAATGCTAACCCTAATCCCTGGCATAACTCACAACCTAACCCTAACCCTAGCCTTAATCCTAACCATAAATCTAGCCCTCACCTTAGCTTTAACCCTATGCATTACCCTAATCCTTATCCTAATCCTAATTTTATCCCTAAAATAACCCTAAACATATTCGTACCCTAAACTTATACATTACCCTAAACATAACCTGAACCCTAAACCTAAGCATATCCATTAACATATTCCAAAACCTAATAACATTAACCCTAAAACTATCTCTAAACATAAACCTAGAACTGACATTAGCCCTAGTCCTAATGAAGCCCTAACCCTAAAACAAACTCTAGGCCTAATCCTACCGTAACCTTAGCCTTAATCCGAAACCAAACCCTAACCATAGACCTAATCCTAATTTTATCCCTCGTCCTAGTTCTAAAGCTAGCTATAACATCATACATGACAATAACCATTACCATAACCCTAACCATAAACCTAGGCTCAGCCTTAATCCTAACCCTAGCTCAAATTCTAGCTCAAATTAAGCCCTAAATCTAACCCTAAGACATGACTCTCACTCTCACCCTAGCCCTATCTCTAGTTCTTACCCTATTCCTTATGATAACTCTAACCGTAGCCCTAACCTTTGCTCTAGCCTTAAACCTAGATCTAACCATAAGACTAAGCCTAAAACACACTCTAAAACTAGCTCTAACCCTAACACTAATTTGAAAACTAGCCCTAACCCAAATACTAGCTCTCAAGCAAAACTGAGCCATTTCACTGACATTAACCATTAACCTAAACCGAACCCTTACCCTACACTTATCCCTGACCCTAGCCATAATTTGAGTGCTAAACCTAACCCCAGAGCTAATACTAACCCTGACTCTAACGTTAACACTTACCCTAACCCTACACATCACCCTATCACTAAACCTAATACTAACATTAAACCTCACCCTAAACCTAACCCTAAAACTAGCCCTAATCGCAATGCCATTTCTTAAATTAGCCATAGCCCTAAACCTAACACATAATCTACCCCTAATCCAAGGCCTAACTGTAGCTTTAACCCTAACCCTAACCCTGACCATAACACTAACCTAATTTTTAGTCCTAATCTAGCTCTAACCCTATTTTTTTATACTTAGTAAAACCCTCATCCTATTGCTACCCTAGTCCTAACCCTAATTGTATGCCTACCCCAAACCCTAACTCTATAACTAGTCCTAATCCTAACCCTCATTCTAGCTCTTAACTTAACCCAAACCCTAACTCTAGCCCTAACACTTATTCTGACACTAACAATAAACCTAGGTTTAAACCTGACCCTAACCCTTATCCAAAACCTACACAGCATTAATATTAACCCTAAAACTAATCCTAACATTAACACTAGCCCTAGACATAAAACTAATTCTAAATACAGTCATAACCTTAGCCTTAGCCCTACCAATAACCCTTAAATTAAACCACACACACACTAAGTCTACCCCTAGACCTAACCCTAGTACTCATTCTGGTCCTAACCCTAAACCTAATTCTAACCTGAACCCTGACACCCTAACAAAAACCCTAGCTCTAAAACTTATCCCAACCCCAAAATAACCCTAACACTAGATAAACTCTAAATCTAGCCATAACCGTAACTCCAGCTCTTACATTACCCATATACCTAACACTAGTCCTAAAGCTCACATGAAACCTAGCCCAAATTACAGCCCTAAACCTAACCCTAAGCATAACTCTAACCCTAAATCTTGCCCTAACCCTAATCCTAACCCTCGTTCTACCCTTAACCCTAGCTCAAACCCTCAAACTTACCCTAAAATAACCATAGTCCAAACCTTAAAACTCACCCTAAATCTAGCCCTATTCCTAACTGTAACCACAGCCCAAACCCTAGCTCTAATTCTATCCATTTTACTAATAATAACTCTAAAACTAATGCTAACCCTAACCCTAAACCTAACCCTAAGCCAACCCTAGTCCAGACTCTAAACCTAACCCTCGCCTATCCCTAAACCTAGCTCAATCCATAACATTTACACTTAACCTAACCCTAAAACTAACCCAAGGCATAACCCTAAACCTAAACGCAGCCCTAATCCTAACCTTAACCCTAGCCCTAACCCTAGCCCTAACCCTAGCTTAAAACCTATCCATTACTCTAACCCCAAACTTAATGCTAATGATGACACTAGACCTAAAGCTAAGCCTATCCAAACCCTAAACATAAACCTAACCCTAGAACTAACAGTGAACCTAACTCTAACCCTAAACCTAACCTAGCTCAAATGCTAAACCTAATCTTAAATCTAAACTTAATGCTAACCTAAAAATAAACCTATCTTTAACTTGAAATATAAACTTATAACCCTAGCCTTAACCATTACACTAAGCATGACCATAACCCTAGACCAAACCCTAAATTAATCTTAGCCATAGAAAAAATCCTAGCTCAAACCCTAAATGGTACCATAAACTTAATCCTAAGTGTAACCCTCGCCCTAACCCTGTCTGTAATCCTAACTCTAGCCCTAATCCTAACCATTATCCTAGCCATAACCCTAGGTCTAACCTATAAATTGCACTAACAATAACCGTATTCCTAATGCTAACCCTAGGCCTAAACCTAAACCTATCACAAACCCTAAATACATTCATTACTGTAAACCTAACATAACCCTAAACCTACCACTCTCCATTACCCTAACCCTAATTCTAACCTTAAGGCTAATTTGAGCCTTAACCCTAAACCTTAACCTTACCCAAACCCGAAGACTGACCCTGACCCTAATAATACTCCAGCTCTTAATCTGACTTTTTCTGTAAATGCAACACTTTAATTTGACCTAGCCATAAACATAACCCTAAAAATATCACTAACTATAAACCTATACCTGACATTAGTCCTAGTCTTAATTCTTGCCCTAAACCTAACAAAAAACCTAGCCCTAATCCTAGCTTTAAATCTAGCATTAATCCTAAACCTAACCATAACCCTAGCCCTAACCCTAAAGCTAATCATAAAACTAGCCCTAACCCAAAACATAGAACTAAAACGAAACTGAGCAACAAGCCTAACACTAACTTTTACTTAGTCCAAACGCTAGCACTACACCTAGATCTAATACTAGCCAAAATTTGAGGCCAAATCATAACCTTAAAAATAACCCTGAACCTGACTTATATCCTAACACTCATCCTAGCTCTAAACACCACCCTAAACTTAAACTTACAGTAATCCTATCCCTAGACCTCACCCTAAACCTAGCCCTAAACCTAGCTAAAAACCTAACCTTTATGCTAAACATAACCCTAAACATAACCCTAACCCTAGTTCTAACACTAACTCTAACCCTAATTCAAGGCATATTCCTAACCATAACTCTAGTTCTAACCTTATAAATTACCCTAACCATAACACTTACCCTGATGTTAACTATAAGCCTAATTTTAGCCCTATCACTAACACTAACTATATTAATTACCCTACACCAAACCTGAACCTTAAAACAAATGCTAACAATACACTGAACCTAACCCTAATGTTAAGTTGAGCCATAAATCTAAATCCTTACCTAAGCCAAATCCTAATCCTAATAATTCCCCGAGCTCTAAACCTGACCCTTACCCTAAACCTAACCCTTACACCAATTGTAGCTATAAGACAAACCCTAAAACTATCTTTAAACATAATCCTAGACCTGATATTAGCAATAGCACTAATCCTAGCCCTGAATCTAAAACAAACACTGGCCCACATTCTAGCCTTAAACCTAGCCTTAATCATGATGCTAACACCAACCCTAGCCCTAAAACTAACTCTAACCCTACCCCTACGTCTAATCCTAGCTATAACACAATTTATTATCCTAAACTTAAAAATAACCCTATTCCTATTGCTAGGCCTAAGCTAAACACTAACCCTATCCCTAATTTTAGCCTTAATCTAACCATATCCTAAACCCTAATTTTAATATTAGCCCTTTCACTAACTGTAACTCTTACACTATTCTGATCCCTAGTTCTAAACCTGTCCCTTACCATTACTCTAACCCTGGTCCTAACCCTTGCCCTATCCTTAATCCTAAACTAATCCTAGATCTAAATCTAACTATAAATGTAACCCTAACCCTAAGTCTAAGTCTAACACTATCACTTGCCCTAACCCTAATACAAATTCTTTTTCTTTAAAGAGAGAGAGAGGTAGAGAGAGGTTGAGAGAGGTAGAGAGAGAGAATTTTTTTGAATATTTATTTTATTTTTATTTTTTTAGTTATCGGTCGGCACAACATCTTTGTTTGTATGTGGTGCTGAGGATCAAACCCGGGCCGCACGCATGTGAGACGAGCACGCTACCTCTTGAGCCACATCCCCAGCCCCCTAATACAAATTCTATAACTAGCCCTAACCCTAACCCTAGGACTAAAACAAAACTGGGTAATAGTCCTAATCCTAAACCTTAACATAAACCAAACCCTAAAGGACTACAAGAACCAATCCTAGTCCTAATCGATACCTAACCCTAACCTTAAAAATAATTACCCTGACTCATATCCTAACACTCACCCTAGCTCTAAACATGACATTAACCTTAAACAGAACCCTAACAGTAAATGTAGCCCTAATTCGGGTCTTAACTCAAACCCTAAAACTAAACCTGACCCTGACTTCTACCCTAAAAATAACTCTAGTTCTAAATATCACCCTAACCTTAAATCTAACACTAACACTAGAACTGCCACTAACCCTAACCCTAAAGCTAACCCCAATTTTAACCCTGGTTCTTACATTACCTGTTGCCCTAACCCTAGCCCAAACACTAACACAAAAACTACCCCAAATCTGAGCCCTACACCTAGCTTTAACCCTATTTCTTACCCTAATCCTAATCCTAACACTAGCTCTAACCCTATCCTCACACCTAAGAATAAACCCTAACTCTAATGGTAACCCTAGACCTACCCCTAATCTTCAGGCTAATCAAAACACTCACCATATTAATAGTCCTAACTCTAACCCTCATTCTAGCTCTAACCCTATCCCAAACCTTAACCCTAACCCTGAACCTTATTTTGACCATAACACTAACCTAGGTCAAAACCTTACCCTAACGCTAGACCAAAACATAACACTAGCCCTACCAGTAACCTTATACCTAAACCAGACCCTATCTCTAGCCCTAGACCTAAACCTAATCATAAATCTAGACTTAACTCTAGCTCTACACTAAACAAAAACCTAGCATTAGCCCTAACAATAACCCTTATCTTAACAAAGACTAATCCTACCCCTAGACATAAACCAAGTCCCAATTCTGGCTTTAATCTTAACTCTAACTCTAACCTGAAAACTGACCCTGACTTTAACACTAAACCTATCTCTAAATTTGACCCTAACTGAAAACCTAAACCTAACACTAGACATAACCATAACCGTAACCTACAACTAGCCCTAAATATAATCCTAGCTCTTACATTACCCATAGCATTAACTCTATGCCTTAACCCAACACAAAACCTAGAGAGAATTCTAGGTCTAAATCTTTTCCTAAGCGTAACCCAACCCTAACCCTAGCCCTAAGCCTAATCATAAACCTAACCCTAGTCTTAGTTGTAAAACTTACTCAAAGCCTAACCCTTAACATCAATATAAACTTATAGCTATACCTTACTATAAACCCTAACGCTATCCCTAACCCTAAATTTAACCCTATTCCTAAAGCTAGCTTTAAACCTACACATTACCCAATCTTACATCTAACTGTACTGATAACCCTAGCCTTAACCCTATCCGTAACTGTAACCCTAACCAGAAAACTAACAATATACCTAACCCTGAAATTAACATTAACCATAGCACTAACCGTAGCTCAAAATCTAATTCATACCATAAACATAAATATAACCGTAGCCTTAACATTAACCCTAAAACTAAATCTAACCTTAAATCTAAACCTAAACCTACATCTAACCATATCCATTACCCTAACCCTTATCGAAACTTTAATGATAACCCTAGCCCTAACCTTAACCCTAACCTTAAACCTACCATAATCCTGTCCCTAGAGCTAAGGCTGAACCTAATTCTTGACCTAGCCCTAGCACTAACACTAGCTCAATCCCTAGTCATTACCCTAAACATAACCCTAGCAAAAAACCTAACCCAAATCCTAGCTCTAATTCTAAATATTACCATAGCCCAAACCCTAGCTCTAACTCTATCCATTACACTAATCTTAACCCTAAACCTAAGGTTAAACCTAGCCCTAACTCTAACCCTAACCCAAACCCTAACTTTCTCCCTAGCCCTGATTCTAACCTGAAGCCTTCACCTCGCCCTAACACTTTCTCAGTCCCTCATCCTTACCCTTAATTTAACCGTAAAAAAATGATAAGCCTTTTGTTTTGATTTTATTAATTTCAGCTCTGATTTTAATATTTATTGCCTTCTACTTCTTTTGCTGTTGTTTTGCTCTTCTTTTTCTAGGATTTTGAGATGAAGTATGAGGTCATTTATTTGTTGGTTTTTACTTTTTTTAAGGAATGAACTCCAAGCAATGAATTTTCCTCTTAGAACTGCTTTCAATGTGTCCCATAGATTCCAATATGTTGTGTCTGTGTTTTCATTTATCTCTAAGAATTTTTTAATTTCCTCCTCGATGTCTTCTATAACCCATTGATCATTCAGTAACCTATTGTTCTTTCTCCAAGTGATGCATGATTTTTCCTTCCTTCTTTTATCATTGATTTTCAGTTTCATTCCATTATGATCAGATAAGATGCATGGTATTACATCTACTCCTTCATAATATCTAAGAGTTGCCCTGTGACATAATATATGATCTATTTTTGAGAAGGATCCATGTGCTGCTGAGAAAAAAGTGTAACTGCTTGATGTTGGGTGGTATATTCTGTGTATGTCAATTAAGTCTAGGTTATTAATTCTGTTATTGAGTTCTATAGTTTCCTTATTCAACTTTTGTTTGGAAGATCTGTCCAGTGTTGAGAGAGTTGTGTTGAAGTCACCCATGATTATTGTATGGTGGTCTATTAGACTCTTGAACTTGAGAAGAGTTTGTTTGATTAACATAGCTGCACCATTGTTTGGGGCATATAGATTTATGATTGCTATGTCTTGTTGGTGTATAGTTCCCTTGAGCAGTATGTAGTGTCCCTCTTTATCCCTTTTGATTAACTTTGGCTTTAAATCTATTTTATTTGATATGAGTATGGATACTCTTGCTTGTTTCTGAAGTCCATGAGTGATATGATTTTTTCCCAACCTTTCACCTTCAGTTTATGTATGTCTTTTTTTATCAAATGCGTCTCCTGTAGGCAGCATATTGTTGGGCCTTGTTTTGTGATCCATTCTACTAGCCTGTGTCTCTTAATTGGTGAGTTTAAGCCATTAAAATTTAGGGTTATTCTTGAGATATAGGTTGTTCTTCCAGCCATATTTGTTTATTTATGTTACTAAACATGGTTTGTTTTTCTCTTTGTTTATTCCCCCCCCTATACTGTACTACCCCCCACTGTTGGTTTTCATTGTTATTTTCTATTTCCTCTTCCTGTAATGTTTTGCCGAGAATTTTTGAGAGATGGTTTTCTAGCTGCAAATTCTTTTAACTTTTGTTTATCATTAAAGGTTTTAATTTCATCTTCCGTCCTGAAGCTTAATTTCACTGGATACACAATTCTTGGTTGGAACTCATTTTCTTTCAGTATTTAGAATATATTATTCCAGGATCTTCTAGCTTTCAGAGTCTGTGTTGAAAGATCAGCTGTTATCCTGATTGGTTTACCCCTAAATGTAATCTGCTTCCTTTCTCTTGTAGCTTTTAAAATTATCTCCTTATTCTGTATGTTGGGCATCTTCATTATAATGTGTCTAGGTTTGGATCTCTTTTAATTTTGCACATTCGGCGTCCTGTAGGCTTCTAGGATTTGGGATTCTCTCTCATTCGTCAAGTCTGGAATGTTGTCTCGTATTATTTCATTGAACAGATTGCTCCTTCCTTTGGTTTGGACCTCTATACCTTTCTGTATCCCAATGACTCTTAAGTTTGATCTCTTTATGTTATCTAATATTTCTTGGATATTCTGCTCATGTTTTTTTAACAGTTTTGCTGAGCTTTCTATGTTCTTTTCAAGTTGAAATACTTTGTCTTCATTGTCTGATGTTCTATCTTCTAAGTGTTCTACTCTGCTGGGAGTATTCTCAGTTGAGTTTTTAAGTTGGTTTATTGCTTCCTACATTTCTAAGATTTCTGTTTGTTTGTTTTCTATAACCTCTCTCTCCCTGTATAATTGATCTTTTGCTTCTTGGATTTGTTTATGTAATTCATTGTCAAAGTGATCTTTCATTGTGTGATTTTGCTTTCTAATGTCTTCCTTGAGACTCCAGATCATCTGAAGCATGTATATCCTCAACTCTTGATCTGACATTTTATCTACTGCAGATATTACCTTTTCTAACGTTGAGTTGAACTGCATTGCTTGTGGTCCTTTCTTTTCTTGTCTTTTC
The DNA here is from genome assembly GCF_048772815.1 of Callospermophilus lateralis. Classification (NCBI taxonomy): domain Eukaryota; kingdom Metazoa; phylum Chordata; class Mammalia; order Rodentia; family Sciuridae; genus Callospermophilus; species Callospermophilus lateralis. The sequence continues at coordinate 113,999,071 of NC_135313.1, read as the reverse complement.
ATACTGCTCACGTTTCTTTCTGCTTGGTGAACAATTGAAGAAATTGACAAAACTAAAAGTTGGTTCTTTGAAAAAATAAATAAAATTTACAGACCCTTAGCCATGCTAACAAAGAGAAGAAGAGAGAGAACTCAAATTACTAGCATACAGGATGAAAAAGGCAATATCACAATAGACACTTCAAAATACAGAAGATAATCAGAAATCATTTTGAATCCTTATACTCCAATAAAATAGAATATAGTGAAGGCATTAATAAATTTCTTAAGTCATATGATCTGCCAAGAGAGAATCAGGAGGATATAGACAACCTAAACAGACCAATATTAATTGAGGATATAGAAGATACCATCAAAAGACTACCAACTAAGAAAAGCCCAGGACTGGATGGGTATACAGCAGAGTTTTACAAAACCTTTAAAGAGGAACTAATACCAATAATTTTCAAGATATTTCAGGAAATAGAAAAAGAGGGAGAACTTCCAAATTTATTCTACGAGGCCAAAATCACAATGATTTCTAAACCAGACAAAGACACTTCAAAGAAAGAAACTACAGACCAATATCTCTAATGAACCTAGATGCAAAAATCCTCAATGAAATTCTGGTGAATCGGATACAAAAACATATCAAAAAAATCGTGCACCATGACCAAGTAGGATTCATCCCTGGGATGCAAGGCTGCTTCAATATATGAAAATCAATAAATGTTATGCACCACATCAATAGTCTTAAAATTAAGAACCATATGATCTTCTCAATAGATGCAGAAAAAGCATTCAACAAAGTACAGGATCCCTTTATGTTCAAAACTCTAGAAAAAGAAGGGATAACAGGAACATACCTCAATATTGTAAAAGCAATCTATGCTAAGCCTCAGGCTAGCATCATTCTGAATGGAGAAAAATTGAAGGCATTCCCTCTAAAATCTGGAACAAGACAGGGATGCCCTCTTTCACCACTTCTGTTCAACATAGTTCTCGAAACACTGGCCAGAGTAATTAGACAGAGAAAAGAAATTAAAGGCATAAAAATAGGAAAAGAAAAACTTAAATTAATCACTATTTGCAGATGACATGATTCTATACCTAGCAGACCCAAAAGGGTCTACAAAGAAACTATTAGAGCTAATAAATGAATTCAGCAAAGTGGCAGAATATAAAATCAACACGCATAAATCAAAGGCATTCCTGTATATCAGCAACAAATCCTCTTAAATGAAAATGAGGACAACCACTCCATTCACAATATCCTCAAAAAAAAAAAATACTTGTGAGTCAACCTAACAAAATAAGGTGAAAGACTTATACAATGAAAACTACACAACCTTAAAGAGAGAAATAGAAGAAGATCTTAGAAGTTGGACAAATATACCCTGTTCATGGATAGGCAGAACTAACATCATCAAAATGGCGATATTACCAAAAGTTCTCCATAGGTTTAATGCAATGCCAATGAAAGTCCCAAGAGCATTTCTTATAGAAAGAGATAAAGCAATCATGAAATTCATATGGAAAAATAAAAGACACAGAATAGCAAAAACAACTCGAAGCAGGAAGTGTGAATCAGGCGGTATAGCGATACCAGACCTCAAACTACACTGCAGAGCAATAGTAACAAAAACAGCGTGTTACTGGTACCAAAACAGGCGGGTGGAACAATGGTACAGAATATAGGACACAGAAACCAATCCACAAAACTACAACTATCTTATATTTGATAAAGGGGCTAGCAGCATGTAATGGAGGAAGGATAGCATCTTCAACAAATGGTGCTGGGAAAACTGGAAATCCATGTGCAACAAAATGAAACTTAATCCATTTTTCTCACCATGCACAAAAGTTAACTCAAAATGGATCAAAGAGCTTGATATCAAATCAGAGACACGGCATCTGATAGAAGAAAAATTTGGCTACGATCTACCTACAGTGGGGCCAGACTGAAATTCTTCAATAGGACACCCATAGCACAAGAGTTAATAACTAGAATTAATAAATGGGACTTACTCAAACTAAAAAGTTTTTTCTCAGCAAAAGAAACAATAAGAGAGGTAAATAGGGAGTCTACATCCTGGGAACAAATCTTTACTCCTCACACTTCAGATAGAGCCCTAATATCCAGAGTATACAAAGAACTCAAAAAATTAAACTATAAGAAAACAAATAATCCAAACAACAAATGGGCCAAGGACCTGAACAGATACTTCTCAGAGGAGGACATACCATCAATCAACAAGTACATGAAAAAATGCTCACCATCTCTAGCAGTCAGAGAAATGCAAATCAAAACCACCCTAAGATACCATCTCACTCCAGTAATATCCGCACCCTTAATGAAGTCAAACAACAACAAATGCTGGTGAGAATGTGGGGAAAAAAGTACACTTGTACATTGCTGGTGAGACTGCAAATTGGTGAGGCCAATTTGGAAAGCAGTATGGAGATTCCTGGGAAAGCTGGGAATAGATCCACCATTTGACCCAGATATCACCCTTCTCAGACTATTCCCTAAAGAACTAAAAAGAGCATGCTACAGGGACACTGCTACATCGATGTTCATAGCAGCACAATTCACAATAGCAAGACTGTGGAATCAACCTAGATGCCCTTCAATAGACGAATGGATAAAAAATAAAACGTGGCATTAAAACACAATGAAGTATTATTCTGCAATAACAAATAATAAAATCATAGAATTTGCAGGGAAATGGATGGCATTAGAGCATATTATGCCTATGAAGCTAGTCAATCCCTAAAAAAACAAATGCCAAATGTTTTCTTTGATATAAAGAGAGTAACTAAGAACAGAGTTGGGAGGAAGAGCATGACAAGAAGATTAACATTAAACAAGGACGAGAGGTGGGAGGGAAAAGGAGAGAGAATGGAAATTGCATGGAAGTGGAAGGAGACCCTCATGGTTTTTCAAAATTACATACAAGAGGAAGTGAGGGGAAAGAAAAAAAAAACAAGGGTGAGAAATGAATCAAAGAAGATGGCGTAGAGAGAGAAGATGGGAGGGGAGGAGAGAGGATGGGGATAATATAGGTTAGGAAATGCAGCAGAATACAACAGACACTAGTATAGCAATATGTAAAACAGTGGATGTGTAACCGATGTGATGCTGCAATCTGTATACGGGGTAAAAATGAGAGTTCATAACCCACTTGAATCAAAGTGTGAAGTAGGAGATGTCAAGAACTGTGTAGTGTTTTTAACAACCAACAATAAAAATTAAAAAGATAAAATAAAATAAAATAAATAAATAAGAAAAAAATAAAATGATAAGCCTAACCATAACCATAACCATTGCACTAATCCTAAACTTAAAACTAGTCTTAACCTTAGCTCTAACCACACCCATTATCCTAACCCTAACCATTAACTCCATGATAACCCGAAACCAACTATAACCCAGACCTAACCAGAAACCTAAACCTTGCCATAGACCTAATCCTAGCTTAAACTCTAAAAATTATGCTAAAGTTAACACTAACCCTAGTTTTTAACCTAAACCTAATCCTAAACCTAACCCGTCATCCAAACCTGTCCATTACTTTAACACTAAAGATAACCCTAATCCTAACCCTAGACATAATCCTAAACCTATCTCTATCCTTAGCATTAACCCTAGCTCAATCCCTAACCCATACCCTAAACCTTTCCCTATCCTTCACCCTAACAATAACTCTAGCCCTAATCCTAAACATAACCCTAGCCCTAACCCTAGTTCTAAATCTATCCATTACACTAAAGGTAACCACAAACCTAATGATAACACTAGGCCTAACCCTAACCCCATCCATTACCCTAAACCTAACCTGAGTCCTAAACTAACCTGAATCCTTAACATAACCTTATCCATTACCCTAACCCGAACTCAAACCTAATGTTAATCTGAGCCATAAACCTAAATGTCAAACTAACTCAAACCCAAAACCTTATTCTGACTATTATAATACCCGTAGCTCTCAACATCAACGTCACCATAACCTAACCCTGACACTAGACCTAGCCATAAATCTTACCAGAAAACTATCTCTTACCATAACCCTAGACCTGATATTAGCCCTAGCCAAGATTTTTGTGATAATCCTAACACAAAAGCTCACCTTCATTTTAGCCCTAAACCAAGCCTTGATCCTAACCCGAACCCTAACTATAGACCTATTCCTAATTTTATCCCTCCCCCTAGTTCTGAACTTAGCTATAACCCCATCTCTTTCCCCAAATGTAACCCTAACTCGATCTCTAGACTTATCTCTTACACTAATCCTAGACCTGATCCTAGCCCTAATTTAGCTCTAACCCTACTACTAGAACTAAGACTAAATCTAACACTCAGCTTAGCCCTATTCCTAGATTTAACCCAATCCCTAACCATAACCCTAACATTTGCCCTAACATTAGACCTAACACTAGCCCTAGCCCTAACCCTAGAACTAACCATAACTCCAAGTCAACCCTAAACCTAAGCCTAAACCTCACACTAACACTAGCCCTAACATGAAAACTAATCCTAAAACTAGCCCTAATTTAGTTCAAGCCCTTAAACAAAACTGAGCCATAGCCCTAACCCTAATCATTAACCTAAACCAAAATCTAATATTACACCTAGCCCTAACCTTAGCCCTTATTCCAGTCCTAACCTAACCCTAAAACTAACCTTGAACCTGACTCTGACCTTACACTAACCCTAGCTCTAATATCACCCAAAAAGTATACCTAACCCTGTACTAGAACTAGCCCTACCCGTAAGCCTAAAAGTATCCCTATCATAGCTCTTGTTCTTACATTAGATTTAGCACTAATCCTAGCCTTAACCTAACACGAAACCTGGCCCTAAATTGATCCCTACATCTCGTTGTAACCGTAACCATTAACCTAGCCGTAACCATTATCTTAAACCTAAAACTAGTCCTAACCCTAAACTTAACCCTAGACTTAATCCCTACCATAATCCTAGTAATAACTCTAGCTCTAACCCTATCCATTACCCTAAACATAACCCTAACCCTGATGCTAACCCTAGCCTTAAACTTAACCCTAATTCTAAACCTAGACCTGACTATAACACTAACCATCACCCTAGCCCTAAACATAGGTAAAACCCTAACACTTACACTAAACCTAACCTTAACACTAACCCTAGGTCTAACCTAACCTAAAATCTAGCCCTAATCTTAACCATAACCCTAGACCTAAATCTATCCATTACCCTAAAAATAAGCCTAAAAAAAATACCTCTAAACATAGCTCTTTCCCCACTCATTACCCTAACCCTAACTGTCAACGTCATGATAACACTAGCCCTAACTCTAAATCGATTCTAAAACTAACTGTAAACTTAACCCTAGCCTTAAACCTAAACCTACCCTAAAACTAACATTAATCCTAACCCTAGAACTAACCGTAAACCTAAACCTTGCCATAGTTCTAATCCTAACTCAAACCCTAACAGTTACACTAAACCTAACACTAACCCTAGTCCTAAACCTAAATCTAACCCTATCCATTTAGGCCTAACCCTAAACTTATCACTAACACTATACCTATTCATTAACTAAACCTAACCTGAACACTAAACCTAACCCTAACAATTATGCTAACCCTAACCCTAATCCTAACCCTAATGCTAATTCGAGCCCTAAAATTAAAACAAAACCTAACCCAAACTCTGAACAAGACACTGACTCTAATAGCACACCTAGCTCTAAACCTGACACTTACCCTAAACATAACCCTTATAGTAGACCCAGCCATAGAACTAACCCTAACAGTATCCTAACTTCAACCCTAGACCTGACATTAGCATTCTACGTAATACTTGCCTTAAACCTAACACAAACCTGAGCCCTCATCTTAGCACTAAACCTAGCCTTAATACTAACCCGAACTCTATCTCTAGCCCAAACTCTAATTTCAACCCTTTCCCTAGTTCTGAACCTAGGTAAAAGCACATACCTTCCCCTAACCAAACCCTAAACCTAACACTGTCACTAACAATAACACTTGTTTTTACAATAGGCCTAATCCTAACATTAACCATCTCTAATCCTAGCAGTAATTTATTGCTAAGTGTAACCCTAACTCTAACCCTAGCTCTAACACTATCCCTAACTCTAGCCCTAGAGCTATTTCTAGTACCAACCTTATCTATTGCCTAACCCTAACACTAGCCCTAACCTTAGTCCTAACTCTAGCCCTAGTCTTAAAGCTAGAGCTAAACCTAACTCTAAATCTAATCCTAACTCTAAACCTAAACCTAACCCTAATTCTAATTTGAAAACTAGCCCTAACCATACCTATAGCTCACAAACAAATATGAACTATAGCCCTACTCCTAATCCTTAACCTAAACCAAATCCTAATGCTACACTTAGTCCTAACCATATCCCTACAACTAATACTGAACCTGACTCTGACCCTAAAACTACCTCTAAACATCACCCTAAACCTAAACTTAATCCAAACACTAGACCTAGCCCTCATTCAAACCCTAAAACAATCCCTAAACGTAAAGCTATATCTTACTTTAGCCATTGCCCTAACCCTAACAAAAAAACTAGACCTAATCTGAGCCTCAATCCTAGATTTAACCCCAACCCTAACCGTAACCCTACCACTAACCCAAACATTAGCTCTAAACCTATTTCTTACCCTAAGCCAAACTTTCACCCTTATGCTACCCTAGTTCTAACCCTAATCCTTAGCTTACTCCAAACCCTAACTCTATTACTTGTCTTAACCCTAGCCCTCATTCTATCTTTAACCCTACCCCGAAGCCTAAGCCTAAGTTTTACCATTATACTGATCCTAACACTAACCCTAGGTCAAAGCCTGAGCTTAACACTAAACCGAAACCTAACACTAGCCCTACCAGTAAACCTATACTTAAACTAGCACTAGACCTAAACTTAATCCTAAATATAGCCATAACTCTAGCCCTAGTTCTAAACAAAAACCTACCCATAGCCCTAAAATAACCACTAACCTAATTTAAGAATAACCCTAGAGCTAGACCTAAGCCTAGTTCCAATTCTGTCTCTAAATATAAACTCAATGCTAACCCAAACACTGATGGTTACCCTAACACAAACTCTATCTGTAAACCTTATCCTAACCCAAAACTTAGCCTAAGACTAAACATATCTATAATCCTAACCCAAAAAATAGTGATAACCATAACTCTAGCTCTTATATTACACATAGCCCTAACACTAGTCATAAACCTCACACAAAACCTAGCCCTAATACAAGCTCTAAATCTAGACCTTAAGAATAATCCTAACCCTAATCCTAGCCCAAACCCTAAACCTAATGCTTGCCCTAACCCTAACCCTAGCTCAAAATCTAACCCTTACCCTAAACATAACCCTAGCTCTTACCCTAACACTAACCCCATCCCTAATCCTAACTGTAATTATAGCCCAAATCCTAGCTCAAACTTTATCCATTATCTTAAACATAACCCTAACCCTAATGCTAACCCTACCCCTACCCCTAAACCTAACCCTAACTGTAGCCCTGATTCTAATCCTAACCCTCACCCTAGCCTTAACCCTAGATCAAACCGTAACACTTACCATAAACCTAATCCTAACACTAAACCTAGGAGTAACAGAAACCCTAGCCCTAATTCTAACCTTAACCTAAACCTAACACTAGCACTAAACCTATCCATTATTCGAAACATAAGCCTAAACAAAATGCTAACACTTGGCCTAACTCTAACCCTATATATAACACTAACCATATACATTACTTTAAACATAACCTGAACTGTAAACCTAACTCTATCCAATACTCTAACCCTGAACTTAACCCTAACCCTCACAATAGCCCTAACCAAAGCCTTAAACCTAGCCAAAGCCCTAACCCTAGATCTAACCATAACTCTAAATCTAACCCTAAACTTAAGCCTAAACCTCATTCTACCACTAGCTCTAACACTATTGTTAATCCCTAAACTAACCCTAATCCAAGCCCTAGTCCTAAAACAAAACCGAGCCATTTCTATAACCATAAATCTTAACCTGAACCAAACCCTAACCAAAAACTAGCCATAACCTGACCTCTAATTCTTGTCCTAGGCCTAAAACTTACCCTCACTCTGACTAATATCCAATCACAAACTCAGCTCTATATATCACCATAACACTAGAACTAATACTAACACTAGATCTAGCCAATACCCTAACCCTAAAACTGAACCTAATCATAACCCTAGTTTTTAAATTGGCCTTAGCCAAACCCTAGCCCTAACTCTAACACAAAAATAGCCCTAATACAAGCCTAACACAAGATTTATTTCTAACCTTAACCCTAAAAGTAGCCCTAAACCTAACCCTAAACTTTGCCCTAAATCTAGCTCTAATTTTATCCTATACCCTAAGGAAAACCCTATTCATAATGCTAACTCTAGTCCTAGTCTTAATCCTTAGCCCAACCCAAACAATAAGCTTATTACTAGTCCTAACACTAGCCCTCATTCTAGACCTAACCCTAACCCAAAATCTCACCCTAACGTTCACCCTTATTCTGACCCTAACATTAATCATAGGTCTAAGCCTGACCCTAAACTGAAACTGAAACCTGAAACTAGCCCTACCTGTAAACTTTTATCTCAACCTAACCATAACACTAGCCCTAGATCTAAACCTAATCCTAAATCTAGCTATTACTCTAGCCCTTGTCCTAAAAAAAACTTAGTGCTAGCCCTAACAATAACCCTTAACCTAAACCAAACAACTACCCTACTACTAAACCAAACCCCAGTCCTATTCTGGCTTTCACCCTAACCCTAACTTTAACCTGAAAACTGGCCCTGACACTAACATTAAACCTAGCTCTAAACCTGAATCTAACCCAAAACCTAAACCTAACACTAGATCCAGCCATAACATCAACCCTAAAACTAGCTCTAATCAGAAACCTAGATCTTACATTACATATTGTTCTAACCCTAGGCCTAAACCTAACACAAAACATAAATAACCCTAACACTAATCGAGACCTAAACCTACCCGAAGAATAACCCTCACACTAACCTTAACCCTAGTCCTAACACTAACCCTAACCCTCACCTTATTCTCAAACCTAGCTCAAAGCCTAAACCTTAGTCTAAAAATAATTGTAGCATTATCCCTAATCATAACCCTAACCATAGCCCTAATCCTAACTATAATATTAGACCTAACACTAGCTCTAACCCTAGCCATTACCCTAATTCTTACCCTAATCCTAATAACTGTATCCCTAACCCTAACCAAAACCCTAACGCAAACCATAAACCTAACACTAGACGTAATCCAAAACCTAAACCTTGTCATAGCCTTAACTCTAACTCAAACCCTAACTCTTACCCTAAAACCAACAGTAAACCTAGCACAAAATTAAACTTAAATCTAAACCTAAACTTAACCATAAAGCTAACCTTACATCTAACCTTATCTATTACCCTAAACCTAATCCTAAACATAATGAAAACCCTAGCGCTAATACTAAACATAACACTGACCATAACACTAAACCTAACCCTCATTGTAGACCTAACCTTATCTGAAAACCTATCATTTACCCTAAATCTAACTTTAACCCTACCCTAAGCTAGGTTTAATAGCCCTAATCCAAAACATAACTTAACTCTATTCCTAATCCTAACCTAACCCTAGCGCTAACCATAGCTCTAATCCTATATATTATCCTAAAGATAAATCTAATCCTAATGCTGACCCTAGACATAATCTGAATCCTTTTGCTAAACCTAAAGCTCTACATTGTCCTAAACCTACCCTGAAACCTAAGCCTAATCCAATCAATTACCCTAACCCTAACCCTAACTTTAAACCTAAGGCTAATGTGAGCCCTAGCCCTAAAGCAGAACCTAAAACAAACCCTTAAACTGATCCTGACCCTAAAAATTCAACTAGCTCTAAACCTGACCTTTACCCTAAGCCTGAGACTTACACTAGACCTAGACGCAAACATAACCTTAAATCTACCCCTAACTGTAACACTACACCTTATATTAGCCCTAGCCCTAATTCTAGGCCTAAACCTAAAACAAATTCTAGCATTCATCCTAGCCCTAAACTTAGCCTTAATCACAACCCCAACCCTAATCCTAGCCCTAACCCTAATTCTAATCCTCACCCTTTCTCTAAACCTAGCTATAACACCATACCTTACCCTAGAATAAACAATAACCCTAGCCCTAACACTAGGCCTAATCTAAACACTAAATCTAGCCCTAATTATAGCCCTAACTTAGCCCTGTCCCTAAAACTAACCAAAATCCTAGGCCGAAGACTAACCCTAACTCTCACCCTAGCCCTAGCCCTAGTTCTAACCCTATCTGTAACCATAATCATAACCCTAGCCCTAACCCTTGTCCTATAGTTAGACTTAGCCCTAATCCTAGATCTAATGCTAAATCCAAATCTAACCCTAACCTAAAGCCTAAGCTAACACTAACACTAACCCTAAAACTAATGCTAATCTTATAGCAAGCCCAAACCCTAAACCTAGGACTAAAAAAATCTGAGCAACAGTCCTAACCCTAAACCTTAACTTAAACAAAATCTTAACACTACACTTAGACATAACCCTAGTCCTAATTCGAGTCCTAACACTAATGTTAAAACTTACCCTGATCCTGACTCATATCCTAACACTGACCCTAGCTCTAAAAACCACCCTAAAATTAAACCAAACTTTAACAATAACCCTAGACCTAATTCAAGTCATAACCCTATCCTTAAAGCTAACCCTGACACTGACTGATATTCTAACAGTCAACCTAGCTCTAAACAAAGCCATCACCTTAAACCAAACACTAACAGTAATCCTAGCCCTTATTTGAGTTCTAAGCTTAACCCTAAAACTAACCCTGATTCTGACTCATAACCTAACAATAACCATTGCTCTAAATATTACCCTATCCTTAAAACTAAATCTAACACTAGACCTACTCCTAACCCTAACCTTCAAACTAACTCTAATTGTAACCCTGGCTCTTAAGTTAGCCAATGCCCAAATCTAGCCCTAAACCTAACCCAAAAACTAGCCTTAATATGAGCTCTAAACCTATATTTAACACTAACCCTAACTTTAACCCTAGCTCTAAGGCTATCCCACAACCTAAGAAAAACCCTAAACCTAATGGTAACCCTAGACCTATCTCTAATCCTTCGGCTAACCAAAACACTAACCCTATTAATAGTTTTCACCCTAGCCCTCATTCTAGTTCTAACCCTATACCAAAACCTAACGCTTACCCTGACCCTTATTCTGACCCTAATACTAACCCTAATTCTAAAACTGACCCTAAACTTAGACCAATGACTAACACAAGACCTAGACTTAAACCAAACCCTAAATCTAGCCTTAACTCTAGCCCTAGACCTACATATAAACCTTGCCCTATCCCTAACAATAATCCTTAACCTAACTCAAATACCAATCCTACCCCTAGACATAAACCTAGTCCTAAATCTAGCTGTAACCCTAACTCTAACTCTAACCCAAACATTGATCCTGCCTTTAGAGTAAACCTATCTCTAAATCTGACCCTACCCAAAAAAACTAAACCTAACACTAGACCCAGCCATAACCCTAACTCTACAACTAGCCCTCAACATAACCCTAGTTGTTACATTACCCATATCCCTAACCCTAGGCCTAAACTAAAAAAAAAAAAAAAAAAAAAAAAAAAAAAAAAACTAGAGGTAATCCTAGGCCTAAATCAAGCCTTAAGCATAACCCTAACTGTAACCCTAGACCTAACCCTAATATAACCCTCGTTTTAGTTCTAATTCTAGCTCAAAGGCTAAACATTACTCTAAACATAAACCTACACTTTTCCCTCAATCTAACCCTACCCTTAGCCCTAATTCTAACCTTAACCCTAGCCCTAAACCTAGCTCCAAACTTACCCATTACTCAAAACCTAAACATAAGCTTATTGATAATCATAGGCTTAATGCTAAACCTTTAGTTTTCCTAAATGGAAAACTAAACCTAGACCTAACCTTAAACCTCACACTTGCTATAGACCTATTCTTAGCTCCAACCCTAACGCTTAGTATATACCTAAACATAACCATAGCCCTAACTCTAAGCCTAAACCACAATCTAACATTAAACATAGCCCTAAATCTACATCTAATTGTTCACATTACCCTAACCCTAACCTTATCTCTAATGACGTCCCTAGCAATAATCCTAACCCTAACCCTAAGAGTACTATAATCTCATCTCTAGAAGAAACCCTAAACCTAATTCTCAACCTAGACCTAAGACTAGCTCAAAGCCTAACTCTTACGCTAAACATAAACCAAAGCCTAACCTACTTTAACCCTAACCCTAACCCTAATTCAAGACCTATTCCTAACTATAATCCTAGCCCTAAATTTAGCTCTAATCCTATCCATTATACTAACCATAACCCTTACCCTAAAGTTAACCCTAGGCCTAACCTTAACCCTATCACTAACCCTAACACTATCAATTATCCTAAACATAATGTAAACTTTAAACAAAACCCTATCATTACCCTAACACACACCCTAGAGCTAATTCAAGCCTTAACTCTAAAACTTAACCTCAAACAAACTCTAACCCTGACCCTGACTCTAATATATCTCCTAGCTCTAAAGCTGACTTTTACACTAAACCTAACCATTACACTAAACCCAGCCATAACACTAATCCTAAAACTCTCCCGAATCATAATCTGAGACCTGACATTTGCCATAGCCCTTATCCTAGCCCTAAACCTAGCCTTAATCCTAACCATAAACCTAACTTTAGGCCTAACCCCAAAACTAACACTAGCCCTAATTTTAGCCTTAATTAATTATATTTCTGACACAACCCTAATCTTAGCCCTAGGACTAACTCTAACTCTCATCATTGCCCCATCCCTAGTTCTAACCCTATCCTTTAATGGAAATGTAATCCTAGCCCTAATACTCCCACTAACCTTTGCCATATAATTAGCTCTACCCCAAACCTAGATCTAATTTTAACTCTAAATAAAACCCTAACCCTAAGCCAAACCCTAACTCTAAATCTAACATTAACCCTTGCCCTAAAATAGAACCGAGCCATTGTCCTCACCCTAAACCTTAACCTAAACAAAACCATAACCCTAACCATAAGCTTAGCAATAATTCTAGTTTTAAGCTCAAAACTAGAACTAACACTGACCCTGACTCTTACCATAATACTAACCCTAACACTAAACCTAACACTAGACCTAATTTAACCCTAATTGTAACCCTGGTTCTTACATTAGCCTTACCCCTAACCCTAGCATTAACATAACCCAAAACCTAGCCCTAATCCAAGCCCTAACCCAAGTTTTAACGCAAACCTTAATCCTAACCCTCACCCTAATCAAAACCATAACCCTAGCCCTAACCCTAGCTCTAACCTTATCCATTGCCGTAACCATAACCCTAGGCCTAAACCTAACCCTATTCCTAATCCTAAAACTCTGCATTATTCTAAACCAAACCTAAACCCTAAACCACACGTTATCATTACACTAACACTAATTATAATACCAATTCAGCCCTAACTTTAAAACTTAACCTATCCGAAACTTCTAACCAAGAACATGACCTTAATAATATCCCTAGCTCTAAATCTGAACCTAAACCTAAACCTTACATTACATGTAGCCATCAACCTAACCCTAAAAGTATCTTTAACCATAACCCTAGATCTGATATTAGCCCTAGCCCTAATCCTAGCCGTAACCCTAAAATAAATCATAGCCCTCATCTTAGCCCCAAACCAGGCCTTAATATGACCCTAACCCTTACCATAGGCCTGACCCTCATTGTAAACCTCACCCTATCTCTAAACCTAGCTATAATGCCATTCCTTACACTGAACTTAACCCTAACAATAAACCTAACGCTAGGCCTCAGGTGAACACTAACCCTAGCCCTAATACTAGCCCTATTTTAAAGCTATCCCTCTCCCTATCCCTAACCCTAGCCCTAAGAGTAACTCTAATTCTCACACTAGCCCTATCCCTACTTCTAACAATATCCATTACCATAATCCTAAACCCTGTCCTAACCCTAACCCTAAACCCAGCCATGACCATTGCCAAATCCTTATTCCTAGTCCTAACCCTAGATATAACCCTAACTCTAAATTTAACCCTAACCCTAAGCCTAATCTTACCATTAACACTAGCCCCAGCCCTAACACTAACATAAAACTAGCCCTAACACTAAACCTTGCAGTAAAACAAAATGGAGCAATAGCCCTAACCCTAAACCTTAACTTTAACCAAACCCTAACACTATACCTAGACATAAAGCTAGCACTAATTCGAGTCCTAACCTTAACCTTAATACTAACCATAATCCTGACTTATATTTTAACACTCACCCTACCTCTAAACACCACCCTAACCTTTAACCAAACCCTTACAGTAACCCTAGTCTTAATTCAAGTTCTAACCCTAACACTAAAACTAAATCTGACCATGACTATTAACCTAACACTAACACTAGCTCTAAATTTCACCTAACCTTAAACTTAATCCTAACACTAGAGATTTAAGCGCTAACCATAACCCTAAAACTAACCCTAAAAAACTCTATTTCTTACATTAGCCATTGCTCTAACAATAGCCATAACATTAACACAAAAACTACACCTAATCCAAGCACTAAATATAGCTTCAACCTTAACCCTAGCCCTAAACCTAGCTCTAATACTAAACCTTACCCTTTGCCAAATCCTAAACCTAATGCTAATCCTAGTCTAAACCGTAATCCTTAACCTAACCCAAACCCTAACCCTATTAGTAGTCCTAACCCTAGTTCTCATTCTAGCTCTTACCATAACCAAAACCCTAACCCTTACCCTGACCCTTATTCTGACCCTAACTCTAATCATAGGTCTAAACCTGAACTTAACCCTAAACTGAACCCTAACACTAGCCCTACTGGTAATCTTATACCTAAACCTTAACCTAACACTAGCCCTAGACCTAAGCCTAATCCCAATCTATCCATAAATCTAGCCCTAGACCTAAAGAAAAACTCAGCCCTAGTTTTAACAATAACTTTTAGCCTAAAGCCAAACACTAAGCCTTCCCCTAGACTTAACTCTAGTTCTAATTCTGGCTTTCACATTAACCATGACCCTAAACTGAACACTGACCCTGACAATAAGACTATTCTATCTCTAAACATCAGCCTAACCCTAAACCTAAACCAAAAATATACTTAGCTCTAACATTAACCCTGAAACTAGCCCTAATCATAACAAAGTTCTTACATTTGTCATAGCCCTAATCTATCACAAAATCTATCCCTAACACAAGCCCTATCCTAGCTTTAATCCTAAAGCTAAACATAATTCTAACCTTAGCCCTAACCGTAAACCTAAGCCAAAAGCTATACCTAATTCTAAGAGTAACACTAGCCCTATCACTAGTTTTAACCCTATCAATTACCCTAATGATAACACTAATGCTTCGGCTACCCTAGGCCGAACCCTAACCTATCGCTTACCCTAACCCTATCCATTATCTTACACATAAGGTGAACTCTAAACCAAAAATAATAGTTAACCTATAATCACCATAATGATAACTCGAGCCATAAACCTAAACCTTAATCTAATAAAAACCCTAATCCTGACCCTGACCCTAAATAATGCCCATAGCTCTGAACCTCACCTTAACAAGAAACCTAAACCTTACAATACACATAGTTAAAAATTAACCTTAAAACTCTCTCTCACTGTAACCCTAGACCTTATATTAGTCCTAGCTCTACTTCTAGTCCAGATCCTAAGACAAACCTTAGCTCACATCTTGGTCATAAACCTCACCTAAATCATGAAATTAACCCTAACCATAATTCTAATTCTAATCCTCAACCTAGTCCTAAAAGTAGCTATAATACCATCCCTTAACCTAAAACTAACCCTAGCCCTAAACCTAGGCCTAACCCTAAAACTAACCCTAGTCCCAATTTCAGCTTTAATTTAGCCCTATCACTAACCCAACATTTATACTAGCCCTAAGACTAACTCAAAAACTTGCCCTAGCCTTATACCTAGTTCTAACTGTATCCCGTACCCTCAACCTAAACCTAGCCCTAAACTTAGCCCTTATCTTAGCCCTATCCTTACCCCTGGCCCAAAGCCTAGATCTAAACTTAACTCTAAATCTAAACCTAAAGCTAAGACTAAACCTCACACTAAAACTAGCCCTAATCCTAACATTAATCCTAAAACTAGCCCTAACTCTACCCCTAGCCCTAAAACAAAACCAAATCATAACCCTAACCCTAACTCTTAACCTAAAGCAAACCCAAACCCTACACCTAGCTCTAATCCTATCTCTAATTCTAGTCCTAACCTTAACCTGAAAACTAATCTGGTCCCTGACATTGACCCTAACATTAAAACTAGCTCTAAACATCATCGTAACTGTAAACTTAAACCTATCACTAGACATAGCCCTTTTTATAACCCTATCACTAGCTGTAATCATATAATTACTTCATACAATAGCCATAGCCTTAAACCTAGCCCTAAAACAACCCAAACCTAGCCTTAATCCAAGTCCTAAACCTAGTTTATTTTTATATTTATGTTTTAGTTTTTGGTGAACACAACATCTTTATTTTTTTGGTATGTGGTGCTGAGGATCAAACCGAGTGAACCGTGCATGCCAGGTGAAAAGGCTACTTCTGGAGCCACATCCCCAACACCTAAACATAGCTTTAACCCTAAATGTAAACCTAACATTAACCCCAAAAGGCTTTAATTTTGTACATAACCCTACCCCAAAACTTATGTCTAACCCTATCAATTACCCTAATGATAACCCAACACTTATGCTAAACCTAGGCCTCACCCTAACCCTATCTATTACAGTAAACCACACCTAAACCCTAAACCTAACCCTTTCTTTAAGTTAACGTTAAACTTAGTGATAATTCAAGCCCTAAACCTAAACCTTAACCTAACCCAAACCCTCACCTTGATCCTGAACCTAATAATAATGCTAGCTCTAAAACTGACCCTTAGTATAAACCTTACCCCTACACTTGACAAAGCCATTAACCTAACACTATCCCTAACTGTAACCCTAGACCTGATATTAGCCTTACCCCTAATACCAGCCTTAACCCTAACACAAACTTTAGCCCTCATCCTAGCCCTAAAACTAGCTTTAATCATAACCCTAAAACTAACCCTAATACTAACTCTTGCCCTAGAACTCAACCTAGCTATAACCAAATACCTTACACTAAACATAACCCTAACTCTAACCCTAACCCAAAAGTCAAACCTAACACTAACACTAGCCTTAATTTAGCCCTATTCCTAAACCTAACCCTAACCCTAGCTCTAAGACTGACTCTCACTCTCATACTAGCCTTATCGCTTGTTCTAACTGGAACCCCTACCATAATTTTAAACCTAACCAAAACCCTAGTCCTAACCCTTGCCCTATCCTTAGCACTAGCCCTAACCATAGATAAAAACCTAACTCTAAATCTAACCCTAACCCGAAGCCTAAGCCTAACCATTATGAATACATTTATATTTAGACACCTTTTCTACAGATGTTTGTGGTAAGCCATTGTTGTAGATTGTGGCCGCCATTAGAAGATGGCGCCGGCTTCCACTGTGGCCTGTGGTAAACAAATTCTTTTGTGGAGAGTTGGCACGCTATCCCTTGCCACCCTATAAAAAGATCCACGTGGCGGCTTAAGATTGGTACGTGGGAGGCTTTATTAGGCTGTGCTTGGGCCCTCGGGAGAGAGAGGGGGGGTCACTAAAAGATACTTTAATCAAGGCCTGAATAAACTGCTGAAAGAAGATTCCTGAGTTGCGTCTTCCTTGCGGTCAAGGGGTCGCGACAAGTAGTGCTGAAAACCCGGGAACCAGAACTTTCAGCAGTCAGGGGTGGTGCACCGGTTAGTCCCAGGTAAGTGGGACCCGTGGTCAAAGCGGAGATTAGTCCCAGGTAAGTGGGACCCGCTATCAAAGTGGCAGCTCCTCTGTAAAGCCAGAGAGAGCATTACATCTTATTGCAGCTGCACTGTGTACTTTCGCTCTTACTTTCACTTTTGTTTTTTGTGTGTCTTTTGTTGTGTCATGGGTGCCGTATCTTCAAGTCCGCTTCTCCTGGCCCTAGATAACCTGTTACGTTCCAAGGGCCTAGAAGTGAAACGTAGTACTTTACAGAGATTTATACAGAAGACAGATATTGCTGGACCGTGGTTTGCGTTCTCGGGCAGCCTTACTATACCTAGCTGGGATAAGTTAGGCACAGATCTTGACTTTGCTTCTGAGCAGGGCATATTAGAGGGTGGGGTGATACCCCTTTGGAAGATGATCGGTAGTTGCCTCGCAGATGGCAGATGTCAGGAAGCACTTACTAAAGGACAAGAAGTTTTAGAGCAATTACATGAAGAAAGATCAGAAATGGCAGGCAGTGAGGTATTTCAGGAGGGTGGGAGTGTGGGGAGCGAGAAACAGGGGAGGAGGCGATTATCTCCGGCATGAAGTGACGTATTTCAGGAGGATGGCAGTGTGCGGAGCGAGAAACAGGGGAGGAGGCGATTGTCTCTGGCACGGAGTGAGATATTTCAGGAGGAAGGGAATGTGCAGAGCAAGAAACGGGGGAGGAAACGCTTGTATCCAGATCTCAGTACACTGCGCACACTCCCATGCAAAAGTGGGTCAGAAGAGGAGGAGGAGGAGGAGGAGGAGCTCGGGAGACTGTCTCGTCAGCTAGGGAGTCTAACTATGGGAGAAGGGAACAAAAATAAACAGGAGCTCAAGAAAAATGATCCTCCGGACCCGCCGTCGTACGGTGGGGGTGTTTCGAGGAGAGCTTTCCATGCCCAAACATGGAGGGCTGTTAACGCTGAGATGGGTCTTGCTTATCCAGTTTTCCAGGATGACAATAGGGGAAGATTCCATGAGCCCTTAGATTTCAAAATTGTGAAGACCCTGGCAGAGTCTGTGTGCACTTATGGGGTGGATGCCGCCTTCACACTAACTCATGTGGAGAGTCTGTCTAGATACTGTACGACTCCCTCTGATTGGGCTAGCCTTGTTCGGGCTTGTGTCTCTCCAGGAAAATATTTGGACTGGAGAGCCTTTGTGCTAGAGGGCGCTGTAGAGCAGGCTGCCCAAAACTATGCGGTGGGACACCCCCATTTGGACAAGGATATGCTTTTGGGACAAGGCAGATTTGCTAATCAACAGACAGGATTCCCTCCTGAGGCATATGATCAAATTAACAACATTTGCATTCGGGCATGGAAGTCACTTCTAAATAGAGGAGAGGTGTCTGGTAACTTGACTAAGATTCTGCAGGGCCCCACAGAACCCTTTTCAGATTTTGTAGCAAGGATGGTGAATGCCGCTGGAAAGATTTTGGGGGACCCTAATAGGCACCTACAGGGGCGTAAGCATCCTGTGCAAGGTCATCAAAAGCTTAACAGATTTGCTCTGGGTTTTTCCTAGGGGCCACTGGGGCTCAAATACCCATAACATGGCTCACCGAGGTGCCTGTTTGGGTGCCTCAGTGGCCTCTTCCCTCGGCTAAACTGGCAGCAGCCCATGATCTAGTCAAAGAACAACTTGACTTGGGTCAGATCCAACCTTCTACTTCTCCATGGAATACTCCCATATTTGTCATTAAGAAAAAATCAGGGAAGTGGCGCCTACTGCATGATCTATGAGCAGTTAATGCTCAGATGCAACTTATGGGGCCCATTCAAAGAGGGCTGCCTCTGCTCTCCTCTGTTCCTCAAGGCTGGCATATAATTGTTATTGACATTAAAGACTGTTTCTTTTCCATTCCTTTGCATCCTAAAGATTCACAACGTTTTGCTTTCACCCTTCCCTCATGTAATCACGAGGAACCAGATCAAAGGTTTGAGTGGGTGGTATTGCCACAGGGGATGGCTAACAGTCCCACGATGTGCCAGATGTATGTGGTGAAGGCACTCGCACCTCTTAGACATAAGTATTCCTCCACCAAGATCATTCACTATATGGATGATGTGTTATTGGCCGCAAAATTAGAACAGACAGTTAATGAGGCTTATAAAGAACTCGTGATGCTGTTGGCTCAACATGGACTGCACATCGCACCTGAAAAGGTTCAAACAGGGGATTCTATCAGGTTTTTGGGAGCGACAATTGGGTATGACAAATTAAAACCGCAAAAAATTACCATCAGGACTCAAGATTTCCAAACTCTAAATGATTTTCAAAAATTGCTGGGAGATATTAATTGGATAAGAGGATATTTACATATTCCTAATATTGTGCTCCAGCCTTTGTATGCTACTCTTAAGGGTGATCCAGATCTTGCTTCCCCTCGTAGCCTCACTACTGAGGCTAGAGCGGCCCTTATGAAAGTAGAACAAGCTATACAGCATGCCACTCTATGCAGGCTCCAGAGTGATAAACCTTTCCAGTTATGTGTGCTTGCCACTATGCGGCAGCCTACTGGAATATTGTGGCAAGATGGGCCTTTACTATGGATCCACCCACATGTATCCCCAGGAAAATCCTTAGAATATTATCCTGATGCTGTTGCAGCATTGGCACTTAAAGGGATTCAACAAAGCATTCAATTTTTCGGCCAATCACCTTCTTCTCTTATCATACCCTACACTAAAGCTCAACTTAATGTTTTATGTGCTACTCTAGACAACTGGGCTATTCTGTGTTGCTCGTTTCAAGGGGGTATTGATAATCACTACCCTTCTCATCCATTACTTCATTTTGTTAAAGAACACCCCATCATTTTCCCTAAGGTAACTTCATCCAGTCCAATTCCGGGGGCTGTTAACATTTTTACTGATGGTTCCAAGTCTGGAATGGGAGCCTATGTAATTATTGACTCTCCCCCTATCCAGCATCAATTTGCTCCTGGAAATCCACAATGGGTAGAACTACAAATTGTTATTGAAGTTTTTAAACAGTGTTCTTTTCCTTTTAATCTTATTTCGGACTCCAGCTATGTGGTACAAGCACTAAAAGTCCTGGAGGCCGTGGGAGCTATTAGTGATGCCCACAATGTGTCTGTTTACTTTACTCAGCTTCAACAGCTTATCTCTAACCGCACTGCTTCTTTTTATCCAATGCACATCAGGGCTCACACCTCTCTTCCTGGTCCGTTATCCCAGGGGAATGCCTGTGCGGACTTAGCCACTAGAGGCCAATTGATATGCTTGGCTTCCTCCTTAGAGGGGGCTAAGTTGTTTCACCAAAACTTCCATGTTAATGCACTAACGCTGGACAGGCATTTTTCCATTTCAAGAGCGGATGCTCGGCAGTTTGTATTGCAATGTCCCCATTGTGTCACATTTCTTCATTCCCCTAATTATGGAGTAAACCCACGGGGATTAAAGCCATTGATTGCTTGGCAAATGGATGTGACACATATACCTGACTTTGGTAACCTTAAGTATATGCATGTTTCCATTGATACGTGCTCTGGAATTATCTATGCTTCTGCTTTATCGGGAGAAAAGGCACGTAATGTCATTACTCACTGTTTAGAGGCATGGGCAGCATGGGGTGCACCTGCATCCCTTAAGACTGATAATGGACCTGCTTATACTGGCAGACAATTTACAGCTTTTTGTTCTACTATGGGAGTGCAACTTACTCATGGTTTGCCTTATAATCCTCAAGGACAAGGCATTGTTGAGCGTGCTCATCGCACCTTAAAGGAAACTTTACAAAAACAAAAAGGGGGAATAGGAGCTGAACACACTCCTAAAGAACGCCTGTCCTTAGCTCTCTTTACCATTAATTTTTTGAATTTGGATATTCATGGTCGCTCTGCGGCCGATAGACATGTGTCCCCTCAGCCCTCTGTGATTAGCTATGTTAAGTGGATGGATGTTCTTACGGGCCAATGGAACGGCCCTGATCCCGTGCTGACATGGACACGAGGATGTATATGTGTTTTTCCCCAGGATCGTACGGAACTGTTGTGGGTCCCTGAACGCTTGACAAGAAGAGTCTCGACATCAACTGACCAGCAACAAGAGATACCACAACAATCCTGTGATGAGGATCTTCATTCTGCTAAGTGCTCTGGCTCTGGTGCTGGTGCCGATGATCATTCTTGGGAGAAACATCAAGTTGCTAAAGGTTTCTCCCTTTCCCCCTCTCTTAAGAGGTATGTTTATAACTTTAACAATAGTGCCAGCTCCTCTACAGGAGTAGGTTGGTCCTGGTTTCAATGGCTGATTTCCAATGAAAAGGGGGCTTCAGCCGATATTTCTGCACTTGCTCAGTTGGTAGGAGCCAAAAGTTGGCTGGCTAATGTTTCTGGTACTGTTAGGGAAAGTGAATGAGGTAATAGACATAC
Organism: Callospermophilus lateralis; assembly: GCF_048772815.1. Taxonomy (NCBI): domain Eukaryota; kingdom Metazoa; phylum Chordata; class Mammalia; order Rodentia; family Sciuridae; genus Callospermophilus; species Callospermophilus lateralis. Next base: position 113,976,673 of record NC_135313.1, on the reverse strand, counting down.
ATCTGTTTCATTCAACTCTCTGTTGTATAATGCCACATTGCCTCCTGCAATGGTCTGTGTCCATTCCCCTTTCTTATTCCTTTTGGCTAAGGCCACCTCATCGGGGATGCTGGATTGTTCTCATACTACCTGTCTCTTATCTGAGTGTTGGAATGGTTCCTGGACTGTAGCAGTGATTATGAAAATTCCAACTTTCGTCCCAATCCCGGTCACTGCGGATCCTGATAAATTCCCTATTGTTGAGCTACTTAGAGTTCGCAGAGATTTTGGAATCACAAAGCCTATAGTGACGGTATCTGCTGCTGCAGCGGTTACAGCCGGAATGGCTATGGCTAATCAAGTACAAACTGCTGCCACCATTAATCAAGTTGTCCAACAAACTTCCACCATACTTGAATCCCAAAGTACAATTAATCAACATATTTTGTCAGGGATTTTAGCTGCCAACCAAAGAATAGATTTACTTCAAGCTCAGGTAGAAGAATTGGCTGACTTCGTGCTTTTGGGTTGTGTTGACCAACGTGCACATTTATGCATAACCTCTGTCAGATTTAATGATTCCAGGAATGCTTCCCGCATCATTGGCGAATATTTGGCTGAAAATTGGTCCATGGAAGCGGAAGACATGATCCAGTCTCAACTAACCCAGATAGCTGTCTTGAATAGCACCCGTGTTGATCCCGTGACTTTGGGTCAATTCACCGATTGGATATCTTCTGCTTTTTCCTTTTTTAAAGAGTGGGTGGGGCTGGGCATTTTTGGCGCAATGTGTTGCTTCGGTATGTTTCTCTGTTTGTGGTTTCTCTGTCGCCTCAAGGCCCGCAATGCTCAGGATAAGGCTATGATCATCCAAGCTCTTGCAGCTTTAGAAAATGGCAATTCACCTCAAGTCTGGCTTGCGCATCTTAAACAGTAAATCTTTGACATGGTCATTGCACCCCAAGTTATTATAACATTGCACTGGGATTGGCATGTCTTTCCTCATTATTCTCTTAGTGTTGGAAAGCCCTTGCACTCTGCCGGTCTTGCTGCCATTGCACGCAGGTGGGTTTCCACACTAATGCTTCTCTATCGCCTTAAAGTCCATGCCTTTCTTTCAGGGTGCTGTCAACTCGTTTGTCGTTGTGTACAGCCACGGAACAGCCTCAGCTGTCCCCCTTCGTCCACCTTCATCACGATGCAGGATGCGAGGCAAAGCACTGCACTTGAGTGATCCCTCAACGGACCTCAAGGAAAGCATGTCCTATTGCATGCGGGTTTGACGTCCACGCCCCCGCCCTACGAAAAAAGGCGTCGGCTGATATGGGGTCAGGTCTGGGGAAGGTGCCTCCTTAGGACTGAACCATACATTGCAGCCGCTTCTGCACAGTGGGATAGGACCTCTACTTTCGCCTGCATTGTTTTATAAAATAGAAGGGGGGACTGTGGTAAGCCATTGTTGTAGATTGTGGCCGCCATTAGAAGATGGCGCCGGCTTCCACTGTGGCCTGTGGTAAACAAATTCTTTTGTGGAGAGTTGGCACGCTATCCCTTGCCACCCTATAAGAAAGATCCACGTGGCTGCTTAAGATTGGTACGTGGGAGGCTTTATTAGGCTGTGCTTGGGCGCTCGGGAGAGAGAGGGGGGGTCACTAAAAGATACTTTAATCAAGGCCTGAATAAACTGCTGAAAGAAGATTCCTGAGTTGCGTCTTCCTTGCGGGCAAGGGGTCGCGACAGATGTTGGCTTCAATTATTATTTAGAATATAGTTATTTATTCCAAATAAGGCAAACCATTTCTGGTGGCATATAGAGAACTGAGAGTCAGGGGTAGGATGTCATGTTAAGGAGGAAAGGAGTGAGAGTATGTGATGATTCTAACTTAGCAACTTTGGAGGAGAACTCTAATGAATAGACAGGGGGAAATTTATGAAAGAAGTTATAAATTCAAATTCCTTATCTGTATTCATAAAATTACCCAATGAATAAATAGTAAAAGTTAGAAGGCTGAAAGTGGGATAGAGGGAGAAAGAAAAAAAGAAGAAAAAATAACAAGGAAAGAAAGAGTGGGAGAAAAAATAAGAGCAAAAAAAAGAGATGGTGAGTTGGGGTCTATGCAATTCTTCTATATTGTACAATTCTACTGATTCAGTTTTTAAAGTCCAATTTCATGGAAAGTTCTTGGTTTCACTTATGTTGTGGTTGTGAGGATCAGAAGGGGAAGGGTAGAGGAGAATGTATGAGAAGAGCAAGAAAAGATAAGTAAGAAAGAAAAAAAGTCTCTCAGAACTCTGTTTTTTTTTTTTTCTTGCAGTAAGTGTAGTTGTCGATTCCTAGCTTGAGTCTCTGTGCTCAGGGTGGTGGAGGTAGCCAGGGTGAGAGGGCTTTAGCTTCTACCTGGAGCCTCCCTACTCTTAGTCTCTGAAGAGGAAACCAGGTGCCTATACAGTTTCTGTTCCACATTGATAGCTACACCCCCCAAAATCTTGTAAGAAAAATCTTGAGTTATCACAGCTGGAGGTAGGGAGTTGAAAACCAGGTACCTGATAAGCTGCAGAATCAAGCTTGTAACGATGCCCACCAATAGATGGCAAGTAAGGATTTTCAAGATTGATTCAATCTATTACCCATGTATGGTGTTTGGTGATGTGGGTTCTGGAGTGACCTTGTGCTGTGTCCAGAACTCAGTCTGGTGACCCACAAGCAAAGCCTCTGTTCAGTGCTGCCTTCCATCTGCACAGAGAGCACCCATGTGGCTGAGACTGCTGTCTGTGCCCAGAGAAACTGCACAGCTGAGCCTTTCATCTGTGCCGAGAGCACCCATGGGGCCCCATTTTCTTTTCAAATTTCTATGATACTGGTAAGGATTCATCTTTTACTTAGCCTTACTATACTCCACAGCTTCATGCCTTTTCAGTTCAATGGTTCACTCTCAGGAACAGTTTGTGTTTTAAGGTTTCCCTTCATTATGGCTTATTAATGTGAATGAAAATTGAGCTGGAAATCAAACAGGGTTGGCAGGAGGTGGTTGAAACTTCACAAAATCAGTTCTCAGTGGCCACTCTTTGCTTTCTTTCTTTTTATGGTAAGCCAAAGGTGAAGCAAGCTAAAGAAACTGTATTCATCCGAAAGCCCTTAAAAAGAAAACATAAAAACATGTATGTACTGAAATAAGTCGCTCAACAATTTGATCAGATTTTTTTGATACTGCAGAGAATCCATCTTACAGGTGGCTATACTAGGCTCCCCAAGTTTGGCACTTCTAAGATCAGTGGTAAACAGGTGAGGGTTAGTGTTACCTTTAGGGCTTGCTTTAGAGGTAGTGTTCGTTTAAAGTTTGTTTTGTTCAAATTTTGTTTGTTTTGTTCAAATTTCTTTGATACTGGGAAGATTTAACTTTTACCTAGCCTTTCTATGTGCCCCAACTTTGGGTCTTCTCAGTTCAACGGTTTGCTGTTGGAAATAGATTCTTTTTAATGTCTCACTTCATTTTGACCTATAGGGGTAAATGCAAACGGAGCTTGAAATCAGAGGGTTTGTGCTAGCTGGTTGATCCTTCACATACTAAATCAGTTGTCTGTGGGCACTCTCTGGTTTCTTCCTTGTAAAATAGCCCTAACCTGAAGCATGCAAAGCAACTTTATGTGAGAGCACTTTAGGAGAAAACAGGAAAATATGCATGTACTGAACTGCCTCCCCAATTATTTGGTCAGATTTCTTTGATATTGTGAAAGATTTATCTGTTAGCCTACGCAACTTGGCTCCACAAGTGTGGGACTTCTAGGATCAAAGGTACTCTAAACAGGTTAAGGTTAGTGTTAGGGTTAATGTTAGGACTAGGAATAGACCTAGTGTTAAGGTAAGGGTTAGTTTTGTTTTCAAACTTCTATGATACTAATCAGAATTCATCTTTTTCCTACTTTGAGTATACACTAAATATTTGGGCCTTCTACATAAAGGGTTTGCTTTCAGGAACAGTCTCAATTTTCATTTTTCTCTTCTTTTTGCCCTATAGGGGTTAATGGAAATAAAGCATGAAAATCGAACAGGGTTTGGGCTAGCTGCTTGAAACTTTCACACACTCCATCAATTTTCAGTGTGCATAATCTGTGTTTGCCGTGATAGTAGCCATAAGATGAAGTAGAAAGAAACAGCTTTATCTCTGAGTGCTTTAGGAGCAAGCATAATACCCATGTAATGAAAGAGTCTCAGATTTTTTTGGTTGAATTAATTTGATACTGTAAAGGATTCATCTTTGACCTAGCCATAGTAGGCTCCCCAAGTCTTGGCCTTCAAGGGTCAATAGTTCACTGTCAGGAACATTTTGAATATTTAGGTTTCTTTTCATAAAGGCCTATATGTGTGAATGCAATGGATCTAGAAATCAAACAGGGTTGGTGCTAGCTGCATGAAACTTCACACACTCAATCAGCTCTCTGTGGGCACTCTTTGTTTTTTCTTTGTGAAAGTACCTTAAGCTGAAGCATGGTAAACAATTTAACCATTTGATTTTAATAAAACAAAAAGGGAAATATGAATGTACTGAAATACCTCCCCCAATTTTTCATCAAATTTCTTTGATACTGCACAAGTTTCATCTGTTAAGTTGTGCTGCTGCTGCTAGGATCCCCAAGTTTGGGACTTCTATCATCATAGGTACTTTAAACAGCTTAGAATTAGGTTAGGGTTGTGTTTGATCTAGTGTTAGAGTTAGAGTGAATTTTGTTCAAATTCATTTGATACGTGGCATAATTCGTATTTTACCTAGCCTTACTATTTTCCCCAGGTGTGGGCCTTATTCCTTCAATGGTTTGCTGTCAGAAATAGTTTGTCTTTTGGGGCTGGGGATATGCCTCAAGCGGTAGCTCACTCGCCTGGCATGCATGCAGCCTGGGTTCCATCCTCAGCACCACATACAAAACAAAGATGTTGTGTCTTCCGATAACTAAAAAATAAATATTAAAATTCTCTCTCTCACCCTCTCTCACTCTCTCTTTTAAAAAAAACAAACAGTTTGTATTTTAAGGTTTCCTTCATGTTGAACTATATGGGTAAATGAAAATGGAACTTAAAATCAAAGAGGATTTCTGCTCGCTGCTTAAAACTGCACACACTCAGTCAGTTCTGTGTGGGCATTCTCTGATTTCTTCCTTGTGAAAGTTTCCCAAAACTGAAGCATGCAAAAACATCTTTATCTGAAAGTCCTGTAGGAGAGAACAGGGAAATATACATGTACTGAACTACCTCCCCAAATTATTTGGTCAGATTTCTTTGATACTGCACAACATTCATCTGTTAGCTTGCCCTTCTAGGCTCCCTTAATTTGGGACTTCTATGATAAAAGGTCTCTAAACAGATTAGGGTTAGGTTTATGGTTAGGGTCAGGGCCATGTTCAAACCTAGTGTTAGGGTTAGAGTCAGTTTTGTTCATGTATCTTTTCTACTAGGCAGGATTCATCTTTTACCTAGCCTCACAATGTTCCCTGGTTTGGGCCTACTCAGTTCAATGGTTTGCTGTCAGAAACAGTTTGTATTTTAAGGATTCAATTTATTTTGAACTATTTTGCTGAGAAATGGACAACAAAATCTAGCAGAATTGGTGATAGTTGCGTGAAACTGCACACACTCAATCAGTTCTCTGGGGGAAATTTTGTTTGTTCCTTTTGAATGTTGTCCTCAGGTGAAACATGCTAAGCAACTTTATCCTAGAGCACTTTTAGAGAAATCAAGGAATTCTGCATATACTGAAACACTTCCCGAAATTATTTGCTCAGATTTCTTTGATACTTTGCAGGATTCATCTGTTAGCTTTCCCCACTAGGCTCCCTTAGTTTGGGACTTCTAAGATCAAAGGTTCTCTAAACAGCCTAGGGTGAGCTGTAGGGTTAGGATTAAGGACAGATCTAGCGTTAGGTTTACAGTACTTTTGTTCAAATTTCTTTTATACTAGGCAAGATTTATCTTTTACCTAGTCTTATTATGTGCTCCAGTTTTTGTCCTTCTAAGTTCACTGGTTTGTTGTCAGTATTTCAGTTTTTATTTAAAGGTTTCACTTCATTTTGACCTATATGGGTAAATGGAAAAGGAGCTGGAAATCAAATAGGGTTTTTGCTAGCTGCTTGAAACTCCACCCTCTCAATCAGTTCTCTATGAGAACACTCTGGTTTTATTCTTGTGAAAGTATCCCAAAGGTAAAGCATGCAAAAACAACACTATGCGAGAGGATTTTAGGAGACAACAGGAAAATATGCATGTATGAACTACCTCCCTTAATCATTTGGTCAGATTTCTTTGAAACGGGGAAGAATTCATCTGTTAGCTTGCCCTACTATGCTCTTCAACTTGGAGAATTCTATGATCAAAGGTTCTCTAAATAGGTTAGGTTAGATTTAGGTCTAGTGTTAGGGTTAGAGTTTGTCTTGTTCAAATTTTTTTGATACTGGGCAGGATACATGTTTACCTAGCCTTACTATGTTCCACAGGTTTCGGCCTTCTCGGTTCAATTTTTGCTGAGAGAAACAATTTGTATTTTATGGATTCACTTCATTTTGACCTACATGGGTAAATGGACATGGAGCTGGAATCAAACAAGGGTGGTGCTAATTGCTTGAAACTTCACACACTCAATCAGTTCTCTGTGGGCACTTTCTGGTTTGTTCCTTGTGAAATTAGTAATAAACTGAAGCATGCAATTCAAATATATCTGAGAACACTTCATGAGAAAACAGCAAAAAATGTGTGTACTGAAATAGCTCCCCAATTATTTTGTCAGATTTCTTTGAAACTGCCCATGATTCATCTGTAAGCTTACCCCACTAGACTCCCCAATTTTGAAACTTCTATGATCAAAGAAAAAGATTAGTTTTAGGGTTAGACTTAGTGTTCGGACTAAGTTTAGACCTAGTGATAGGGTTAGAGTTATTTTTTTTTTTAAATTTCTATGATATTGGGCAGGATTTACCCTTTTCCTATTTTGACTATACTCCATATGTTTGGACCTCCTATCTAAAAGGGTTTTCTCTCATGAACAGTTTCTTTTTTCATGTTTCTCTTCTTTTTGCCCTATAGGGTTAAATGGAAATGAAGCTGGAAATTAAAAAGGGTGTGTACTAGCTGGTTGAGACTTCACACACTCAATCAGTTCTCAGTGAGCATTCTCTGGTTTGTTTCGTGTGAATTATCCCTAAGCAGAAGTAGAATGCTTTATCTCTGAGTGCTTTAGAAGCAAGCAAAATACACATGTACTCAAAGAACGTCAAATATTTTTCTTGGATTATTTTGATATTGTACAGGATTCATCTTTGGCTAACCTTAGTAAGAAACCCAAGTTTGGGCCTTCAAGGTTCAATGGTTCAATGTTAGGAAAAGTATGAATTTTTAGTTTTTATTACATTATGGCCTATTGGAGTGAATGGAAATGGAGCTGAAAATCAAACAGGGTTGGTGCTAGCTGCATGAAACTGTATTCAATCACTTCACTGTGGGCATGCTCTGGTTCGTTCCTTGTGAAAGTACCGAAAGCTGAAGCATAAAACATCAATTTGTCCAAGAGCACTTTAGAGAAAAGAGGGGAAATAGGCATGTACTAAAACACACCCCCCCAATTATTGGTCACATTTTTTTTTCATACTGGGCAGGATTCATCTGTTACCTTTCCCTACTAGGCACCCCAAGTTTGGGACTCTTATGATCAAGCTCTATGAACAGGAAAGGCTTAGTTTTAGAATTATGGTTTGGGCTAGAGTTAGAACTAATATTCAGGTTAGAATTAATTTTGCTCAAATTTCTTTGATACTGGTCAGTTATCATCTTTTACCTAGCATTACCATGTTTCCCAGGTTGGACCTTCTCAGTTCACGTTCACTGTCAGGAACAGTTTGTGTTTTAAGGTTTAATTTCATCTTGATTTCTATCAGTTAGGGTTAGGGTTAGTGTTAGGGGTATGACTCGGGTTTGTTTTAGGGCTAGGACTAGGGTTAGGGCTAGATTTTTTATTAGTGTTAGGGTGATGGCTAGTGTTAGGGTAAGGTTTAGGCTTAGGATTAGGGATAGATTTACAGTTAGTGTTAGATCCAGGGTTAGGGTTAGGGCTAGGGTTAGTGTTAAAGTAAAGGATAGGGTCAGAACTAGGGAAACTGCTAGGAAGAGAGTTAGATTCAGATGTAGGACTAGGCTTAGGGTTAGGGTTAGTGTTAAAGTTAAATTTAGGCTAGGATTAGGGCTAGGGTTAGTGTTAGGGTTAGGCCTATGGTGTAAAACTAGGTTTAGGATTAGAATTAGTTTTAGGATTAAGGTTAGGGAAATGGATGTGGTTATTGCTAGCTTTAGCGCTGGGGTGAGGGTTAGAATTAGGATTAGTGGTAGGGTTAGTGTTTAGGTTAGGATTAAGGCTAGGTTTAGGGTTAGGGTTTCTGTTAGGTTAAGGGACAGAACTAGGGCTTGGGCTATGTTTAAGGTGAGGGTCAGGTTTACAGTTAGGTGAATTATTAGTGTTAAGGTCAGGGTTATCATTTGTTTGAGGTCAAAGTTTAGGTTTAGGGCTTTAATTAGTGTTAGGTTTAGGCTAAGGGTTAGAGTAATGGATAGGGTTAGGTTTAGGTTTCTGCTAAGGTTTACAGTAATGGATGGTTTAGGTTTATCAATAGAGTTAAGGTTAGCATTTGGTTAGGATTTTGTTTAGTATAATGGATAGATAAGAGCTAAGGTTAGGGACAGGGTATGGTTTGGATTAAGTCTAGAGTTAGGTTTAGGGTTAGGGGTAGGTTTGTTTTATGGTAAGTGTTAGGTTTAGGGCTACTGTTATCGTTAGATTAGGGTAAGGGTTAGTGTTTGACTAGGATAATGGCTAGGGAGAGGTTTTGGTTTAAGGTTAGGTCTAGGAATATGTTTCTGGTTAGGGTTTTGTTTGGAGTTCGGGTTTTGGCTAGAGATTTTATTACAGTTATGGTTAGGTTTAGTGTATTGCATAATGTTAGATTTAGGGTTTTAGTGTTAGGGTTAGGGAATGGATTCGGTCTAGTCTTAGGATTAGGTTTAGTGTAAGGCTTAGTCTTCCATCTAGGGTTAGGGCTATGGTGAGGTTCAGATTTATGGTTATGAATTGGGATACATTTATGTTTAGGGTTAAGTTTAGTGTTAAGTAAAGGGTTACAATAAGGGTTAGGGTTAGGGTAAATGTCAGGGTTAGAACTAAAGTTCGAGCAAGGTTTAAGGTTAGAATAATGCTAGGGTTACGGTTATGGTTTAGGATAGTGCTAGGATAATGTTTAGGGTAAGGGTTTGGCTTTGAGCTAGGGTTAGGTCTAATGCAAGGTTTAGAGTTAGGGTTAGTGATAGGGCTAGGATTAGTGTTAGGGTATACTTAGGTCTAAGTTTAGGGCTAGGATTATGGCTTGGTTTTGTGTTAGTTTTAGAGATAGGGTTAGGACTATGCTTAGGGTTAGGGCTACTCTTAGTGTTAAGATTAGGGTTAAAATAGGGTTAGGGCTAGTGTTATGTTTAGGGCTACTAATATTGTTAGGGTTATGGCTAGGTCCAGTATTAGGATTAGGTTTTGGGTTTATGGTCAGGTTTAGAGATAGGTTAATGTTAGGATAAGGGTCAATGTTTTGGATAGGTTTAGGGTTAGGTTTAGAGACAGAATTAGGACTAGTGTTAGGTCAAGGGGTAGGATAAGTTTTTAGGATAAGTGTTTTTCTTGGGCTAGAGCTAGATTTTAGTTTGTGTATACAGCTATAATTACAGCTATATTTAGGATTAATTTTGCGTCTAGATTTAGTGTTAGTATTTGGTATACTAATAGCATTACTGGTAGGGCTACTGTTAGGGTTTGGTTTAGGGCTGGCTCATATTTATAACTAGGGTTACTGTAAGGATCAGAATAAGGATCCGGGTTAGGTTTAGAACTAGAATGAGGGCTAGGGTTATGACTAGTAATAGTGTTAGTGTTTAAGTTAGGTAAGGATTAGGGTTAGGATCGGGGTTAGCATTTGGTTTAGGGTTTGGCTTAGGGGAAGAGATAGGGTTAGAGCTAGGGTTAGGGTTAGGTTTAGGATTAGGGTTAGGGCTAGTGTTAGGGATAAGATTAGGCTTTATGCTCTGTTTAGGACTAGAATTAGGGGTAAGATTTGTGTTAGGGTTAGGGCAAGGGTTATGACAATGGCTAATGTACAAACTAGGATTATGATTAGGGCTAGTTTTGCGGTTACTGTAAAGGCTAGGGATAGAGATAGGATTAATTTAACTTTTGAGTGATGTTTAGAGCTAAGATTAGTGTTAGGATCAGCATCAGTGTCAGGGTTATTTTTAGAGTTAGGATTAGGGCTAGGTGTATCTTTATGGTTTGGTTTAGGTTAAGGGTTAAGTTTAGTGATATGGCTTGGTTTTGTTTTAGGGCTAGGGATAGGGGTAAGGAAAGTTTAGGATTAGCATTATTGTTAGGGCTAGTGTTAGGGTTTTGATTAGGATTATGGTTATGGTTAAATTTAGATTTCCGTTTAAATTTAGAGTTAGGTTTAAATCCAGGTTTGGGCTAGGGCTAAGGATAGAACTAGGGATAGGGCTAGGGCAAGAGTTAGAGTTAGTTTTAAGGCTAGGTTTAGGGTTAGTATAGGACTAAATTATGGTTAGTGCCAGGCTTAGTGTTAGTATTAGGCCTATGGCTGAGGCAAGGTTTATGGTTAGGTTTAAGATTATGGTTAGGTTTAGGGTAATGGTTAGGTTTAGAGTAAAAGAGTTAGACTTAGGAGAGATTATAGCTAGGTTTAGGGCTAGGGCGAGGATTAGAAATAGGGTCTAACCTCGTGTTATAATTTGAGTTAGGACTTAGGCTAGATTTAGGACTAAAATTAGGGCTAGGGCTAATTTCAGATCCAGCTTCACAGTTAAAGACCGTTTTAGGATTAGGTTAGATGTAGTGTAAGGGTTATATTTAGGATTAGGGTCCGTTTTAGAGCTAAGGGTATTGTTTGGGTCAAGGTCGTAATTAGTGTTTGGGATAGGTTAAGGTTTAACTTTAGGGCTTGAATTAGCATAGGGTTAGGATTAGGGTAATGATATAGTTATGTTTAGGTTTCAAGTTAGGTTTAGGGAAATGGATAGGCTTAAGATTAGGGATATGATAAGGTTTAAGCCTAGGGGTACATTAGGGTTAGGATTATGGTTAGGGTAATGAATAGGGTTAGAGCTAGGGTTAGAGCTAAGGTTATGGTTATTCTTAGTGCTATGTTTAGGGTTAAGTTTAGGGTTGGAATTAAAGCTCGGTTTAGGGCTCAGATTAGGCTAGGTTTTGAGTTAATTTAGGGCTAGGATTAGGGTTATGTCTAATGTAAGTACTAGGGTTACTCTTAAGACTAGTTTTAGGGTTAGGGTTAGCGCTAGGTTTAATGTTATGTTTAGGGTGATTTTTAAAGCTAGGGTTAGTGTTAGCGTCAGAATCAGGGTTAGGGTTAGTTTTAGAGTTCTGCTTAAAACTCAAATTAGGGATAGGGTTAGGGCTAGCTGTAGGGTTAGGGTTTGGTTTAGGTTAAAGGTTAGTGTTAGGGCTATGGCTCGGTTTTGTATTAGGGCTAGGGCTAGAGTTAGGGCTAGGTTTAGGAGTAGCATTAGGGTTACGTTTAGGGTTAAGGTTAGGGTTAGTATTAGGTTTAGGCTTAGGCTTTGCATTAGTGTTATATTTAGAATTAAGGTTAGATCTAGGAATAGGTTTAGGGATAAGGAAATGGCTAGGGTTAGGTCTAAGTTTAGGGCTAGGTTTCCCGTAAGGAATAGGGTTAGAACTAGTTTTAGAGCTAGAGAGAGAGTTAGACTTAGTTTTAGGGCTAGGATTAGAATTAGGTTTAGTTTTAGCAATACGGCTGAGGTAGATCTAAGATTAAGTATAGGGTTGGTTGTAATTTAGGCCTAGGTTTAAGGTTAGCATTATGATTAATGCTATGTTTAAGGCTAATATGAGCTAGGGTTTGTGGGTTAGGGCTAGGATTATATCTAGGCCTAATATTAGATCTAGGGTTATGGATATAAATAGTTTTAGGGTTAGGTTTTGGCTAGGTCTAATGTAAGGATTAGGTTTGGTGTAAGGGTTAGGTTAGAGCTAGGTGAATTATTAGGGTCAGGTTCATGGTTAGGGTTTCTTTCAGGTTTGGGTTTAGGTTTAGGGCTCAAATTAGCTTTAGGGTTATGGTTAGGGTAATGATAGGGTTAGATTTGTGTTCAGATTAGCTTTAGTGTAACTGATAGTGTTGGGTTTTGTGATAGTTTTTGGGTTAGGCCTATGGTTAGCATTAGGGAAAGTGTTATGTTTAGGGTAATGGATACAGTTAGAGCTAAGGTTAGGGCTAGGGTTATGGTTAGGATTAGGTCTTGAGATGGGATAAGGCCTAGAGTTAGCATTAGGGTATGAATTATGATTAGGGTAACGGATACAGTTAGAGCTAAGTTTATAGTTAGATTTATTGTTAGGATTAGGTCCTGAGTTTTGTTAGGGTATGGGTATTTTGTTCAGTGTAAGATTTAGGTTCTGAGCTATGATTAGTGTTAGAGCAAGGTTAGGTTCACAGTTATGTATAGGGATAGGATTACATTAGATTAATGGTTAGGGTAAGGGTTAGGAAAATGGTTATAATTAATTTTAGGGTTAGGGTTAGGGTAATAAATACGGTTAGATGTAGGTTTAGGGTTAGGGACAGGGTTAGATTTATGTTTAGGTTTAGGTCTATGGTTATGTTTAGGTTTATGGTAAGGGGTAGGGTTTGATCTATGCTTAGGGCTATAGCGAGTATTAGTTTAGGTTTAGGTCTAGGGTTAGTTTTCTATTTAGGGTTAGGATTATGGTTAGGGTTAAGTCTAGGGTTACAATTAGGTTTAGGGTTATGTTTAGGGTAATGGATAGCTTTAGACTAGGTTTAGGGCTAGAGTTAAATTAGGATTAGGACTAGTTTTAGTGTTAGATTCAGGGACAATTCTAGGTTTATGTTTATAGTAAGGGTTATGTTTTGAGATAGGGTTAGGACTAAGGTGAGGGTTAGGTTTGGATTAGAGCTAGCATTAGGGTTAGGGTTATCTTTAGGGCTAGGTTTAGGCCTAGGATTAGCTCTAGAGTCTGTGTTAGGTTTAGGCCTAGGGTTAAAGCTGTGGATAATGTAAGAGCTAGGGTTATAATTAGGACTCATTTTAGGGTTAGGGTTATGCCAAGATCCAGTGTTAGTTTTAGATTTTCAGTTAGGGTCAGGTTTAGAAGAAGGATTACTATTAACGGCAGAGTTAGTGTTTTGGTTAGAGTTCAAGTTAGGGTTACAGCGAGCATTAGGAGTAGGTTTAGGTCTATTGCTTGAGTTAAAGCTAAATTTAGGATTAGGTTTAGGTCCAGGGCTAGTGTTAGGTTTTAGTATAGTGTTAGGATCAAATTTATAACTAGAGTTTGTGTTAGGGTTAGGATAAGGGTGATGGTTAAAGTTCGGATTTTGTATTGCATTAGAGCTAGAATGAGGCCTAGGTTCAGGACTATTAATCAGGTTAGGATTTTGGTTAGCCTAAAGAGTAGGCAAAGGTCTAGGGCTACCATTAGGGTTAGGGTTATTCATTGGGTAAATGATAGCCTTAGATCTAGGGTTAGGGCTAGAGTAAGAGTTAGTGTTCAATCTAGGTTTAGGGCTCAGATTAAGACTAGTTTTTGGGTTAGTGTTAGGGTTAATGTTAGGGTAACGGATAATGAAAGAACTAGGGTTACAGTGAGGGTTAGTTTTAGGGTAAAGGTTAGGGTTAGGTCTAGTGTTAGGGTTAGGTTTAAGGTTAGGATGATATTTAGAGCTAGAGTTAGTGTTAGGATATGAGTCAGGGTCAGAGTTAGGATTAGGACTTGAATTAGAAATAGGTTTACTTTTAGGTTTCAGTTTAAGGTTAGGAGGGTGTTTAGAGCTAGGGTAAGTGGTAGGATATGAGTCAGGGTCAGGGTTAGAATAAAGGATAGGTTTAGGAATCAAACTAAGGCTATGGTTAGGTCTAGGTGTAGTGTTAGGGTTTGGTTAATGTAAAGGTTTAGGGTTAGGGCTTTTGCTCAGTATTTTTTTTAACTGCTAGGGTTAGAGTTAGGGCTAGTTTTATGATTAGAATTAGGGTTAGTGATTGTTTTAGTTTTGGGCTTAGGCTTAAGTTTAGGGTTATATTTCCAGTTAGGATTAGATCTAGGGTTAGGGCTAGGACTCAAAATAGGACAAGGGTTAGGGCTAGGGTTAGGGTTACTGTAATGTATAGGGTTAGAACTGAGGATAAGGCTAGTGTGAGAAATAGAGTTAGTCTTAGGGCTAGGGTTGAGGTTAGGTTTAGATATAAGGTTATCTGTATGGCAATTGTTAGGTTTGGTCAAGGCTTATGATCAGGTTTAGACCTATGGTTTGTGTTAGAGTCAGAATAAGGGTCAGGATTAACTTTAGGGTTTGTGATAGGATTAGAGCTAGAATGAGGGATAGAGTAAGAACTATTAATATGGTTAAGATTATGGTTAGCCTAAGGATTAGGGATAGGTCTATGGTTACCATTAATTTTAGTGTTTCACTTAGGTAAAGATTAGTTTTAGAGCTAGTGTTAGGGTTAGGGTTAAAGATAGGTTTAGAGCTAGATTAGAACTAGTTTTGTGTTACAGTTAGGACAAGGGTTAGGACAATCACTAATATAAGAACTAGGGTTACAATTAGGGTTAGTTTTAGCATTATGGTTAGAATAGTTCTAGTGTTAGGGTTAGGTTTAAGGTCAGGGTGATAATTAGTTCTAGGGTTAGTGTTAGGATATGAGTAAGATTCAGGGTTAGGGTTAAGACTCAAGTAAAGGCTATGGTTACTGTTAGGTTTTGGTTTAAGGTTAGGATGGTTTTAAGAGCTAGGGTGAGTTTAAGATATTAGTCATGGTCAGGGTTAATTTAAGATATTAATCATGGTCAGGGTTAGTTTTAAGGTTACTTTTGGATTAGAATTAAGGCTAGGGTTAGGTCTAGGTGTAGTGTTAGTGTTTGTTTTAAGTTAAGATTTAAGGTTAGGACTATTGCTCGGTTTTGTTTTACTGCTAGGGCTAGTGTTAGGGCAATTTTTACAATTAGCATTAGGGTTAGGGTTAGTGTTAGTGTTAGGCTTAGACTTTTAATTAAGATTAGATTCAGAGTTAGGGTTAGATCTGGGGTTAGGGATAGGACTAAGGATAGGATAGTGTTAGGGGTAGGTTAGTGTTATGGTTAGAGATATGGTTAGAAGAAGCAATATGACTAGTGTAAGAATTAGAGTTAGTCTTTGAGCTAAAGTAAGGGTTAGGGTTAGTGATGGAGCTAGAATTAGGGCTAGGATTAGGGTTAGGGTTAGTGTTCAGCTTAAGCATAGAGTTAGGGTTAGATGTAGGTTTAAGTTTAGGGTAAGGGATGGTGTTATAGTTAGGTTGAGTGGTAGGGTAATGTTTAGAATTAGGGTTAGGGCAATGATTAAGGTTAGGGTATTGATTTAGTTCAGGTTTTGGGAAATATAAGGGATAGATTTTACAGTTTGGCCTAGGATTAGAAGAATGGCTAATTTCAGGTCTACAATTATGTTAAAAGATATTTTTAGATTTAGGATTATGGCTACATCTAGTGTAAGGTTTAGGTTACGGTCAGGTTTAGGGATAGGCATATTATTAAGGTCAAGGATTTGCGATAGGTTAAGGCTTAAAGTTAGGGATAGAATTAGCTATAGGGTTAGGGTTAGGGTAATGTTAGGCTTAATATTAGAATTCATGTTAGGTTTAGGAAAATGGATAGGGATAGGTTTAGAGACAGGGTTAGGTTTAGGCCTAGGGTTAGCATTAGGGTTATGGTTATGGTTATTATAATGAATAGAGATAAAACTAAGGTTAGGGCTAGGCTTATGGCTATGATTAGGGCCAGCATTATGGTTAGGGTTCGGGATAGGTTAAAAGCTCGGGTTAGGGCTCAGTATTAGGGCTAGGTTTGTGTTAAGTTAGTGCTAGGTTTAGGGTTATGGCTAATGTAAGTAACAGGGTTACTATTTGGGCTAATTTTAGGGTTGAGATTTGGGTTAGGTTTAGTGTTAGAGTTAGGTTTCAGGTTAGGGTGATGTTTAGAGTGAGGGTTAGTTTTAATGTCAGAGTCAGGGTCAGGGTTAGTTTTAGGGTTTGGTTTAAACCTTGAATTAGGGCTAGGGTTCGGGGTAGGTGTATGGTTAGAATTTGGTTTAGTTTACGGTTAGCATTAGAGCTATGGCTTGGTTTTGTTTTAGGGCTAGGGCTAGTTTTAGGATTAGTGTTAGGCTTAGGGCTAGTGTTAGGGTTAGGCTTAGGCTTCTGGTTAGGGTTAGATTTAGTTAGATTTTGATCTAAGTTTAGTGCAAAGGCTATGTAAAAACAAGGGTTAGCACTAGGTTTAGGGCTAGGTTTAGGGTTATGGTAAGGGATAGGTTTAGAACTCGTGATAGAAAAGTGTGAGTTAGAGTTAGTCTTAGGTCTAGGGTTAGGGTAAGGGATAAGGCAGAACAAGGGCTATGTTTAGGGCTAGTGTTAGTATTACAGTTAGGGCTAGGGTTAGGGTTAGGGTTAGAAAAAGGACTGGATTTTTTGTATGGTTAGCACTTGGATTAGGGCTAGGGCTAATGTCATGTCTATGGTTACAGTTGAGAATATTTTGGGGGTTATGTTTGTGGCTAGGTCTAATGTAATGGTTAAGATAATGTAAGGATCCAGTTCAGAGCTAGGGGATTTATTAAGATCTGGGTCAGGTTTAGAGTTTCGTTGAGTTTAGGGTTAAGGCTCGAATTAGCATTAGGGTCAGGGTTAGGGTAATGATATGGTTTTTTTTAGGGTTCAGTTTAGGTTTAGGGCAATTGATAGGTTAGGGTTAGTGATAGGGTTAGTGTTAGGCCTAGGGTTAGCATTAGGGTAGGGGTAATGGTTAGGATAATGTATAGGGTTAGAGCTAAGGTTAGGGCTAGGGTTATGGTTAGGAATATGTCTTGAGTTAGTGTTAGGGTTATGGTTAGAACTAGGGTTAGTTTTAGTGTTATGTTAAGCATAAGGGTTGATTTTGAGCTAGGGTTAGGCCTAGGGTGAGTGTTAGGTCTAGAATTAGGTCTAGGGATAAGATTACAGCAAAGTTAGGATTAGAGTTAGGATTAGGACTAGCATCATCATTAGGGTTAGGGTTAGGGTTAGAGTAATTTATAATGCTAGATGTATGTATAAGATTATGGGTAGTGTTAGATTGAGGTTTAGGTTTAGGGTTAGGGCTATGGTTATGTTTAGGTTTATGGAAAGTGTTAGGATTTTAGCTAGAATAAGGTCTATGTCTAATGTGAGGTTTAGGCTTAGGTCTAGGGTTAGTTTTCTGGTTAGGTTTAGAGTTATGGTTAGGCCAAGGGTTATCAATAGGTTTAGGATTAGGTTTAGAGCAATGGGTAGATTTAGAGCTAGGTTTATGGCTAGGGCTAAGTTTAGGATTAGGGCTAGTGTTAGGGGTATATTTAGGGATAGATGTAAGTTTATGTTTATGGTAAGGGTTAGGCTTTGAGCTAGGGTTAGGACTAATCAAGTGTTAGGTTAGGGTAAGGGTTAGGGTTACTCTTAGGTCTAAGTATAGACCTAGGATTAGCTCTAGGTTTAGTTTTAGGTTTAGGCCTAGGGTTAGGCCTATGGGTAATATAAGAGCTAGGGTAATGATTATGGTTAGTTTTCGGGTTAGTGTTATGGCTAGGCCTAGTGTTAAGTTTAGATATTCGGCTAGGGTCAGGTTTAGAGGTAGGATTACTTTTAAAGGCATGGTAAGTGTTTTTGGTAGAGTAAGAGTTAGGGTTACAGCCAGATTTAGGACTAGGTTTAGGTCTAGGGGTACAGTTAGTGTTTGTGTTAGGTTAAGGTTTATTGTAAGGGCTTTGGCTAGGTTTTTGTTCAGGTCTAGGACTAGAGTTAAGGTTAGATTCATGATTAGGATTAGGTCTATAGCTACTGATAGGGTTTGGTCTAGGGTTATAATCAGGTTTAGACCTAGAATTAGTGTTAGGGTCAGAATAAAGTTCAGGATTAGAATTAGGGTTTGAGATATTGTTAGAGCTAGAGTGAGGGCTAGGTTTAGGACTATTAATTGGGTTAGTGTTATGGTTGGCCTAAGGATTAGGGATAGGTCTAGGGTTACCATTATTGTTAGGGTTTCACTTACTATATGGGATAGAATTATAGCTTGGTTTAAAATTAAGGTTAGGATTAAATCATGGTGTAGGTCTCATATTAGGGCTATTTTTTGTGTTAGGGTTAGGACTAGGGTTAGGGAAATAATAGAGTTAGAATTAGGGGTATGTCTAGTGTTATGGTTAGGTTTAAAGTTAAGGTGATATTTATAGCTATGGATAGTGTTAGGATATGAGTCAGAGAAAGTGTTAGGTTGAGGGTTAGGTTTAGGACTCAAATAAGGGCTAGGATGACTGTTAGGATTCTGTTTAATTTGAGGGCAGTGTTTAAAGCTAGGGTGACTGTTATGACATAGGTTGGGTCAGGGTTAATTTTAAGGTTAGAGTTAGGACTCAAACTAATGCTAGGGTTACTCTTAGGGGGTTCTGTTTAAGTTTAGTGTGGTTTTTAGAGCTAGGGTGAGTTTTAGGATATGAGTCAGGGTCAGGGTTAGTTTAAGTTTAGCATTATGACTCGAATTAGGGCTTTGGTTAGGTCTAGTTGTGTGTTAGGATTTAGATCAAGTTAAGGTTTAAGTGTAGGGCTCTTGCTCAATTTTGTTTTGGTCTTCGGCTTAGGGATAAGGCTAGGTGTAAAATTAGTATTAGGATTAGGTGTAGTTTTAGTGTTAGGCTTAGGTGTAGGCTTAGGTTAGGCTTTTAAGTATGGATTAGATCTGGGGTTAAAGTTAGGTTTAACATAATGGATAGGGTTAGTTTTAGGTTTCAGTGTAGGTTTAGGGTAATGGAGAGATTTAGGGTTTGCGATATGGTTAGGGTTAGGCCTAGGAATAGGAATAGGGTTATCATAGGGGTAATGTGTAGGGTTAGAGATAGGGTTATGGTTAGGATTAGAGCTAGAGTTAAGGTCAGATATTAAATTAGGGTTAGTAACCCTAGCTTAGAGTAGGATTATATTTAGGTTTATGGTAAAGGTAAGGTTTTGAGCTAGGGTTAGTTCTAGTGTGAGGGTTAGATTTAGTGTTAGGTCTTGTGTTAGGTTTACAGTAATGGTCAGGGTTAGGTTTAGGGTTAGGGCTAGGGTTTTCATTGGAGTTAGGTTTAGGTTTACAGTAATTGATTGGATTAGATGTAAGGTTAGCTTTAGTGTTGAGTTTAGTTTTAGGACTAGGTTTACTATTGGGTCTGGTGTAAGGGTTAGGGTTTTATTTAGGGTGAGGTTTATGGCAAAAATTAGGTTTAGGTTTAGGTCTAGATTTAGGTTTATGGTTTTGATTAGGGTTTCAGTTAGGGTAAGGGCTAGGGTTATCATTAAGGTTAGGGTTAGAGTTAGGGTAATTGTTAGAGTTAAGGGCTAGGGTTAAGGTTAGGATTAGGACTAGGGTTAGGGTTATTGTTAGTGATAGGCTTAGGGTTTTGTTTAGTCTAAGGTTTAGGCTTTGATCTAGCTTTAGGACTAAGGTGAGGGTTAGGGGTAGGGTAGGTCTATGGTTAGAGTTAGGGTTATGCTTAGGGTAGGTTTAGGCCTCTGATTAGGACTAGCTTGTGTGTTAGGTTTAGTCCTAAGGTTAGTGCTATGTGTAATGTAAGATCTAGGGTTCTAATTGTGGTAGTTTTAGGGATAGGGTTATGCCGCAGTCTCTGGCTGGGCACAAATCACGAGTCTCCACACAGCTTGTAGATTCAAAAAGCAATTCTTTATTCCCGAACTCACACCGGCCGTCTACAAACACGCTCTGGGGGAATCCACGTTCTCTGCCCAAATCCACTCCGCATGGGCTTCTGTCTCCCAAAATATACTGTCTGGCCCTAAGCACTCAAGAGGAACTCAGCAGCAGGATACGCCCTATTCTAAAGGGGAACACCCTAATCTCCTATTATGCTAAACTGCCCTATTCTAAAGGTGGAACACCCTAATCTCCTATTATGCTAAACCGCCCTAGTCCTTGAGCAAGGTCACCTTTCAGAAGTCCTTCCACTAGACAGCATGGGAGTAAGCTGGCAAGGAATTTGTCATACCTACTTGGCTGATGGCTCCCGGCATCTCCCCCCTTCTAATTAATTAAACAACAAGTAATGTGGCTTAAGGACCGTGCCTGGTAGGTTGTCCAGTTCAACATATGGCTCTTACCCATCATTGGAAAACTGACCTTTAGGCGTCAGCCTCCTATCTTAGGTTGATACCACTGCAACTGGATCATACCCGTCACTGACTACCGGTCCAGCATACAGCCATACTTGTGGATAGGTCTATGCACCAGTGGGGGGGTGAGGTTCTTTGCCTCACCTCTGTTGGCCCCCAAATTTGGCCTTGGTGCCAGTGGGGGAGTGAGGTTAATGTGGCTTAAGGACCGTGCCTGGTAGGTTGTCCAATTCAACATATGGTTCTTACCCGTCATCGGAAAACTGACCTTTAGGCAACTGACCTTTAGGCGTCAGCCTCCTGTCTTAGGTTGATACCACTGCAATTGGATCATACCCGTCACTGACTACCGGTCCAGCATAATATAGCCATTGGCCCCCAAATTTAGACCATCACTAGTAGAAGGGAGGAGGATACAGAAATGCCATGACACCAAGCCAATTGACAGTTCCTTTGGAAAAATTGCATCATTGGTGACACCATCAGCAAAGATCACTGGTGACACCATCAGCAAAGATATGCCAGCATTACCACAATTTGCTGCACTAAACGTAGTTACATAGTCCAGGCAAGTTCTGTAAGCAGTTCAAAGGGGAGGAATCTATCAATCTGTCCGTCTCTTCCCAAAGTCCGTTTCCTCCCAAAGTAAGTTGACTCCTTGATAGAGCATACTTGTTGAGTTATATTCATTGGGATGAAGATAGGAATTCTGGCAATGATGCTAAAAAGACATTATCCTGAAAAGAATTATTAAATATAATGAAAAGGAAAGGTGAAAGTAAACAAACAGATCTTTTAACTTCCTTTAAAAATAATCCTTAACAGCTGTTTACCTGATTTAAATTAGTAAACAAACAGATCTGTTAACCACCTTTAAAAACAATCTTTAACAGCTGTTTACCTAATTTAAATTAAGCCATTTAAATCACGTGAATAAAAAAATAATTCGGATCCATTTTCTCATGAGCGCTCCTCATATATGAAATATGCACACACAGACATACAACACAAAACACAAATGTGCAAACAAACGTACAACACATAAGATAATAATAAAGGCCTTGTAGCTTTACCTAGGTGAAATCTCCTTTGCAATGTTTAAAAACTCCACAGTCAAAAAAATAAAACTGATCAAAAAAAAAAAAAAAAAAAGCATTAACCTAGGTGTGTATTAGCTCAAAAAATAAAATAGAACCTTATGATGTGGAAAAATGCAATAATAAAATAGATATTGAAAAAAGCATCCTGGTTAATCACTGTCACAGATGTAAGAATGGCCAAGCTGGAGTTCTGGATATCAGCTGTTATGGATTTGAGTCAAATCATCTTCTTTTCGATCTGTAGAAATTGTTTTAGTTAGTCTTTCTGGAATCCAAATCGGTTGCTGTTCTCCCTGTGGAAAAACAAAAACAGAACCCCGACTCCAGAAAATCACTGGGTCAGGATCTTTCCATTGTCCTGTTAGAATATCTTTCCAAAGTACTTTAGTCTTATGTACATTTTTTGGATACATATGTCTTTCTGTAGCACTAAGTCCTGATGAATCCAAATTTTAAAAGTTTAGAGTAAAAAGGGTTATTTTAAGTTTATCTTTGGGGGATATATACCCCTTTCCAATTTTTAAGATTAACTAGGCTTCGAATCATGCAATCTTTCCTCCGTCATGAAGGCATCTTAACCACCTTCAAATTAACCTCTTAAAGTCTTCCAATTATCATTTATACTGTACTTTTAAATGTACTTTTTCACCACCTACAGCTTCACTCTTTTAAATGATGCTTAGACTCTGTTTAAATCGCTTAATATTAGTTTACATGGCTGCCCTTCAACCAAAGGCCTTTTTTACTTCATAAAGAAGCTTTGTCTCAATCTGCCATGTACAAATACGTTTTTCTTCTTACTTCCTTTCTCAAGCTTTTAAAGTAAGTCTAGTTTCCTCAATTTTTTTTAAATGGCATTTTACAACTTTTTACTTTACCACACAGAGATTATCTCATCTAGAAACATTTCTTTTTCTTTTAACCTTCCATATTAAAATATATTTTCACATCTTTAATCTTAATCTCTTTTCTAGCCATTAACCCTTTTTATAAATTCACATTCTGAAATAACCCTTATAAAATTTCTGATTTAGACAAATTACTCCACTTTAAAAGATGAAAGACTTTCATGTTTTTTATGATACTATAATACTGTAATTGAAACCCAACTGAAACTTCTTATACTTATTGTATATAAATTACACCTGATAGAATCTTAACACTTAGTAACCTTGTTTTAGCAAAGACACAGACCAAAGCAATATTAAACTTTTTTCCATTCACCAATTTATGAAAACACACATAATGTTTAAATATATTACCTTATGGAACTTAGTAAGTAAAGAGTACTTGATTTCATATTTAGTGGTTGATATTTTAACACCTTAGTTTTGTAAATTAATTAGAACTTTGTAGAAACCAAGATCTTAGACAAATGTAGTAAACAGAACTAGCCATCTCTTTCTTGTTGAAGAAAAACCCTTCTACAGGATACCATGATGGTCCCATTGATATATTTAATAACTTCTTGTTTAAAAGCCACGGGCTGCATTTTTGTATTGTATCAACATATGCCCTACCTGTTCTTGGTCTTACTGGGGTGCCTTTTTTCTCTAACAATTTCTCTTCCTCGGAGGCGAACAACTTAAAACCTTGAGTCAACCATTTTCCCCAGTTTGCCTCAGAAAGTTCTAGGAACAGGCAACTTGAAATAAAAACAAAATAAATTAGAACAAGAACACATTGTTTTTTGAAATGGTCACCCATTCTCTCGCCTTTCCTCAGGGGCGAGCAATTTCACTTACCTCCAAGTTTCAGACGTTCCGTGTACGAGCCACCAGATGCCGCAGTCTCTGGCTGGGCACAAATCACGAGTCTCCACACAGCTTGTAGATTCAAACAGCAATTCTTTATTCCCGAACTCACACCGGCCGTCTACAAACACGCTCTGGGGGAATCCACGTTCTCTGCCCAAATCCACTCCGCATGGGCTTCTGTCTCCCAAAATATAATGTCTGACCCTAAGCACTCAAGAGGAACTCAGCAGCAGGATACGCCCTATTCTAAAGGGGAACACCCTAATCTCCTATTATGCTAAACCGCCCTATTCTAAAGGGGGAACACCCTAATCTCCTATTATGCTAAACCGCCCTAGTCCTTGAGCAAGGTCACCTTTCAGAAGTCCTTCCACTAGACAGCATGGGAGTAAGCTGGCAAGGAATTTGTCATACCTACTTGGCTGATGGCTCCCAGCAGGGTTATGGCTTGGTCTAGTGTTAGGTTTATAATTTGGTTTAGGATCAGGTTTATAGGTAGGGTTATTGTTAGTGTCAGTGTCAGTGTTCAGGTTGGAGTTAGGGTTAGGGTGAAAGCCAGAATTAGGACTAGGGTTAGGTTTAGGGGTAGTATTAGTGGTTGGTTTAGGTTAAGGGACAGGTTTAGACCTATGGTAAGGACTAGTGTTACGGTTACATTTAGGGCTAGGGTTAGGGTTAGGTTTAGAGATAAATCTAGTGTTAGGGCTTATATTAAGGCTATTTTTTTGTGATAGGGTTAGAGCTAGGGTTAGGGCTAGTGTTACCTTTACGTTTAGGGTTAGGTTTAGAGTTAAATCTAGTGTTAGGCTTCAGATTAGGGTTATTTTTGTGTTAGGGTTAGAACTAGGGTTAGGGATAGTGATACAGTTAGGTTTAGGGCTAGGGCTAGTGTTAGTTTTAAGGTTAAATCTAGTTTTAGGGCTCACATTACGACTATTTTCATTTTAGGGTTAGAGCTGCAGTTAGGGCTATGACTAATGTAATAACTATGGTTATGATTAGGGTTAGTTTTAGGGTTAGGGTTTTGGCTAGGTCTAGTGTTACCCTTAGATTTAGGGTTAGGATCATATTTAGAGCTCAGGTTAGTCTATGGATATGAATCTGGGTCAGGGTTAATTTTAGTCCTAGGACTCAAATTTGAGCTAGTGTTATCGCTAGTTGTAGGGTAAGGGTTTGATTTAGGTTAAGGTTTAGGGTTAGAACAATGGCTTGGTTTTGTTTTAGTGCTAGGGCTAAAGTTAGAACTAGTTGTAGGATTAGCAATAATGTTCAGCTAGTTGTATGGTGAAGTTTAGGCTTAAGGTCAGGGTTAGATTTAGACTTATGGTTATATCTAGGGTTAGGGCTATGCCTGGGGTTAGGCCTAAGTTTAGGGCTAATATTAGGGTTACAGTAATGGATAGAGTTAGAAATAGAAATAGGGCTAGGTTGAGAGTTAGAATTAGTCTTAGGGCTAGGGTTAAAAGTTCCCTTAGGGCTAGTGCTAAATTAGTGCTGGGATTAGAGCTAGGTTTAGTGTTAGGGTTATGCCTATGGTGAGGGCTATGGTTAGGGTTAGTGTTAGTGTTAGGTATATGGTTAGTTTTAGGGGAAGGGATGGGGTTATACCTAGGTTCAGGGCTAGGGTGAAAGTTAAAATTAGGGCTACGGCTAGGGTGAAGTTTCGGGTTAAAATTAAGGCTACGTTTAGGACTAGGATGAGGGCTAGGGTTTGTTTTAGGTTTAGGCCTATATTAGGGCTAGGGCTAATATAATTTCTAAGGTTACTATTGTTAGGGATAGTTTCAGATTTAGATGTATGGCTAAATATAGTGTAAATATTAGGTTGAGGAATAGGGTCACTTTTAGAACTAGGGTATTTTTATTGTCAGGGTCAGGGTTAGGGTTTGTTTAGGTTAAGGTTTAGTGTTAGGGCTCAAATTAGCATTATGGATAGGTTTAGGGTTAGGGTAATGGATATGGTTAGGTTTAAGGTTCAGATTAGGTTTAAGGTAATGAAAAGGATTAGGGTTATAGATAGCATTAGTGTTAGGATTAGGGTTAAGGTAATGGATAGGATTAGAGGTAGGGTTAGGACTATGATTATGGTTAGTATTAAAGCTAGATTTAGGATTCGGTTTAGGTTAGAGTTAGGACTAAGATTTAGATTAGGTTAGAACTAGTGTTAGGGATATGGCTAATGTAAGATCTAGGGTTATTAATTGGGATAAATTTACGGTTAGTGTTTGGCTTAGGTCTAGTGTTAGCATTATTTTTAGGGTTAGTGTGATATTTATAGCAAGGGTTAATGTTAGAATATAAGTCAGGGTCAGGGTAAATTTTAGGCCTAGGACTCAAAATAGAGTAAGGAGGTTATGGCTAGGGGTAGGGTTATAGTTTCAGTTGAGGTGTAGGGTTAGGGCAATGGCTCTGTTTGGTCTTAGGGCTAAGGCTAGGGTTAGGGCTAGTTTTAGGATTAGCGACAGTGTTAGGTCTAGTGGTAGGGTGAGGTTTAAGCTTAGGTTTAGGGTAAGATTAAGAGTTATGGTTAGGTCTAGGGATTGTTCTGGGTCTAGGATTAGGGCTAAGGTAAGGACTTGTGTTCGGGTTATGATAACTGATAGGGTTAGAACTAGTAATAGACTAGGGTGAGTGTGGGAATTAGTTTTAGGTCTAGGGTTAGGGGTAGAGTTAGGGCTAAATTAGGGCTAGGATTAGTATTAGGGTTAGTGTTAGTGTTAGGCCTCTGGTTAGGATTAGAGTTAGGGTTAGTATTAGTTTTAATGGTTTGTTATCAGGAGCAATTTGTATTTAAAAGTTTCTCTTCATATTGACGCAAATAGGTAAATTAATACGGAGGTTGAAATCAAATAGGTTTGGTGCTAGCTGCTTAAAACTTCAGACACTGAATAAGTTCTCTATGGGAACTCTCTGGTTTGTTCCTTGGAAAAGTAGCCTTAAGATGAAGATAGCAAAAACAACTTTATCAGAGAACCCATTTGCAGAAAACAGAAAAATATGCATGAAATGAAATACCACCCCAATTATTTTGTCATATTTCTTTGATAATGCATAGGATTCATCTGATAACTTAGCCCACTAAGCTCCCAAAGTTTGGGACTTCTAGGATCACCATTTTTTAAAAAGGCTAGGGTTTGTGTTAAGGTTAGTGTTAGGACTAGTATTAGAGCTAGTATTAGGGTTAGAGATAGTTTTGTTCAAATTTTTTTGATACTGAGCAGGATTCATTTTCTCCTACCCTTACTATACTTCAAAGGTTTGGGTCTCCTAGATTCAATGGTTCTCTGAAAGGAACACTTTGTATTTTAAAGTTTCAGTTCATTCTGTCCTATACAGGTAAATGGAAATAGAGCTGGAAATCAAACAGCGTTGGTTCTAGCTGCTTCAAACTTCACACTCCATCAATTCTCTGTGGGTAATTTCTTGTTTGTTCTTGTGAACGTAGGCCTAAGCTGAAGCATGTAAAAACAACTTTATCCAAGAGTCCTTTAGGAAATAACAGAAAAATATTCATGTACTGATATACTTCATTAATTATTTCATGAGATTTCATTGATACTGCACATCATTCATCTCTTTGCTTGCCCTACTAGGCTTCCCAGGTTTGGAACTTCTCTGGGCAATGTTTCCATTAAAAAGTTAGGGGAACAGTTAGGGTTAGAGTTAGTATTATGGTTACCGTTGGTTTTATTCAAATTTGTTGATACTTTACAGGATTTATCTTCTACCTAGATTTACTCTATTCCACAGTTTTAGGCATTCTCCTTTCACAGGATTGCTGTCAGGAACAACCTATATAGGAAAATTAAAGGAGCTGAAAATCAAACAGGATCTGTGCTGTTTGAAACTTCACACACTCCATCAGTTCTCTCAAGGGACACTGGTATGTTCCTTGTGAAAGTAGGCCTAAGCTTAAGCATGCAAAAACAACTATATCCAAGGGGACTTTAGGAATAAGCAGGAAAATATATATGTACTGAGAAACCTCCTATAATTATTTGGTCAGATTTGCTTGATTCTGCATAGGATTTATTACTTAGCTTACCCAACAAGGCTTGCCATGTGTGGGACTTCTAAAATCAATGTTTCTTTAATCAGGTTAAGGTTATGGGTAAGGTTAGAGATAGGGCTAGGGCTAGGGTTAGATGTAATGCTAGGGTGAGAGTTAGTTTTGTTCAAATTTCTTTGATACTGGGCAGGATTCATCATTTTTCTAGCCTTAGTATGCTTCCAAGTTTTGGGCCTTCTCAAAACAATGGTTCGTTATCATGAACACTTTATATTTTCAGGTTTCCCTTTATTCTGACACCTATGGGTAAAAGGAAATGAAGGTGGAAATCAAATAGGCATCCCTTCCCCTAATACTAACCCTAAACCTAGCCCTAACCCTAGCCCTAAGATTAACTCTAACTCTCGCCCTAGTTCTATTCCAAGTTCTAACACTATGCCTGACCATAACCCAAACCTTAGCCCTAACCCTAGCCATAGCCCTAACCCTAGAATTAAACATAACTCTAAATCTACGTCTAAGCCTAAATTTCCAGTATCACTAGCAATAATACTAACGCTAACTCCCCTTTACTTTAGCCTTTGCCCAAACAAAACCAAGCCGTAGCGCTAACACTTACCCTTAAGCTAAACCAAATCCATACCTCTCATCTAGTCCTAAGCCTACCCTTAAATCGAGTCTCATCTCTAACCCTAAAAAGACCCTGATCCTGATTCTTACTCTAAAACTAACCATAGTCCAAAACATCAACCTAAACCTAAACCTAATCCTAAAACTAGACTTAGCCCTAATGGTGACTTTAAAACTAGCCTTAATCATAACCCTAGTTCTTACATTAGCCATATCTCTAACACTAGCCCTAACAAAACCAAAAACCTAGCCCTAATCTGAGATCCAACCATAGATTTAACCCTTACACTCACTCTAAACCTAGCCCTAAACTTTAACCTAAACCTAACCCTAACTTTATCCTTTGCACTATCTTTAAACCTAATCCTAAAACTACCCGTATCCTTAAACATAATTTTAGACCTAAACCTAGCTCTAACTCTATCCATTACCTTAACCCTAACCCTAAACCTAATTCTAACCCCCAGCCTAATTCTAGCACTATCCCTAACCCTAACCTATCCATTACCATAAACAAAACCTGAACCCTAAACCTAACGTTATCCATTACCCTAACTCTAAACTTAACCCTAATGCTAATTTAAGCCCTAACCCTAAACCTTAACCTAAACCAAACCCTAAGCATGACCCTGACCCTAATAATACTCCTACCTCTAAGACTGACCCTAAACCTCATCCTAACCCTTACACTATACCTAGCCATAAACCTATCCCTAAGACTATCACTAACCATAACCCTAGACCTGATATTAAACGTACTACTAATAATAGCCCTAAACCTAATACAAACTGTAGCCCTAATCCTAGGCCTAACACTTGCTTAAATCCTAACCCTAACTTAACCCTAGCCATAACCCTAATTTTAACCCTCGCCTTATACCTAAACCTAGTTGTAACATCATACCTTACCCTACCCTAACCCAAAAACTAATCCTAGACCTAAACCTAGTCCTAACCGTAACACTAATCCTAGCCTTAATCTTAGCCCTAATTTAGCCCTAACCGTAACTCTAACCCTAACTCTACCTCTAAGGCTAACTTTAACTCTCATCCTAGTTCTATTAATAGTTCTACACCTATCACTTTTCATAAACCACAACCTAGCCCTAATCCTATCCCAAATCTGAGAAATAACTTTTGCCCTAGTTCTAACTCTAAATCTAAACCTAACCCTAAACCTAAACCTCACCATAACACTGGCCATCACCCTGAAGCTAATCCTAAAACTAGCCCTAACCCAACACTTAATGGTAACCCTAGGCCAAACCCTAACACTACTGCAACCCCTTAACCTATCCATTGCCATAACCCTAGCCCTAACCCTAACCTAACTGTAGCTCAAATCCTAACCATTACCTAAAAACTAACCGTAATCCTAACCCTAACCTAACCTGACATTTAACCTATCCAGTACCATGAACCTAATGATAACCATAGCCACAAAACTAACAGTAATCCAGACCCTAACTGTAACTCTAAAATAGACATAATCCTAAACTTAACCCTCACCCTAGTGTGAACTAACGCTAGTTCAAACCCTAAACTGTCCTCTAAACCTAAACCTAACCCTATTCCTAAGCCTAAACTGAACCCTAACTCTAGGCCTAATAGTAACCATAACCCTAGCCCTAACCCTAGCTCTAACCCTATCCTTTACCCTAATCATAATCTTTAACCTAATGCTGACCATAGGCCTAACCCTGATCCTATCACTAACTCTAACCTTATCAATTACCCTAAACCTAACCTAAACCATAAATCTAACAGTCTCATTACCTTAACCCTAAACTAATGCTAATTCAAGCCTTAAACCTAAATCCTAACCTAAAATAAACCCTAAACATGGCCCTAAGCCTAATAATACACCTAGCTCTAAAACTGACCCTTACTCTAAACCTAACCCTTACACTAGACCTAGCAATAGACCTAACCCCAAATATGTCCCTAATCATAAACCTAGACTGGACACTATGCTTAGCCCCAATTCTTGCCGTAACCCTAAAACAAAATCTAACCCTCAACCAAGCCCTAAACCTAGCCTTATTAATAACCAAAACCATTACCCTAGCCCTAAACATAATTCTAATTTTTTACCTATCCCTAAACCTAGCTAAAATAACATCTTTTTCCCTAAACCTAACCCTACCCTAAAACTAACACTAGGCCTAAACCTAACACAGACCCTAGACCTAATTCTAGCCCTAATTTTGCCCCCAAACAAGCACTAATCAGAGACTGAACACTACTTTTAATGCTAACCATAACGATAACCCTAGGCCTAACCCTTACCATAAACCTAACCCTAACCCCAAAACTTGCCTAAACCTAAAGCTTACCCTAGCCCTAATCCTAACCATAACACTAGCCCTGACCCTAGCGGTAATCTTATACATTACCCTAACCCAAACCATACCCTAATGGTAACTTTAGGATATCCCTAAAAATATTCCTAACCCTAAACCTATCTATTACACTAAACCTAATCTGAACCCTATACCTAACCATATCCATATCCCTAATCCTAAACCAAAAGCTAATTTGAGCTCTAAACCTAATCATTAACCTAACCCAAACCATAACCCTGAATCTGACAGGAATAATATCTCTAGTTCTAAACCATACCTTAAAACTTAACCTAATCCTTACATTATAGCTAGCCATAATCATAAACCTAAGTCTATCCCTAAATCTAACCCTAGACCTGATATTAGCCCTAAACTTAGCCTTAATCCTAACACTAACTCTAACTGTAGCCCTAACCCTAACCCTAACCTTTGCCATAGCCCTAACACAAGCTCAAAACCTAAACCTTCCCCTAAACATAACCCTAGCCCAAACCCTAAATGTCACCCTAACCGTAGCTCTAACTCTATCCATTAACCTAAACATAACCCTAAACCTAATTATTACCCTAGCCCAATCCCTAACCTCAACCCTACCCTAGTCCTGACTTTAACTTAAAACTCACACTAGCCGTAACCCTAGCTTGATCCATAACCCTTACCCTTAACCTAACCATAACACTAACCCAAGGCCTAACTCTAACCCTAACCCTAGCCCTAATCCTAAACTTAACCTAGCCCTAACACTAGATTGAACCCTACCCATAACCCTAATCCTACTCCTAACCCTAATGATAAACCTAAACCTAAACATTAACCTACCCTAACCTTAAACACAAACCTAACCTTTGAACTAACTGAAACGTAACCCTAAAACTAATCCTCACCCTAGCTCAAATCCTCATCCTTATCCTAAACCTCACTCTACCCTAATCCTATAACTAACCCTAATTCTAACCTAAAATCTAACCCTGTCAATTACCCTAACACTAATGTTAAACCTTGCCCTAACTCAAACACTAACCATAACCATAACCCTAAACCTATCCCTAGCACTAGATCTAACCCTAGCTCAAACACTAATCTGTACCCTTAGCCTAATACTAACCTTAATCCTAGCCCTAAACTTGAACCTAACCCTAACTCTAGCCCTAATCCTAATCATAACCCTAACCCTAACCCTAGCTCTAACTCTATAAATCACACTTAATGATAACTTAACCCTAATGCTAACCCTTGGTCTCACCCTAAACCTATCGCAAAATATATCCATATCCCTAAACCTAAACCTTATCCATTACACTAACCGTATCTCTAAATTTCGTCTTAATTTGAGCTCTAAACCTAAACCTTAACCTAATCCAAACCCCAAACCTGACCCTGGCTCTAATAATACCCCTACCTCCAAACCTGACCATTTCTCTAAAACTAAACCTAAAACTATCCCTAACTGTAACCTTAAACCGGATATTAGCCATAGCCCTAATTCTTGCCCTAAACCTAACACAAAACCTTGACCTAATCCTAATCTTAAACTTGGCCTTAATCCTAACCCAAAACATAGCCCTAGCCCTAACCCTAATGCTAATAATAAAACTAGTCCTAACCCTAACCCCAGCAATAAAACAAAACCAAGTAAGAGGCCAAAACCTAAACCTTAACTTAGACCAATTTTTAACACTACACCTAGATCAAACCCTAGGCCAAATTTGAGTCCTAATTCTAACCTTAAATTAACCCTGACTGCGACTCATATCTTAACACTCACCCAATCTCTACACAATCCTAAATTTAAATCAAATCCTAACAGTAACCCTAGCCCCAATTTGATTTCTAACCCTAACCCTAAAACTAACCTTGACCATGACTCATATCCTAACACTAATCATAGCTATAAATATCACCCTAATCTTAACACTATAACTACCCCTACCCCTAACCCTAAAACTAACCATAATTTAAACCCTAGTTTTTACACTAGCTACTTCCCTAACCATAGCCTTAACCCTTACACAAAAACTAGCCCTAAACCGAGACCTAAACCTAGCTAAACCCTAAACCTAACCCTAAAAATAGGTCAAAGCCTAACTCTTACCTTAAACATAGACCTAGGCCAATCTCTAAGTCTAACCCAAACCTTAGCCCTAACCCTATACTTAACCCTATTTTTAAACCTAGCTCTAAACCTACCAATTACCGTAACCCTAACACTAAACCTATTGCTAATCTTAGCCCAAACCCTAACACTAACCCTAAAACTAACTGGAAAACTACCCCTAGACATAACCCTAAATGTAACACTTGCAATATGCCTAACTCTAGCTCAAACCTTAGCCCTTACCATACCTAAACATAACCATAGCCCTAACCCTAATCCTAAACTGAAATGTAACACTAACCATATTTCTCTATCTGTATTCATTACTCAAAAACAAAACTTAATGATAACCTTAACCCAAACTCAAACCCTAACCATAACCCTACCATAATCCTATCCCTAGACCTAACCCTAACCATAACCCTACCATAATTTTATCCCTAGACCTAACCCTAACCCTAACACTATCATAATTCTATCCCTAGACCCAACCCTAACTCTGACCCTGACTCCTATTCTAATACTAATCCTAGCTCTAAATATCAACATAATCTTAAAACTAACCCTAACGCTAGAGGTCTAACCCCTATAACTAACCCTAAATACAACCCTTATTTTAACTCTTATACTTACATTAGCCATTTCCTTAACCTTAGCCCTAAGCCTAACAGAAACAAATAGCCCTAAATGAGCCCTAAACCTAATTTCAACCTTACCCAAAACACTACCCATAACACTAGCTCTAACCCTATTCCTAACCATAAGCAAAAGGTTAACCCTAATTGTAACCTGAGACCTATCCCTAATCCTAATGCTAACAATATTGTAAATCAATTAATAGTCCTAAACCTAGCCCTCATTCTAGCACAACCCTGTCCTAAACCCTACCCTAACCCTAACCCTGTTTCTGACCCTTATTCTGACCATAACACTAACCCTAGGTCTAAACCTGACCCTAACCCTAGATTAAACACCAACACTAGCACTACGAATACTTACACCTAAGCCTAACCCTATCACAAGCTCTAGACCTAAACATGATCTTAAATCAAGCCTTAACTCTAGCCCTAGACATAAGAAAAAAAACGAGCCCTAGCCCTAACAGTAACACATTCCCTAATGCAAAGATTAAGCCTAATCCTAGACATAATCCTAATCCTAATTCTGACTTTAACCTTAACTCTATTCTAATGGGAACACTGACCCTTCCTTTAACACTAAACCTATCTTTAAACCTGACCCTAAATGAAAACCTAAACCTAACACTACAACTAGCTGTAACCCAAACACTATAACTAGCCCTAATTGTAACCCTAGTTCTTACATTACCCATAGCCTAAACTTTTTGCCTTAACCTAACACAAAATGTAGAGTGAATCCTAGGCCTAATCCTAGCCCTAAGAATAACCATAACCCTAACCCTAGCCCTAACCCTAATCCTAACCCTAGCCTTAGTCCTAACCCTAGCTCAAAGCCTAATCCTTACCCTAAACATAAACTTAGACATATCTCTAACTCTGAAGCTAACATTAGCCCTAATTCTAACCTTAACCCTAGCCCTAAACTAACTCTAAACCTACCCATTACACTAACCCTAACGTTAACCTCATTAATACTCCTAACCGTAGTACTGACTCTAGCTCTAACTATCTCAAACCCTAACGCTAACCCTGATCCTTATTCTGATCATAATACTAACCCTAGGTCTAAACCTGATCCTAAATCTAGACCAAACCCTGACACTAACTCTAGACCTAAACCTAATTCTAAATCTAGCCTTAACTCTAGCCCTAGACCTAATAAAAAACATAGCCCTAACAATAACCCTTAAACTAACCCAAACACTAAACCTACTCCTAGACCTAAACCTAGTCCTAATTCTAGCTTTAAACCTATTTCTAACTTTAACCCGAACACTGACCCTGCCTTTAACAGTAAATCTACCTCTAAACCTGACCCTAACCGAAAATATAAACCTAACACTAGACCTAGCCATAACCCTAACCCTACAACTAGCCCAAATCATAACCCTAGCTCTCACATTAACCATAGCCCTATGCTTTCATCTTAACCTAACACAAAACCTAGAGCAAATCCTAGGCCTAAACCTAGCACTAAGCCTATGCCTAATCCTAACTCTAGCCCTAACTTTAATCCTAACCCTAGCCTTAGTCCTAAACCTAGCTTGAAGCCTAACCCTTACCCTAAATATAAACTTAGACCTATTCCTAACTCTAAAACTAACACTAGCCCTAATCCTAAACTTAATCCTAGACTTAAACCTATCTCTAAACCACCCATTACCCTAACCCTAATCCTAACCCTAATGATAACCCTAGCCATAACCCTAACCCTAACCCTAAAAAACAAAACAAAACAAACAAACAAACAAACAAAAAACTAATCCTGGTCCTAACACTCACCATAGCCCTAACGCTAGTTCAAATCGTAACCCATACCATAATCCTAAACATAATCATAGCCTTAACACTAACCTTAAAACTAAATCTAACCCTAAACCTACACCTAAACCTATATATAACCATATCTATTACCTTAACCCTAATACTATCCCTAATGATAACCCAAGCCGCAACCCTATCCTTAAACCTAATCTACCGTAATCCTATTCCTAGTCCTAACGGTGAACCTAACCTTCGACCTAGCCCTAGCCTTAACTCTAGTTCAAATCCTTACCCTTATCCTAAACATAACCCTAGCCAAGACCCTAACCCAAATCCTCTCCTAACCCTTACTTTAACTCTATCCCTAGCACTGATTCTAACCCAAACCCTCAACCTACCCCTAACCCTTACTCAATTCCTGTCCCTTACGCTTAACCTAACTATAAGACTTACCCTAAGCCTAAGCCTAAGCCTAACCTTAACCTTACCCTAAATCCTAAACTTAACCCTAGCCTTAACCCTAGCTCTAACCTCATTCATTACCCTAACCCTAACCATAAACCTCATGATAACCACATCCATAAAAAAAAGCCTGTTCTAATCCGAATCATAAACTGAACCCTAGACCTAACTTTAAACACAATCCTTACCGTATTCCTAACCTTAGCTCAAACCCTAACCATACCCTAAATCTAACCCTAAACCTAGTCCTAACCCTAGCCCTAACCCTAACCTGACATCTAACACTGTTCATTACCCTAAACTTAATGATAACCCTAGACCTAACCATAATACTAATGCTAATCCTAACCATAACCTTAACCCTAGTACTAACCCTAAACCTAACCCTAGCCTTAGCACAAACCCTAGCTAAAACCTTAAAGCGTACCCTAAACCTAATCCTTAACCTAGACTTAACCCCAACCCTAACCCTAACTTTAGACATTATCCTAAACATATCTCCTTACCTAACACTAGCTCTAACCCTATAAATTACCCTAAAAATAACCATATGCCTGATGCTAACCCTAGGCCTAACCCTAACCCTATACATTACCCTCAACCTAATCTGAACCCTATTCCTAACCTGAAGCATAAAAATAGCCCTAACAATTACCAAACCCTAACTCTAACCATAATGCTAATTTGAGTCCTAACCCTAAACCTTAACCTACCCAAACCCCAAACCTGACCCTGACCATTTAATACTTTAGCTCTAAACCTGAACCTTACCCTAAACCTAACTCTGACACTAGACCTAGACATAAAACTTTCCCTAAAAATATCCATAACTGTAAACCTAGACATGATATTAGCCCTAGCCCTAATACTTACCATAAACCTAACACAATGCTATCCTTCATATTAGCCCTAAAACTAGCCTTGATCTTAATCTGTACCCTGACTTAGCCTCATTCCTAATTTTATCCATCACTCTAGTTCTGAATCAAACTATAACTCCATCCCTTCCCCTAAACCTAACCCTAACACTAACCGTAGACTAAACTTAAAATAACTGTAGACCTATCATAGCCCTAATTTAGCCCTAACCCTATCATTAGCACTAATACTAATTCCAACTCTCACCCTAGCCCGAATCCTTGTTCTAACCCAATCTCTTACCGTAATCCTAATACTCACCCAAACCTTATCCCTAACCATAGCCCTATCCCTAACCTTAGATCTAACCATAACTCTAAATCTAACCCTAAACCTAACCATAAAACTCACATTAATATTAGCCCTAAGACTAACGCTAATTCTAAAACTAGCCCTAACATAGTTCTAGCCCTAAAACAAAACTGAGCCACAGCTTAACCCTAAACTTTAACCTAAACCAAAACTTAACCCAACACCTAGCCCTAACTCCAGTCCTATACTAACCCTAAAACTAACCTTAACCTTCATATTACCCTCTAATTAACCCTACCTCTAAAATCACCCTAAAAATAAACCTAACCCTAAAACTAGACATAACACAAAACCCAATGCTAAATGTAGCCCTAAACATAACCCTAGTTCTTACAGTAGCTGTAGCCGAACCCTAGCCCTAACCTAACCCAAAGCATAGCCCTAATCCGAGCCCTACACCTCCTTTTATTCCTAAGCCCAACCCTAAAAGTAACCCTAACCTAACACTCGCCCTAGCCCTAACCCTAGGTCAAACACTAACCTTTAACATAAACATAACCCTAGCCCTAACCCTAACCCTAACCCTAATCCTAGGCCTAATCCTAATCATAACCAAGACTAAACCCTAGCTCTAAATCTATTACTCTAAACATAAACCTAAACCTAAATCTAATTCTAAACTTAACCCTAATCCTAAACCTAGACCTAACACTAACCCTAACTCTCACCCTTGCCCTAACCGTAGATCAAACTCTAACACTTACTCTAAACCTAACCCTAACACTAACACTTGGACTAACCCTAACCCGCCCTTAACCCTAGACCTAATCCTAAACATAAACCTAGCCCTAAACCTATCCATTAACCTAAACATAAGCCTAACCCAAATGTTAAACCTAGGTCTAAACTTAATCCTATCACTAACACTAACCCTATTCATTACCTAAACCTAACCCTATGAATTACTCTAACCCTAACCCTAACACTAACAGTAATGCTAATTCGAGCAATAAACCTAAACCATAACCCAAACCAAACTCTGAAGAACACACTGACTTTAATAATACACTAGGATTAGTGTATTATTACACTAGACCTAGATATAATACTAACCATAGCACTATCCCTAACTATACCATAGACCTGACATTAGCACTCTACCTAATTCTTGCGCTAAGCCTAACACAAACCCTAGCCCTCATCCTAGCCCTAAACCTAGACTTAATCCTAATCCAAAACCTAGCCATAGCCCAATCTCAAATTTCAACCCTTTTTCTAGTTTTGAACCTATGTATAAACACATCCCTTCCCAAAACCTAACCCTAACCCTAACACTATAATTAACCCTAACCCTAGCCCTAAAAATTGGCCTAAACATAACAGTAAACCTAGCTCTAATACTATCCCTAATTTATCGCTAAATGTAACCCTTACTCTCACCCTCGCCCTAAGACTAACTCTAACTCTCAAGCTAGACCTACTTCTACTACTAACCTTATGTTACCGTAACCCTAATACTAGCCCTAACCTTAGCCCTAACCCTACCCCTAATCCTAGATCTAACCATAATTGTAAATCTAACCCTCACCTTAAGCCTAAACCTCACCCTACCACTAGCCCTAACACTATTGCTAATCAAAAAACTAGCACTAACCCAAGATCTCCTCCTCAAACAAAACTGAGCCATAGTCCTAATGCTAATTGTAACCTAACTGTAACCGTATACCTGACTTTAGCCCTAGCCCTAATTCTTGTTCTAACCTTAATGCAAAACCTAAATCTGCACCTACCCTTAACCCTAGCTCTAATTTTAATGTTATCTCTAACCCTAAAACTGACACTGGCCCTAACTCTGACCCTATAACTTGCCGAATCTCAAATCATCACCCTAAAACTAAACCTAATCCTAACACTAGACCTAGCCATAACTTTAACCTTAAATCTAGCCCTAATCTTAATGCTTATTCTTACACTAGCCATAGCCCTACTTTAGCACTAAACTAATCAAAAACCTAGCCCTAATAAGAGCCCTAATACTAGCTTTAAACCTAACCCTAACACTTACCCTAAACCTAACCTTAACCCTAGCCTTAATCCTAACCATAACCCTAGCCCTAACCCTAGCTCTAATCCTATCCATTACCTTAACCCTAAACCTAACCCTAATCTAACCCTAGAATAACCCTAACCCTATCCATAACTCTAACAATATTACCTAAACCTAATCTCAACCCTAAACCTAACACTAAAACTACCCCTAATGCTAATTTGAGCCCTGAACATAAACCTTAACCTAAACAAACTCTAAACCTTTTCCTGACCCTAATAATACCACTATCAAAAACTGAACATAATCCTTTACCTAACTCTTACACTATAACTAACCATAAAATTAAACCTAAAACTATCCCTAATATAACACTCGACCTGACCTTAGCCCTAGTCCTAATGCTAGACCTAACCCTAACAAAAGCCATAGCCCTAATTCTGGCCATAAATTTAACCTTAATCCTAACCCTAACCTGAACACTAGCCCTAACCCTAAATTGAAAATAAACCCTAGGCCTAAACCGGGCTATAACATCATACCATACCCTAACCCTAATAATAATTCTAGCCCTAAACCAAGGCCTACCCCTAATACTAACCTATCTGCTAATCCTATCCCTAATTTAGCCCTAATTTTAAACCTAACCATTTCCCTAGCCATAAGATTAACTCTAACTCTCGCCCTAGCCCAATCCCTAATTCTAAACGTATCCCTTTCTATAAGCCAAAGCCTAACCCTAACCCTAGCCCAAACCTAGCACTAAAATTAGGCCTAGCTGTAATCCTAGATCTAACCCTAACTCTAAATCTAACCCTAAACCTAAACCTCACCCTAACAGGAGCCCTAACGCTAATGCTAATTTGAAAACTTGCCCTAACCTAGCCATAGCCCTCAAACAAAACTGAGATATAGCTCTTATCATAACACTTAACATAAACCAAAACCTAATGCTATACCTAGACCTAACCCTAACCCTACAACTAATATTGACCCTGACTCTGAACCTTAAACTAACCTTAGCTCTAAATATCACCCTGACCCTAAACCTAACCCAAACACTAGACCTAGCCCTTAACCTAACCAGAAAACTAGCCCTAATCATAAAACCAGTTCTTACATTAGCCATAGCCCTAAACCTAACACGAAACCTAGCCCTAATCTGAGCCCTAACTCTAACCTTAACCCTAGCCCTAACCCTAACCCTCACCCTAGATCTAAACTTATCACTTACCTTAAGTAAAACCCTCACCCTAATGCTACCCTAGTTCTAACCCTAATTGTTAGCCTGCCCCAATCTTTATTACTAGTCCTAACGCTAGCCCTCATTCTGACTCTAATCCAAACCCAAAGTCTAACCCTAACCCTGACTCTTATTCTGATCCTAACACAAACCATAGGAATAAGCATGAACCTAATTCTAAACCAAACCCTAACAATACCCCTACTGGTAAACCTATATCTAAGCCTTACCATAACACTAGCACTAGACCAAAACTTAATCCTAAATATAGCCATAACTCTAGCCCTTGCTCTAAACAAAAACCTAGCCCTAGCCTTAACAATAACCATTAACCTAACACAAAGACTATCCCTAGCCCTAGACCTTAACCTAATTTTAGCCCTAACACTAAATCCAATACCAACCTGAAAACTGACCATTACCCTAATGTAAACCCTAGCTCGAAACAATATCCTAACCCAAAACTGACCACTAACACAGGATTTATTCAGAACTCTAACAATCAAACTAGCCATAACCATAACCCCAGCTTTTACATTACCCATAGCCCTAATGCTAGTCATAAACCTCACATAAAACATACCCCTAAATCTAGCCCTAAGCAGAATCCTAACATTAACCTAATCAAACCCTACCCTGATGTGTGCTGTAGACCTTACCCTAGCTGAAACTCTAATCCTTACCCTAAGCCTAAACCAAGCCCTAAACCTAACCCTAATCCTAGCCTGAATCCTAACTGTAACCATAGCCCAAATCCTATATCTAACTTTATCCATTACTTTAAAAATAATTCTAACCCTAATGCTTACCCTAGCTCAAACCCTAACAATAACCCTAACAATTGCACTGACTCTAACCCTAAACCTCACACTAGACCTAACCCTAGCTAAAACCCTAAA